>NC_043700.1:171814877-171839119 GCF_006229205.1 Suricata suricatta | reverse complement strand
TGTATCGTAGATAAGCTGCTATATAACGATTTCCACTTCAGATAGCTGTGAAATTAGGTGATTAACTAGTTGTTACTTAACCTTCTAATTTCTGTATAAGTCTAATTACATGAAATAGAGAAGTTGGTGTTTTGATTTTTTACTTTGCTTTTCTGTTTGGAGTGTCATTGTAACTACTGTATTGTAAATGATGGAAAATAATTGCATATGTTAAAAAATAAATTGTATTATATTTAAAAAAATCTCTAGAGCTGATATGGGCACCTCGTTTGCTCAGTATCAGTCAAGCAATGAACTCTTGATTTCGGCTCGGGTCATGATCTCACATTTTCTGGGTTTGAGCCCCACGTGGAGCCTTTGACCAGCCCCACATCCAGCCCCACATTGAGCCCTGCACTGACAGATGCAGAGCCTGCTTGAAATTCTCTCTCTCTGCCCCTCTCTGTTCACTCTCTCAATGTAAACAAATGAAAATAATAGAAGAGATGATCCCTCACATATACCTACTTATAATGACAAAGCACTGCCATTTATCATGTGGTGAAGATACTAAATTGGTAACCATTTTAATGAACTTCCTAAGGTTAACTTATAATTTCCATTGAATTTTTATGATTTGAAAAGGTTAGAATAGAACTAGGAAATCCTACTAACATATACTTATTAAAACAAAATAATATGAATATTCTACTTAAAAAGGGAAAAGATTACCAAGATTTTTTTGACTGTCATGTTATCTGCTATCAGGAGCAATACATTATCAAACAGAAATTACTAATCAGAAGATACCTTTAGTAAATTATATAAATCATAGAAAAAAGTGAAATTAAATGCGATTTCTAATTATTAAAATAGAGTTTTTATATTCAGAGAAAAAGTAACAAGTATTTATCTGCACATTGTATACAATTTTAAAACTCATCATGTGATCTTAATAATCTTTTCTTAAAAGCAGTAATTATTTCTATTTAGACTTAAAGGATTGTTTCATTTGATTTGGTTTTGTTTTTACTCAGTCATCCAGATTTGTTGCTTTATGCAAATCCCTGACTTTTTAATTAGTGATTTATTTTACGTTGGATGGATTTCTTTTTTCCCTGAATGAAGGAGATGAGAACACAGACAATAATAATACATGGCAGGTGCAACACAAAATTTATGTATGGCTTTATTTATTAATTTAGTCTTTTCTTTTAGCAGTTTTTTTTTTAATATTGATCTGCCTCTGAATGATGCTGTTTGCATTTCTCCAAACAGAACATGCCCTATCATACCTACACACCACTCACTTCCCCAGGAAACTTACTTATCTTTCAAAACCTCAGGTTATGAATCACTTTTATGTAAAGCCTTCCTCATAATTACAGTTGTATAATCTCCTTTGACCCTGCACTCCCCTGAGCAAGCAAGATTAGCTGTTTTCTCTGCTTCAATACTTTTGCTATATCGCTTATTATGCTGAATTTGACTTGTCTGCCTTATTAGCCTGGGGTTTTTCTTTTTAATTGAAGTACAGTTGACACAAAGTGTTACATTAATTTCAGGTGTACAGCATACTGATTCAGCTGTAGACTAGAAGCTTTTTGAGGTTCAAGATTTCTGGTTAGCATCAAACTTTATGTATATTCATAAGTCATGTGCAATTGCCTCATCCTGGGGTATGTGCATATACATTTTATGTTTCATTGAGTCCTCTGACTACTAGATGTACAGTTAGCAAACTCATCATAAATGAGATACATCACTCATCAAAGTAACCAAAATATCATTTCTCAGTAAATTATAGCCCAAGGATGAAGGCAAGAAGTTGTAAATGGTGGATGGGAATGCAGTATTGAAAAACTAGTTTCTATAACACACTATTTATTTTTTATAGCACCCTTTAACTTGCCAGAGGAATATATGGAATATATACAGCCTAAAGAAAATTGTAAATGTTGGCATATTGTACTTCTGGATTGGATTAAACTTCTTACTTTTGCTCCAAACAAGTTGAATGTATTATCTTATTTTTTCAGATAATTACTTAAGAACTTGGGCTATTAAAATTAACATTAAATGTTCAAATAAAGGTATATAAAGTGTTTATTTTTAAAGGCTTGATTTTCAAGTAGTGACTTTTAACATAAAAATCCCATAGTTGGTATTCGGGAAAAATATTTAAAGTATCCTAATTACTTACTGATATGTAATGGTAGGATACACTGCATTCACATAATCACATGTTTTTTCAACATTTAGGATATTTACAGAAAACATTTGTGTTTAGACATGTAAAATTTTGTTTACTACCTAACTGTGAAGTGGCTTCATAGTTAAATGTAAATATCTTTGCAGAGTGCAGTGTGTTGAAGTTACTAATTTTCATACTAGATATTTCAAAATTTGCATGTATAATTACACATTCCTTCATGCAAATAAAAACTTAGTTTTTGCCCTCTTGGAAAAGGTATTGATGTATTTATCTATGCACATACAGTTATTGTGTATGCAAACATTTGGATTTACATACATACATATTTATTGTGTTTATGCACATATTGATTTTATGTAGTACACTCTAAGCTTTTTGCTTTTACTATGATAAACATTGTTATTCTTGATCCTTATCTAGTCCAGAGAAAGTATGTTTGCCATGTGTCCATAGTATCTGAATTTTTGAATATCCCATCTATTGAGAATATGGGGCGTGTCATTTAAGTGGATTATAGGATATCAGGTATGGAAAAGCTCAAAGACCTTGTTTTGGGACTGGCATTCAAATATCAAATATGTATTTAATACATTTAAGTTATAACTTTTATAAGTAAGGACCTATTTTGGTAGGATAGATTAAGGAACTTCTTTGTCCTGGACACTATTCATTACCAGCTCTGAAAACAATATGAAAGAATGATAAAAAATAATCTTGTATATATTAATGTGACTATGTACCCACACAGAATTTCCTATGCGCATCTGCTGCCTGGGACATGGACTATATCACAGCCATTTTGTATTTGATTCTTCTTTCTAACTATAAAGGTTTGGTGCTGTCATGGTACATGTTTAGCTTCTGAGATTGATGGACTGTTTCAGTGAACAAGATTATATGGCAGTTTTTTTCTTATCTGAGTCAATGTTTTCCTCAATACCATGAGGTAAATTAAAATAAAGTGTTTAAATCTACTGCTTATGATAAAGAAGACTAAATCTCATTCTAATAAATGTGAAATACAGCTTGTCATGTTCCTTTCACTCTGCAGAAATGCTACCACAAGGCTTTGCCAGTTAAGTCTAATATGTTGACATTTATTTTTGCTGCAATAAATGCTAGGATTATATTTTTGCATTAAATTCTGGCATTTTTAAAGATCACGACGACAAGTAATTTATTCTTCAAATCACTCTGGTTTGTTTTTACTTTTTGAATATGGATTTGGCCATGTGTCTCCAAGGCACAGTACAAAGCATATTTCATATGTTTTGCAACCTATTAGTTTGATTTAAATCCACTTTTTCCATCAGGATTTATGCAAGCCTTCCTTGATGTTATTTGCTCTGAATTATTGCCCAGAAATAATCATACTGAATCCAATTTTACCCTGGCTGTGTGGCCTACCAGGTCTGACACTGTTAGGCTGTAGGGCTTTTATAGTTTGTTTCAATGAAGGCAATTCCTCAAATATTCCATGTATGAATATAGAATATGCTGTTTTGACATATATTTAAAATTTTTTCTCTACCCTTTCTTAAATATGAAATGAATATGGTGACATATCTTAGAAACTACAGTTGTGAAAGAGTCAGTGGAACAACACAACACGTAAAACCATGGCTTTTGCATATTCAGTATAAAACCCACCTACAGTAGATTGGGTCAATTTTTATATGATTAGAATCGAAAACTTGAAGTTAATAATTTAGTGCTGAAAGCACCGATGCAGTTCTTTTGCACTTTCAAGATTTATTTCTTTTAGTAATACAATGGCTGAAGGAGAATGTAAATTTGAAATTCATCTTGTTTTAAACCACATTTTTAAAAAACTATCTTTCTCAAAGCTGAGTAAAGAGTGAGATAGAACATTTTTCAAAGTAGGTAATAAATCTGGGTAATCCAGACATAAAACTTTGCCTCCTTTTTTTTTTTTTTCCTGTCTCTCTGGTAGATAGTTTTGGTCTATATTCTTCAGAAAAAAAAAAAAAAAGAAAAAAGAAAAACACTCAGTCGTTTCTATCCATATGTAGTCATTAGTTTTCAATGACCTTATACGAAAACCTGAAATCTTGAGTAAGTACTAAATTATAATAGAAAACTGAGTTCTTTACAGCCTCACATGAAAATCCAGAGAATTTTTTTCATAAATAAATGTGTAGGTGGTTGCTCACACTTATGTATTTCCAATGTGCATCTGACCACTTCTGAAAAAATGTTCATACTACTTACTGTTTACTAACTAGAACTACACAGTTGATAACCTTTTCTTTTGAATATAGGTATGTGGGTTTTGTTTTTTACTTACGATAAACTTAATTTCAGTCTCTTTTGCTGAATGATTAGAATCCAAATCTACACTGCAAAATTTTTTGAGGATTAATTCAAATAACTTTTATATATCCATCAAGGAAAAGAAATATGAGCTTTAAAATGTCCTAAGTTACAAATCCAAATTCTTTATTTACATGAATAAAATGGTTTGGCAAGGTAAAATGTACAACAATCATCTGGATGCTTCTAATAGGGATAAAACTTCATGCTAGGTCAAATATACACAGGCCATGTGAAAGAGAAATAAGGTCATCTTATTTATGTGAGTCTAGACTTAAAAAGAAAGCTTTCAGCCAAACTACCTGGAAAATTTAGAACAATTTCCCTTTACCTCATTTAACTAATTACCTTAATCCTCGTCTTCATCTTTCTCTCTTTAGATAAAAGTGCCTTTTTCCTTTCAAATAATTAAAGTTACATTGTTAGAAAACACTGGATAAATAGCTATTTTATATTATTATTACATATCATCCAGAGATTATTATTTAAATTACCTTGCCTCAAAATACCTTTCTTCAAGATGGAGAAAAATTGCGATATTCTTAATGTGAACTTTCAAAGGAATAACAAGGTATTTGTAGATGAACCAGACATCATGAGAAACACGATATGAGCTATAAGTAATGTGTTATATAGACTTCACTTTGAAATATAGACTTTAAGACAAATCCAAATTGTTATAATCATATAACAATTGTTACACACACAAAACAAATTTAAGTGTATCATTTGGTGGCAAGGACTTGAAGACATTTTCATACTACGTATTTAAAGCCTTGGGACCATTTTTATATAATACATAAAAGAATATAGATTTCCAATATATATTTGACATATCTATGACTATACATTTATAGTATTCATCCATGTTGTAGGATGTACCATTACTTCATTATTTTTTATTTCTGAATCATATTCCATTATCATAATATATGACATTTTACTGATGTCATTTATCTATCAATTAATGAACGTGTGTATGGGTTTTTTAAATTTCAGCCATTATGAATAATGCTGCTATGAACATTAATGTACAAATTTTGTGTGGAGTGTGTTTTCATTTATCTTGGATATGTATCAGAGAGTAAAATTATTGGGTTATACAGCAAATCTGTGTTTAACATTTGGAGAAACTGTCAAAATGTGTTCCAATACAGCTGCACCATTTAACATTCTTACTAGCAGTGTGTGAGGATTCTAATTTCTCCATATCTTTCACTCTACTTATTATCCAGTCTTTTTGATTATATACCTTCTAGTGTGTGTGAAGTGGTATTTGATTGTGGTTTATATTTTTGTATCCCTGTTAGACGCTTTTTCTTTCACATGCTATTGGCCATTTGTATACCTTCTTTGAAAAAATTTGACAACCAGATCCTTTATCTATCTGTATTACTTATCTTTTTATTGGGTTGTAAGACTTCTTTATATATTTTGAATTGAATCTTTTATTGGATATATTACTTAAAATATGTTCTCTCATTATGTGTGTGTTTGTAATGGTATTGCTTATAGTACAAAGATGTGTGTTTTTTCTTTTAAATGGTGATTGATTTTTCTTTTTTTGATCTTGTTTATTTGTTATCATATCTAAGTCGGTTCTGGCAAACCTATGCCAAGGTTTATGCCTATGTTTTCACCTAAGAGTTATATAGTTCTTATTTTTAAATGTATTTCTGTTATCTATCTTGAATTATTTTTATCTTATATATAAAGGAGGCATACAACTTTATTCTTTTGCATGTGGACAGTCAACACCATTATTTCTCCATCAAATTGTGTTGGCATCTTATGTTTGTGGAAATCACTTGACCATAAATGTAAAGGTTTATTTCTGGATTCTCAATTCTGTCCATTTACCCCTAATTATCCTTCTGCCAGTACTACACTTTCTTGATTACTGTAGCTTTGTAGTAAGTTCTGAAACTAAGAAATATTAGTTATCAAAGTTAGTTCTTTTCCAAGATTTCTTTGGCTATTCTTTGTTCCTTACATTGCTATATTAATTTTGACATAGTTTATTCATTTTTGAAAGGAAAAACAAAACATAACAACACCTCCAGTTTGGATTTTCATAGGCATTGAGTAGAAAGTCTGAATTCATTTGAGGAGATTTTCCATTTTTGTCAACATTAAGACCAATCCGAGCAGGGATAAAGGAGACAATAAAAAATGTCAACCTCATGTATCCAGGGAGAATCTGAAATCTGCAAAGAGAGAGCCCTGATTTGTTGGCTGAAGCTTCCCAGAGTACATCTGCCATGCCACTGACCTGAGGGAATGGGAAGAAGTGAGTTATGATCAAATGCCATTGACTTTTGTTGTTTCTGAGATTTCTTGAATAATTGTTTCTCCATTTGCTTTGTGCCCCTAAAACAATTTACAGATATGTTAAATGGTTATTTTTGCTCGAACTATTTGGAGGGGTGTGTGTGTGTGTGTGTGTGTGTGTGTGTGTGTTACAGTTTTCATCAGTAATATTTGTCTGGCTGGAAAAATAGTCTACAATGACTGCAAGCCACCATTCCAAATTAGTTGCTTAGGCACCAGACTTTAAGCCAATGATTTAAAGAGTAAATGAAAATTCAAGTACAGATAGCTAATATAGACAGTGGGTCCAGCCCACACGTAGGCAGGAGAAGCTTAGACAGAACCGGCTGTGCCCTTGGCTGTTGACTCGGGTCATGGCTGGTGGAAGGAGGGCCCGGAGCCTTTGGTTGACTGCGTGTCAGGACTCCTGCCAAGGGAAGGGGGGCCTGTGGAGCCCCCTGTACCCTGCCTTGGGACCAGCCTTTCCCTCCCCCTGTTGTCTTGTCTCCAGAGACAAGCTGTGTAGCTCTAAGTTAGGAATGTGGTACAACATTGGGCAGTCAACTTACGTTAGTAAATGCAACAACAATTTAAAAAAAAGGTGCCCCTTCGCGACCAGGGCTGGCTGAGCTGCCAGAAGCTGGCCTCACGTCAGCCTCACTTGCCCTTCGCCTTGTGTTGGCTCCCGGTCTTCTTGGGGAGCAGCACCGCCTGGATGTTGGGCAGTTCGACTACAAAGGGAAGGAGAACAGGGGTACCTGGGTGGCTCAGTTGGTTAAACATCCGAATTTGGCTTAGGTCATGATCTCATGGTTTGCGGGTTTGAGCCCTGCATTGGGTTCTGGGCTGACTGCTCAGAGCCTGGAGCCTGTTTCAGATTCTTTGTCTCTCTCTCACTCTCTTTGCCCCTTCCCCACTCGTGCTCTTCTCAGTCTCAAAAATAAGTAAAGTATAAAACAAAATTAAAAGAAAAACAAAGGGAAGGAGAACAAAGAAGTAACAGTTTTAGGACCATGAGAAATTTACTGTGGTTTCTGTTTACGTTTTGCTTAATATTCTAGTAACCTAAGTATGTTTAAATGCTAAAAAAAAGATCTAGATATAAAATGTATTTAAGTAAATTCTTAAGTTTGGTGGCCAAAAGTTGAAGAAATCTTAAGTTGATATGACTTCAGTTTTCTTTTCTTTTCTTCTTTTTTTACAGTATGTCAAATACTGATGGATCTTCTTTTTTTTTTTTCTTTTCATGTTTTTATGTAATTCTAGTTAGTCCCCATATAATATAATATTGGTTTCAGGAGTAGAACTGGTGATTTATCACTTACATGTAGCACCAGGTTTCTATGTGAATTGAGAGCTGGTGGTAAGAGAGAAGTCTGGGTCTGCAGGTAAATATGGAGAAGGCCTGGTTGTCAATGTGTTCATTGGGTCAGAACCTATCAGGGAAATATAGTCAAACTGGTGTGTATCTTGGATGTGCAGCTGAAGGTGATAGACATAGAATCAGAGTAGCACTGATTTGAATATTTTATCTGCAAGACCACAACTTTCCTGTTTTGTATTTTTTAGAAACAATCCAGGATTGTTCCTCAGTTTAGTAAAATGAAAGGATTTGTTTCTTCTCTGACATTAAAAAATAGACAACTTTGCATCAGAATTTATTTTCCCCAGATACACAATTGTATTAAATTCTTTCCATTGAAGTTTCCACATAGATGTGTGGAATGCCAATTTAGTGTGGGTGATCATAAATAGGTCACACCTAGGCAACTTCCCTCCATTGGCAAACTCTTATTGCTCTAACACCTCTGGTCATCCTATTCAAGATCACAAATGAAATCTTTGTCAACACTGACCCAGACGTGAATTTTCAATGTGGCACCATGTGAGTGAATTAAGGTAATTGTTCCTGATGCCTGTGGAATTATAACAGCCACTAGAGACAATATTTTCACTTACTGCTTCTTACCTATTGTATTAAAGAATCAAATTAGGAACCACAGCTATCCGTGTTTCAATGACTGACAAGTAAAGGACACAGTCTGGCAGTTGATAATTAAGAAATTGCATTTCTTCTTTTTCCTGAGGGCTTTAGAGACATGATATTTTCCTACTTTTCCACTAATTAGGAATGGGTAAATCTCTTAAGTCTCTGTGATTCAGTTTGGATAACATTTGTTTGTCAAACTGATACCTGGAATGACATGAATCAGAGCTGTCTAAATCTTTACACCACACTGAATTAATTCATCTCTTGCATCTAATTATCCCAGTTCATCTTCTTCATGCTGTCCCAGATTGACTCATTGTATCCCACTTTGGATTGATTCCCTTCTAATCTCTGACCTTCTTTCTTTCAAATCTCACTTGAAGCCTAAGTATTATTTTATTATGTTATAGGCAAAAAGTATGGTATGTAAATTGGGGTGGTATAAATCAAGAATAACTGGAGGCTCAAGAACTTGAAAATGAGATTGCCCTAAGAAAGAAACTAACAACCTAGTGACAGTGACATGGAAATTCTTCATGTGGCACAATAGCTACTGGGGAGGAGAAGGGGTTTGACATATCACCACGCCTAAATAAAAGTGCCATAATTAAAAGAGATTTGATAGGGAGAAGGGAATGATTTGGCCAATTGTAGAAGTATAAACCATTGAAACTGGAGGATATGTGTTAGCATTTCTGTGAATATCAATAATGTCTATTGCCACTTACATATTGTTTACTCTGCCCCAGATCCCATTGGAGGCGCTTTGTAAGAATAACTCGCATGATACTCGGAACAGCTGATACCACATGACCTTTTTAATTATCCTTGGCAGGCAAGAAAACATCAACTTGGGGATTTTAAGCATGGGTCCAATATTCCCAAATGAGCAGGTGCTGTAAGTGAGGTTGAATGAGATTGAATTCCAGAGCCTATCCCTAACCTCTTCTTGCACTTAGAAAGATGGATGATGGGGAAGAGAAAAGAAACTGTCTCACCATTCTTACCTATTAAAATAGAATTGAGATATTTGTTTTCCATGACTTTCTTGGCTCTGATGAGCATCAAATGAAAAATTGTACAAGGAAATATTTTGCTCAAAGATTCCGTGGCATTAAATTTCTGTAGAGCCTCTAGAGCCATACACTAGGCAAGTGTTATTTGTTAATACAGAAGAACTGGGGGGCACCTGGGTGTCTCAGTCAGATAGGTGTCTGACTTCAGCTCAGGTCATGATCTCATGGTCCATGAATTCAAGCCCCACATTGGGCTATGTGCTGACAGCTCAGGGCCTGGAGCCTGCTTTGGATTCTGTGTCTCCCCCTCTCTCTGTCCTTCCCCTGCTCACACTCTTTCTGTCTTTCTCTCAAAAATAAACATTAAAAAAGTCTTTTAAAAAATACAGTAGAAATGGCACTGATAGATCAAATGCTCTGAAGACAATACTGAAATATTAGATAGGATAATATTATTTGAATATACATGTCAGAGAGGTGGTCAGCCCAACAAATAGTAGTAGCAAGAATATGAGGAGTGTGCCCACGGTGATAAATATGGTATGTGAAAGAAAGTGGCCAAATACCATGACGCCTGATTAATGAAACCTGGAAGTACCATGATTATTGCTATCCACAGTTTTTTCTTTGTACACGTTTCCTTTCAATTTGGGGGTACTCTTAATTTATAAAGGACACAACTATCTGGTGACCATTCTGAGACTTCCCTATAGGGCTGTCTAAACACCCACACAATTAGCTATGAATGAATTATTAATGTTTTCAATCAATGTTCTTTGCATGTATGGGAATTAAGGTCATTGCACTTTCTTTTATAATTCTTCAGGCTTTATATGTTAAGCTTCATATAGATTTAATTAATACTTAAATTTTGGTTTGTATTATTATATTTTGTTTCATTTCATCCCCTGATAGTTGTCAAATTATTTGAGAGCTACTAGGAATTGAGATTATTTGCTGGCATAAGTTCAGAGAAAAACTCGAGACCAATACTTTTTGACTTCTTTTTACTCGAGGCACATATGACAAATCTTTACATGGTACCTGGAAAAGACTGCTCAAGGTTTCACTGCCTTTGGGACTCAGGGAAATAATTTGTGGGTAGATCACTATATTCAGGTCCTGTGTTTGGCAGGCAAGCCCTGTGAACAGTGGCAGTATTCATTTAAAAGAATAGGGAGTTAGAATGAGCTAGAAATATACCAAACCATTAGCAGGAAGCAACCCAAATACAATGTTTTTATTTCTACAAAACAGATGTAACTCTGCATTGAGTGCACCTTTCTACTGATGTGTGGGGAATGGGGGTGGGAGTTTCCTGAGCTTTCATCAATGGGTTAACAAGGAATAAAGAATTAGAAAGCCTTAGAGGGTGCATACCCAAGTTTGGGTAAACAGGATCAGGTAAATGGGACAAAGGCTCCCAGTATAAGACAACTGTATAGGAAGAGAAAATCTCTAGAGGAAAGCATTCAAGAAGAGGCAAACAAGATTAGGTATTCAGGGCAGAAATGCCCACAAACTTAGTACAATAGCAGAAAGCTGCTTTCATAAGAAGGAAGGATCAAAAGTGGTAAACAGGAAAACAGGACTTTAGACCATGGCAGGGCCAAGTTGCCCAGAGGAAAGATGATTAGCAAAAGGAAGGTGCCATGTTGACCCTGAGGCAGCATGCAGGTCTTTCTTTTCCCCTAGACCAGTTTAGGTAAACAGATGTGAGGTCTCATGTTTGTTGTAAACAACTATCTGCCCAGTACGAGGACTTTGTTTTATATTGATCCAAATACAGCCTACACCACTTATCTTCAAAACTCTTTTTTCTCCACACCTGTGAAATAATGTTCATGGTTTCATTGTCTCTTTGTGCAAGTCCATCAAACTCATAAGCCTTCTGATCCTAATAAAAATGTAGTAAGGACCCTTACTCAGGGTTCTTGTCTCCTCTCAGACATTAGCCTCTCTCACATTTTATCCTGCATCCCACTCCATTACTGGACAAGAGAGAACTCCAGACCCAGAGTCTATGACAGTGATGAAAAAAATATATTTTTCAAAATCAATCATTCACTTCTGTCTTAGAAGATAATCTGTCTTGATTTATTTCAGCATATCTTGGAAATTAATTTTTGTCTTAGCTGTGGTGGAAAGTTTACATTGGGGAAAAACAATCTTATGTATCAAGGAAACTAGCTTAACTAAACAAAGCTGCTATAAAAGAAAAGTCATACATCAATCAGTTTTATAGAGATAGATACAAAATCTAAATAAACTGGGGTTTACAGAAAGTGAGATCCACTGAGTGAGGATTTGGGTAAGTCCTTAAAGGAGGTTAGTTAGCTGTAGGCAATTACCTGCACTTGGCCACTTTTCTAATAAAAGAAAATCTTTTTTTGTTTGATTTTTGGATCCCCAGTGCTTACTCTGAAACCATGACATAGCAGAATAGTAAAATAAAGAGAAACTTAGTTCTCCTTTTATTTGATAAATGTTTTTGATACACCAATAAGGTACAAGACTTTGTTATTAAGTACTACATTATTCCAGGTTTGAAGAACATTCTCAGTGAAGAAAACAAGCAAAAATTCTTAATCATATAGAATTATATTTTACTGATGAAAAAAAGAAAAAATAAATAAGAAATTATGTAGTTTGTTAGAGAATGATGAGTACAAAGTGGAACGTATTAAATAATCATGAAAAAAATAATGTTTGCTATGGTGAAGGGGAGTGGATTTTTAATACAGTTGTCAGAAATGCCTTGCTGGAGAATAATTTTAAAAACAGACCAGAAACCATGCAAGAGAAAGGTATGGTACCTTCCAGGGCAAGTATCTTTCAGGAATAGGAGAGAGCAGAGACAAAGACTTGTGACAAAGTAAGGCTGGGCATATTTCAGGAACCTTAAGGAGGCCATATAACTGGAAAGGAAAAAATTGGGAGAAGAATAATAGCATTAAGGTCAGAGTTTCTAGAATCCAGATTTTGTCAGGACTTGTGGATCAGAGTAAGATGTTTCATATGGCCTGATGTTTGCATTCCTCCAATTTCATATGTTGAAATTCTAATCCCCAAATTGATGGTGATTTGAGGAGAGGCCTTTGGGAGGTGATTAGGTCATGAGGGTGGAATATTAATGAATGGGATTAGTGTGCTTATAAAAGAGGCTCAGAAGAGATCCCTTGCCTCCCTGACAATGAGAGGACATAGTAGGAAGATGACTATTAGAAAGTGGCTTTCACCTGATTCTAAATCTTCAAGCACCTTGATCTGGGACCTCCCAGCCTCCATAATTTATAATTTATGTTGTTTATAAGCTACCCAGTTTGTGATACTTTTGTTATGACAGCCTGAATGGATTAAGACAACATTGACTTTAATCTGACTGGGAAGAAAAAGCATTGGAGAGATTTATGCATAAAAGTGGCTTTACTGAATCTGGTATTACTATAACCTCTCTGGCTGCTGTGTTAAGAATATAGGCAAAGATATAATTAGGAATATATGGAAATAATTCAAACGAAATTTAATAGAGAATTGGATCTGGTGATATAGCAGGGCTGGTGAGAGGTCGTGAAATTCTGGATATATTCTGAAAAGTCATCTTAAGGATTTGCTGAGAGACCAGCTATACTGAATTGAGAGAAGCCAGAGTCAAGTTTGACCCAAAGTTTCTGATCTGGCATCATTAGAAAGGAAAGATGGAATTATAGTTACTTGAGATAAATAAGAGAGTTGTAGGAGCATGATGGGAGTGTGCATATCAAGAGACAATTATAGAAATGGTAAGTTTGAGATACCAATTCCATGCCCAAGCATAAATGTCAAGTTGGCATGTGTATGTTTGTGTGTTTTCTGTGAAGTTCTAGAGACCTATCTGATATAGACATGCACATTTGAGAGTTAGCCATGAATAGATGGTAATTAATGCCATGAGTCTGGATAAGAGGACCAAAAAAACAGGTATAGATAGAATCTTTTTTAAAAATTGCAAGGGAGGGGAGAGTTAAGATGGCGGAGCAGCATGGAGACCCTGAGCTTGTCTCATCCCTGAAATGCAGCTAGATCAACACCAAACCATTTTGAACACCTAGGAAATTGATCTGAGGATTAATACAACAATTGGCATAACTTGAACCCCAGAACTTGGCAGGCACGCAGTGCAGAGAGGTGAACTGGGGGTAGGGGGAGAAAATCCTTGGATGGTAGGAAGCCATTTTTGTAGAGAGAAAAAAGAAAGGGGAAGAGTGTGGCATACTGGAACCATGCAAGAAACGCACTATCTCCCAAAGTAGCTGGATAAAAAGAGTGAAAATACTCGCAGGGGACTGAATGAGAAATCTGTTCCCCAAAACTATTGATGGGAAGAAAGGAAGAGGTTTCCATACCACCAGAACTTTATAAACAGTTGAGCACAGAGTTCAAAGTTTTGGAGCCAAGGGCCTGGTGGAAATATGGTGAGGAAGCAGGGTAAATCTCCAGGAACAAGATATATTTAATGTGCCAAATAAAAAAAAAATACATCAAGAATTCTTTTTCCAGCAAGGGTCTCACTCAAAGTAAGAGAGATAAAGAATTTCCCACACAAATAAAAACTAACGGAGTTTGTGACCAATAAACCAGCCCAGCAAGTGGAGTGCAGTGAATAAAAGACAAAACAAAACAAAACAAAACAAAAAAGCCAAAAGCAGCAAAGACTAGAAAGGACCAGAGAACATCATCAGAAACACCAACTCTGCAGGCAACACAATGACACTAAATTCATATCTTTCAGGGCTCACTCTAAGTCCCAATGGACTAAATATTGCAATAAAAAGACACTGGGTTTCAAAATCATTAAGAAAATAAAACCCATCTATATGCTGCTTACAAGAGACTAATTTTAGACTTAAAGACACCTGCAGATTGAAATAAGGGGGTGAGGAACAATCTATCATACTGATTGTCATCAGTAGAAAACTGGAGTAGCCATACTTAGACAACTAGATTTTAGAATAAAGACTGTAACAAGAGATGAATCAGGGCATTATATCATAATTAATGGATCTATCCACCAAGAAAATCTAACAATTTGAACATCTATGACCCCAATGTGGAGAACCCAAATATACAAATCAATTAATCACAAACATAAAGGAACTCACTGATTAAACCATAATAGTAGGGGACTTCAACGCCACACTTTAAGTAGCAGACAGATAATTTAAGCAGAAAATCAACAAGGAAACGATGACTTTGAATGACATATTGGACCAGATTGACTTAACAGATATATTCAGAACATTTTATCCTAAAGCAGCAGAATACAAATTTTTCTTGAATACATATGGAGCACTTTCCAGAATAGATCACATACTGGGCCACAAATCAGCCCTCAGCAAGTACAAAAATATCAAGATTATACCTTGTATAATTTCACACCAAAAGACTATGAAGTGCTAAATCAACTACAAGAAAAAATTTGGAAATACAGTGAATAATTAGAGATTGGAAAACATCCTACAAAGAATGAATGGGTTTACCAAGAAATTAAAAAGGAAATTATAAAAGTACCTGGAAGCCAATGAAAATGAAAATACAACCTCTGGGATACAGCAAAGGCCTTCATAAAAGGGAAGTATATGACAATCCAGGCCTTCCTAAAGAAGGAAAAAAAGGTCTCAAATATACAACCTAACCTTACACCTGAAAGTTCTGGAAAAAGTACAGCAAATAAAACCCAAAAGCAGCAGAAAAAGAGAAATGGTAAAGATTAGAGTAAAAGATTAGTTTATTTTATTTATATCAACAAAATAAAACAAATCAATCAAACAAACACAGTAGAACAGATCAATGAAGTGGTTTGAAAATTGATGAACTGCTAGGCAGACTAATCAAAAAGAAAAAGGGAAGGACCCAGAATCATGAATGAAAGAGATCACAACCAACACTGCAGAAATACAAACAATAATAAGAGAATATTATGAGAAATTATATGCCAACAAATTGGGCAATGTGAAAAAAAATGGACAAATTTCTAGAAACATATATGAAACAGGAAGAAACAGAACATCTGTACAGAACCATAACTAGTTAATAAATTGAATCAGTAATCAAAAATCTCCCAACAAACAAGAGTCCAGGGGCAGATGGCTTTCCAAGAAAATTCTACCAAACATTTAAAGAAGAGTTAACACCTATTATTTTGAAGCTGTTCCCAAAAATAGAAATGGAAGAGAAACTTCCAAAATCATTCTACAAGACCAGTGTTATCTTGATTTCAAAACCAAAGATCCCAGTAAAAAGAACAACAGACCAATTTCCCTAATGAACATGGATGCAAAAATTTTCAACAAGATCCTAGGAAACTGGATCCAACAATACATTAAAAGAATTATTCACAATGATCATGTGCAATTTATTCTTGGAATGCAGGATTGGTTCAATGTCCACTAATCAATTAATGCAATATACCACATTAATAAAAGAAAGGATAAGAATCACATTATCCTCTCAATAGATGCAGAAAAAAAAAGGATTTGATAAAATATAAGCATCTTTTATTGATGAAAACCCTCAAGAATGTAAGCATAGACAGAACATACCTCAAGATCATAAAGGCTATATATGAAAGACCCACACTTAATATTATCCTCAATAGGGAAAAACAGAGTTTTCCCCTAAAGTCAAGAACAAGACAGGGATATCTACTCTCACTATTGTTACTTAACATACTGCTGGAAATCCTAGCCTCAGCAGTCAGACAACACAAAGAAATAAAAGGCATCCAAATCTTCAAGGAGGAAGTTAAACTTTCTCTCTTGACAGATGACATGATACTCTATGTGGAAAACTCAAAAGGCTATAAAACAAAAAGTCTGCTAGAACTGATAAACAAATTCTGAAAAGTTGTAGGATACGAAATCAATGTAAAGAAATCGATTGCATTTCTATACACAAATAATGAAGCAGCAGAAAGAGAAATCAAGGAATTGATCCCATTTACAATTGTGCAAAACCAGTAAAATATGTAGGAATAAACCTAACCAAAGAGATGAAAATTTTTTGATCTGAAAACTATAAAAAGCTTATGAAAGAAATTGAAGAAGACACACAAAAAATGGAAAACCATTTCATGCTCATGCATTGGAAGGATGAATATTCTTAAAATATTGATACTACCTAAAGCAATATACATATTCAATGAAATCTGTATCAACCTAACACCAGCTTCCTTCACAAAGCTAAAACAAGCAATCCTAAAATTGATACAGAACCGGAAAATACCCTAAACCACCAAAATAATGTTAAAAAAGAAATCCAAATCTGGAGACATCACAATTCTGGACTTCAAACTGTACTACAAAGCTGTAATAATCAAGGCAGTATGGTACTAGCACAAAAATAGACACATAGATAAATGGAGCAAAATGGAGAGAACTCAAGTGGAACCACAAACATATGGCGGACTAAGCCAATGGAAAAAAGGCAGTCTATTCAGCAAACGGTGTTGGCAAAACTAGACAGCGACATGCAGAAGAATGAACCTGGACCACTTTCTTACACTATACACAAAAATAAACTCAAAATTGGTGAAAGACCTAAATGTAACATAGAAAAACCATCAAAATCCTAGAAGAAAAAATAGACAACAGGCTCTTTAACCTTGGCCATGGCAACTTCTTGCCCGATATGTCTCCTGAGGCAAGGTAAATGAAACAAAACAAACAAACAAAAAACCCCACAAAAACAAAAAAGAGTATTGGAATCTCATTAAAATAAAAGGCTTCTGCACATTGAAGGACACAATCAATAAAACTAACAGGCAACCAACAGAATGGAGAAGATATTTGTATAAGATAGTGTTAATACCCAAAATCTATAAAGACTTTAATCAGACTCAACACCCAAAAAACAAATAATCCAGCGCAGAAATGGGCAAAAGACAGAATAGACACTTTTCCAAAGAAAATACCTAGACTGCTGACAGACACATGAAAAAATGTGCAGCATCACTCATCATCAGGGAAATACAAATCAAATCCACAATGAGATACCACCTCATACCTGTCAGAATGGCTAAAATTAGCAATTCAGGCAACAATAAATGTTGGCAAGGTTCAGATAAACAGGAACTTTTTGCACTGCTGGTGGAATGCAAATTGATTCAGCCTCTCTGGAAAACAGAATAGAGGTTCTTCAACAAATTAAAAATAGTACCAGCCTACAACTTAGCAATTATACTACTATATATATATACACATATATATACATATATATAAAGGATAAAGGAGTGCTGATTTGAAGGGGCACATGCACCCCTATGTTTACAACAGCACTATTGACAACAGTGAAAGTATGGAAAAAGCCCAAATGCCCATCATCTGATGAAGAAATCAACAAGATGTGGTGTATATATACAATGGAATATTACTTAGCAATCAAAAAGAATGAAATATTTCCATTTGTAACAATGTGGATGGAACTAGAATTATTATGCTAAGTGAAACAAGTCAATCAGAGAAAGACTAATTTATCTCATAATTTCACTCATATGTAAAATTTAAGAAACGAAACGGATGAACCTAGGGAGCAAAAATAAGATAAAAACATAGAGGGAGACAAACCATAAGGGACTCAAAAACAGAGAGCAAACTTAAGGCTCCTTTTGGGGTATTTGGTGGGGGGATGAGCTAAATGGACAATGGACATTAAGAAGGGCACTTGTTGGGATGAGCACTGGGTGTTCTTTGTAAGTGATCAATCATTAAATTTTATTCCTAAAATCAGTGTTACACTGTATGTTAACTAACTTGTATTAAAAAAAAAATCCAAAGACTAAGACCTGGGACACTTAACATAATGCCATTAAGGTCTATCCATGTTGTTATAAATGACAAGATTTTATTCATTTTTATGGCTGAATAATATTCCATTCATATATATATGTTTATATGTATATGTCTATATGTTTAATATATATATATATAATATTCTATTCATGCATGTATATATGCATATACACTACACACACACACACACACACACTCTATGGCTATTTATATAATGCAAGAATACATATTTTCGTTCACAATTTTTTCTCAAATTAGTGTTTTTGTTTTCTTTGGATAAGTTTGCAGAGGTATAATTACTGGATATCATATTGTAGTTCTAGTTTTAATTTTTTGAGGAAACTAAATACTCTTCTACACTTGTGGCTACACCAGTTTACATTCCACTAACTGCACAAAGGTACTCAATACACATTGTAACCAACATTCATTATTTCATATCTTTTAAGATTAACCATTCTGACGGGTGAGAGGTAACATCTCCCTGTGGATTTGATTTTAATTTTACTAATGATTAATAATGTTAATCATCATTTTATGTATTTCTTGACCATCTGCACATCTTCTTGAGAAAAAAAATCTATTCTTATATACTGCACATTTTCGATTCAAATTGTGTGTTTTTTTGCTATTGAGTTGTAGGAATTCCTTATATATTTTGATTATTAGCTCTTTATCAGATATATGATTTGCAAATATTTTTTTCTAATTCAATAGGTTTCCTTTTCATTTAGTTTATGGTTTCTTTTGCTGTGCAGAGGCTTATTTATTTTATTTTTTGATGCAGTTTCACTTGTTTTGTAGTATTCAATTCATAAGTCTTTCACTTCCTTGGTTAAATTTATTCCTAGGTATTTTATTCTTTTTGAAGTTTGTTTTCAGAGAGAGGGAGGGAGAGTTAGTTCTAACTCATGAACTATGAGATCATGACCTGAGCCAAAATCAGGAGTTGGATACTTAACTGACTGAGCCACCCAGGTACCCTCCCCACCAGACATTTTATTATTTTTGATGCAATTGTAAGTTGGACTGTTTTATTAATTTCTCTTTCTGCTACTTCATTATCAGTTATAAAATCTCAAAAGATTTTTGTGTATTGATTTACATTCTACCATTTTACTAAATATGTTTGTTAATTCTGTTTTTTGATAGAATCCTTGGGGCTTTCTATGAGGAGTATCATGTCATCTGCAAATAATGACAGTTTTGATTCTTCCTTCTAATTTGGATGCTATGTATGTATGTATGTGTGTATCTATGTATGTATGTATCTATCTATCTAACTGCCTATCTATCTCCTATCTATCTATTGATGTGGCTAGGACTTCCAATACTATTTGAAAAATAGTGGCAAGAGTGAGTATCATTTTCTTGTTCCTGATCAAGTCTTATACTCTGATACCAAAACCAGGTAAGGATGTCACAAGTAAAGGTACTTACAGGCCAACATCCCTGATGAAGGTAGATGCAAAAGTTATCAACAAAGTATTTGCAAACCAAACTCAACAATGCATTAAAAAATTCATACATCATGACCAAATGGGACTTATTCCAGGGATGCAAGAATGGTTCAACATCTACAAGTCAGTTAGTGAGATGCACCACATTAATAAAAAGAGAGATAAATATCATTATCATCTCAGTAGATGAAGAGAAAGGATTTGACAAACTTCAACATACATCTATGATAAAAACTCTCAACAAAATGGGTATACAGGATGTAGACCATATCTTAATAAAGGCCATAAATTAGAAGTCCACAACTAAATTATACTCAATGATGAAAAGTTGTAGCAAATTCCTCGAATGCCAGAGAAAAGCTAGGTTCTAATGAGCACGTTTCAGGGTTAGCCTTAGCCAGGACAATGCACTCTTCAAAAAAAGAAAAGATATGATAGAATACATGGGATAATATTAAAAAAAGGAATGAAATGGGAATGCATAGCAAGTTTTGTTTGTTTTAATATTTATAAACATATGGGAAGCAAGGTTTAAATTTAGAAAGAGAATAAAGAAGACTGGAAGTTTGAGGGCAGAAGAGAATATACAAAATTATAATCTGGACAGGAAAAGACAGAGTGAAATTGGACATAGCATAATTGCAGGTGGCGTAAAAGACCTTCTAGAGATTAGTGACCATAAATTTATAGCTATATCAATTACCTTGTTTGTTTTTCTCCAAACAAGTTCTCATCTTTATTGTTGGAAGTATAAAATGTAAAATTTTCATTTTGACTTTATGAGATAGGACTGCTACTAGACAAGCAGCCAACTTGTCTAACTCTTGACATTATTTTTCAAGATAAGAATAAACTCCCAATTTGCTTAAACTACTCTTTTCTTTAGATCTCTGCTAGTAGTGTTCAAATACATTCCTAATATTCCCAAACATGAGATACAGTCAGGTTTTTAACTATAACTGAGGTCAGATTAAAAAATAATAGTGTGAATACTAGAAGATGAAACTTAGAAATGTTATTTATAGATATGATTGTCTACCTAGGAAATTCTCAAAAATCAGCTATAAACTATTAGAATAAATTTAGTATAATTAGGTGAACTCAAGAAAAATATACTCAAATATAGAAAAATCAGAAGTTCACTGATAAACTATTCTATCTAATAAAGATTCTAAAAAGTTAAGAAAAAACTTTAAATAAGAATAAAATTGCAATATTTTTGTTGCAATGATATTAATTAGCATCCACAAAAATAGCCTAATTATATATATTTTTTAAGTTTGTTTATTTTGAGAGAGAGAGAAAAGGGAAAGGTCAGAGACAGAGGGAGAGAGAATCCCAAGCAGGCTCCACTCTATCAGGGCATCTGAAGCAGGGCACATACTCATGAACTGTGAGTTCACGACCTGAGCTGAAATCAAGAGTTGAAAGCTTAACTGACTGTGTCACCCTGGCACCCCCAAAATAGCTAAATTATTAATTTGGGTCCATTTATATGTAAATCCAGTGCAATAAGCATAGGAAGATTTTGATGGGCATTGCTACATATTGAAAAAAATTGATTTGTCATATTTTCTGTCCGGTAAATGCATACATTTTAAGTTAATCTCTGCTGCATGCATGAAATAATCTGGTTTATTTTTTCTTATTTTTAAAGATTTTTTTTAACATTTACTTATGATTGAGAAACAGAGAGAGAGAGCATGAGCATGAGAGGGGCAGAGGGAAAAGGAGACACAGAATCTGAAGCAGGCTCCAGTCTCTAAACTGTCAGCACAGAACCTGATGCGGGGCTTGAACCCATGAATGGTGAGATCATGACCTGAGCCGAAGCTGGATGCTCAACCCACTGAGCCACCCAGGTGCCCCATCTTTTTTGCTTATTTTTGAATGGATCTCTTTTCTTAGTATTTTTCTATAAGGCAATATTACATATCATGCTGTGCATATTACCAGATTTTATTGGGTCCTTAGAATATGGTAATGGATACTGGATCCTCCTTTACAGAAAAGGAAGTAGTAGCAAATATAAAGTCATTTTACTAAGACAAATTAGGTAGCAAGTAGTGGTAATGGAATTGAAATGCAACACTTCTTATTTCACAATTTATTCTCTGATGGGCAAATAATCACTAGTATCTAGCTCTCTTCACCTTCTGAGTAGATGAAAGAAGGATCTTTTAAGCCCCTTTGTGGCTGACTGAAACCATCTAACTAGCCAATGAATAGTGATGTATGCCACTTCTATTTAATAGTTGGTGTAGACATTCTTCTTTCTGTCTGGTGCTGGGCCTGGCAACTTTTAAGATAGTACATGTCCCTTCTGCAACCACTGGAGACATGAACTGCTTGAGCAACAATGACATGGAGCATTTAGAAGAGATAAAACTTTGGTATCCAACAGACTAAGATTTTGGAGTGTTTTATGTCTTTAGCACAATATAGACATCTATCTTAACAGCTATTTCTATAATTCTTTAATTCTTGAATTCTATAATTCAAGTAGATAGTCTCCATATAGTCTATTATATATATATGTGTGTATATATATATATTTGAAACCTTAATTCCCATTTAAACTATGGCTATATATTTTCTAAGATGGTGGCCACCAATATAATTTTCCTCATGTCTCAAAAAGATAATGAATTTTCTTATCATGCAGGCAAGATATATACATATATATTTAAGAATCATCATCACAAATCCTGAAGACATGCAAAATACCTTAGGGGTTTTCAAGTGGAAAAGATTCTTTTTTTTTTTTTAATTTTTTTTAATGTTTTTTATTTATTTTTGATAAAGAGAGAGACAGAGCATGAAAGGGGGAGGGGCAGAGAGAGAGGGAGATACAGAATCGGATGCAGGCTCCAGGCTCTGAGCTAGCTGTCAGCACAGAGCCCGGACGCGGGGCTCGAACCCACGAACGTGAGATCTGACCTGAGCCGAAGCTGAAGGCTTAACCGACTGAGCCACCCAGGCGCCCCATCAAGTGGAAAAGATTCTTAAAAGACTTTTTAAAAAGATATTATAAGTGTTTATATCCACATGAAATATTTATACATCTATAGACATAAAGTATAGACATAGTATATGTGTGAAATACATAAAATCTATAAAAATATATTTTTTTAACATGAGCTGTCTTGTGGCATTCATGGTATCCTGGGCTCAAACTCTAGAGAAGTTCTATCCAACTGCTAGAAGGAATGTGGAACTGACAAAAATTCAATTATATTATGAAATACCTTTGTTTCAAGGAGACAAAAAATATGAGGGATTTTATTATCAGCTATAACCATTATAGTGCTTATATTTTTCTTTTTAAATTTTGAAATACCAGAGAAGTCTGAAACATAACTACTATACCTCTTCTGGTGGACAAGTTTCTGAGATTACACTAGTAGATTTCTTGGAAAAGAAGGATATGTCTTGATGAATAGCCAGCAAAAGATTCATGCAGTATAAACAGATGTTTGCAGCAAGGATTAGAACTGAGCAAATTCAGAGTTGTGCAGAATGTATAGAAATACTCATTGAACTGAAAACTTCATTCCTTGTGCATGACATCTCTGAAACAAAAAATCCCACATTCTATTCGTGGCGTTACAGTGACAAATGGGGCAGTCATAGAGACACACCATGGCCCCTGACGAAACAACAAAGCACTGAACTCATTTTACAGATGTTGAAATTATGAAGTAAGGGAATTTTTTTACATTCTAGTCACTAAAAATTGTGACAAGTTGCAGAGGCATCCTATATTTCCTGTTTCTTAATGTGTTATGTGTTTAGTGACTTAACACTGACTAGAACTAGAGAAAGTAGAACAAATACACACAGTTTATATGACTCCAAAAACAATGATATACTTAGATATACTTTTAATTTTCAGAAAAGAAAATCAAAGTAACAGGTTTTTCCAGTATTTGATAAACCTGGTAGTCATAATTTCTATTCTATCTAAGAAAGAGCCTCCTGCTTGGTCTAAGACATAAAATTAATATCTATGAGCACATCATCTGTTTTTTTTATTTTTTAAAAATTTGTTTGAGAGAGAGAAGAGAGACAGAGATAGAGGGAAAAGAGGGAAAATGAGAATATATATAT
>NC_043700.1:171759077-171814777 GCF_006229205.1 Suricata suricatta | reverse complement strand
TATGTCAAAAAGAGAGATCTGGAATAAATCCTTCCTTCACAAAACCTCAGGATGAATCAATATTTTCAATATCTTGATTTGGGGCCTCTAGCCTCCAGAACTATGAGAGGATATGTTTCTGTGGTTTAAGTACCTACTCTGTTGTACTTTGTTACAGCATCTCTACTAAACTAAAACAAAAGGTTATTTTAAATTTCACATCATTGTCATCCATTTTGGTCCAGGTTGGTTATACTCTTAAAAATATACTTGGTTAATTATCAACTTGGTTCAAATCGAATTCATGAACTAATTATGACACATATAGTTTTTCCTTTTCTGTTCTCCTTCACTCATGCCACTTTCTCTAGAATTGACTGTAAGGTGCTGTACATCTATTGGTCTCACATAAAAATATATATATACTCAGTGTCTTCCTCTGAGCCATGTTTACACTTGAAAGTATTTACTGTGCATCATCTGACTCTATGTGTTGCCAGGAGGTTTAATTTTAACCAATCTTCATGATTCAAAGTATTCTCAAGTCTTTCTTTAATGGTTTCTAGTTGGAAAAAAGAGGCCTATTCCAATTCAATAAGAACCAAATTTCTGGACTCCTTTTATTCTCTGTTAATCATATTTGTAAGTTGAAAACTTTTTTCCCTAGAGCATCTCCTTTATGGGTATCTTGCAAAAAGCAAATAATAGTAAACAACACATGCTATTAATGTTTTATTTTTCCAAATTCTTCTGGTAAAATGATAAGCTCATTCAATGTGCCCCCCCCCTTCAAGTTATTGAAGAATGAATGGTAGAACTTACTGTTCTACCAAATGTTTGCACTGACACTAATAACCATCTTTCCGGCCTTCAATAACAAGGCTGATTTACCTGCCATCTGATTCTCAAGACAATACTATGTGTTTTGGGTAGAGTATAACTTTAATGCACCATTGCCATACTTATTTGTATAAGTCAAAATAAGTTAGGTTACATTGTACTAACTTGAAAAGTAAATGAATTACAGTAATAAAAAGCTTTTATTTCTTTTCTTATTGTTCCAAACTGGGAAGTGAGTGAGCTGGGGTACTCACACTACCCATCCTTGCACTGAGATTTGGAATCATGGAACAGAAACAGTTGGAATAATTCCATCAGAGAACATTGCTTAGCCTCTCACAATAATTACATGCTTGATTTCAAAGTGAGACAGCATCCGTGTTTAAAATTCTTTAACCAGAAGAGTTCACATGGTCCCAGACACCTAGAAGAGTCTCAAGACATGCACTCCTAATATGAGTGTTATTGGAAGGATGGATTGAAATATTTGACAAGCAGATTGGTGGAGCGAATGCTGATGTTCGCTCCATTTTGTAAAGTAATGGAAGCTTAATGGGATCAAGAAACTTCACAAATAAGCAGAATCACCATCCGAATCATTGTCTTCTACTTCCAAATTCTTTGATTTTTATTCTCATCATTTCCCCCCTTAGATTACATCATCCTGAAATATTCTTGGAGGCAAAACAAAGAAAGAGGGACCCATATAATACAAGGAAGCAGAATGAACTTGACAGGACAGTATCTTTATCAGGACAGTAGGCGGGCTAGTGATGTGGATCTCATAAAAGGATTCATTAAATCTTACTTTGCATTACTTCACTGATCACTTTCATTTCAATAAGAAGAGTTAATCCTTATAAAGTAACATAAAGAAAAATACCTGTGTAAAAGCAGCTATGCAGTTTAACCTTTTTGAAATAAATTCTCTTTTCCAGATACAATGACGATAGAAGAGAGTCAAACGCAATTCATATATATAGGTGGATGAAATAATAGGACATTATATGCAAGTCTCCGGCTCCTGCAGCACATGGGCTTGAGGCAAGCATAGGCATGCCGTTTCCTCCCACACCCTCTAGCGTGCAAGGTGACCCAGGCTTCTTCTATGAGAAGGGTCTCAGCAGAAAGTTCTGGGCCTAAGGGTCCTAACCATGATAAATGCATTCTCTCCAGATACAGATTTCTTCTCCCTCTCTAGCTTGCCTAGTGAGCTGAAGACTGTCCTTGATGGGGATGTTAATAGGCCTCTCTAGCCTGAAGGCAATTTTGCCTTTTCATAGTCAACAGACTCTAAAAATTTTGAAAAGAAAACATAGCCTGAAACTCATTTTAAAAGTGTACCAACTTTTCTCTGTCTGTGAGCAGCCTCTGTCTTGAGAATAAATTCTTTTTTTTTTTCATTATACATTTTCACACCACTCCCTTCTGCTTATTTTATTGGCAGTTTCTCCTCTGCTTTTATACTTATCCTATCTTAAAATAACCTCTTACATTCTTAGATCTTGTCTAGCTTCTAGTAATGCTTTCCTCTTTTTTCTTTGACTACTGACCTCTTTGAATGTGTAGTTCAATGCTGACTGTCTTAATTCCCTAAATACTACATTATCTATATTTTAACTCTTAAAATTCTGTCTTTTGACCTTGCATCTGTCTAAAAATATTACCAGTGGTTTCATTTATTCTTTCACCAAGTACTTATTGAAAACCATGATGCACCTTCTCTGTTAGAGTCAAAAGCTATAGGTCATGAATCAGATAGCAACAGCACCCTTATAGTAATTGGTTGCATAAAAGTATAATTAAAGGGGTGCTTCAGGGATTAGTTGGTTGAGACTCTTGGTTTTGGTTCAGGTCATGAGCCCAGGGTCATGGGATCAAGCCCAACAGTGGGTTCTGTGCTGAGCCTGGAGCTTGCTTAAGACTCTCTTTCTCTGTCTGTCTCTCTTTCTCCATCTGCCCCTCTCCCACTCATGTTCTCTATATAAAAAGAAAAACATATGTAATTAAAAATTGTAGTTAGTATTTGAACTGTTTTTATTCATAACATTTTAGACACCAAATGAGAAGGTGTTTTTCCTCCTCACATCAAATACTTGGGATCTTATGCAATACCACTTCTCTAACTCTCTGATACCAATTAGATGTCCAACAGTTTGGTTCATTTCTGACACTATCTACTTGGAGTCAGCATCAGATCCCACATGTTGAAGGGCTTAATCCAACAAGATTGTCCCCAGCTTAGATGCCAGTTTTAAATTCCAGGTGACCTCTACTTCTGACCAAATCAAGGGCTCCAATAAGCATTTCTCATTTTGATAATTTACTAGAACATTTCACAGAATTAAGGACAAGATTTTATTTATGTTTACTAGTTTATGATAGAACATGCAAGTTAGAAATATCCAAATAGAAAAGATTCAAAGAGCAAGGTGTGTGTGTGTGTGTGTGTGTGTGTGTGTGTGTGTGTGTGTGAGAGAGAGAGAGAGAGAGAGAGACAGAGAGAGAGAGAGACAGAGAGAGAGAGAGAGACAGAGAGAGACAGAGAGAGACAGAGAGAATATGTAGAGTTCCCATGCTCTCTATGGAATAGACTCCCTCCAATGTGTTCCCTGCCAATGTGTTCAACAACCCAGAGGCTCCCTGAATTTTATTTTTCAAGAATTTTTATAGAGCTAAATCTCTAGACTTTTCTCTGTCTAGAGATCAGAAGTAGAGATGAAAGTTCAATTTTTTTATTCACTCAGTCTTTCTGGTGACCCGACCAATCCTGATGTTACGTAGGGGTTACTTCACTGGAACACAATATGCTCCTATCACCCCATCACTCTAAAAATTGCAAGGGATTTAGGACACTTCTGTCAAGATGAAGGGACAAAGACCAAATGTCTTTCTTTGAAACAGTACTATAATATAGGTGTTAACTCCAGTCTCCAGGTCACATCTAGACTGATTTTATAAGTAAAGTTTTATTTTATTGGTTTTTAACTGGGGACAATTTTGATAAGTTGAGGATATCATTGGCACCTGGTGATTATAAGAAAGGAACTGCTAAATATCCTACAATACAAGGAAAGTCCCTATATCAAAGAACTACCCAGCCTAAAATGTCAAAAATTCAGTGATTAACTATTCCATTGTACAAAACAATGTCCATCCATTTACCTATTCTTTATGGCTGGTTTGTGCTACCTTGACAGAGTTGAGTGGTTGTGACAGATTCTTTATAGTTTGAAAGCCCCAAATATTTATTGCCTAGCTATTTATAGGAAAAAAAAATTATTGGCCATTGATATAAACTAAATTGAAGGGAACAAAAAGATGCAACAAAAAGTTAGGACTAAGTTGAAATGTGTGATATTTGAGGAATGCTCTGCAATTAAACACAAATTAAAGACTGAGAAAATGAGTGCAAGTTGATAAGAAGAGAAAGGAAAAATATCTTAGCACTAGGAAGTCTATGTGACAGACTTGAGACAGAAGAACAACACGACCCGTTCCATAAACTGAATATGGTTGTGGGGTGAAAGAGAGCCATATGGGTGAGAAGGAAACTAGAAAATCAAGTAGGAAGCAGGTCACAGAAATCATGTTAAGGCATTTAGAAATTGTAAAAGTAACGAGAAGCCACTGGGTTTTAAGTAGGGCAGTGATATAACAGATTTATACTTAAACATAAGACTGGTAATTGTATAGATGACATCACTTAAAAAAGAGAGATTAACCTAATTATACCTTTGGGGTAGGAAGATATTCATCTGCAAAAAACAAGGAATATTGGAATAGCAAAATGTTGTCAGGAAAGGTTAAAAGAATGAAAACTTTGGTAGAACTATGAAACATCTTTAATTACTAGCAAAGGGGGCGGGGTTTTACTTTGTCATCACCAAACAACCATCTTTGAAGTGAGGGAGTGTGATGACTGTATGAATATTGAAGATGACTAGAGTTAGTGATAGTGAGCAGAGAAGACTGGAGAGACTGGAGCAGGTCACATTATAAGAAAGCCAATATCAGGATTCTGATAATCCTAGCAGGCATGAAGAAGAAAGAGAAATTTTGAGAAACATTAAAGTAGAACTAACAGAGAGGGCAACTGGTGGAATTCATGTGTGTTGGTGGTGACAGAAAGATGAAAGCTCAAAGTAGAGGAACAAGACTGGTAGATAAGTGGCCCAGGCCCAGATGTTAATTTTGTTCCAGAAAAATACGTTGAAGCGCAAGTTCCTTCCATCCCATTGATCAGCCATTCCAGGGGTGTGACATGTATTATGATAGACCAGGATACTAATATTCATGTTTTAAGTGGGAGGATAAAAAGGGGATGGGAAAAAGAATGCCATGTCTCCTTTTTTCTCCTCTTTTTAAAAATTTAATGTTTATTTATTTATGTATTTTTACATTTTATTTATTTTTGAGAGACAGAGAGAGACAAAGCATGAACAGAGAAGGGGCAGAGAGAGAAAGAAACAGAATACAAAGCATGCTCCAGGCTTTGAGCTAGCGGTCAGCACAGAGCCCAATGTGGGGCTCAAACCCATGAACTGTGAGATCATGACCTGAGCTGAAGTCGACCGCTCAACCAACTGAACCACGTAAGCACCCTTAATGCTTATTTATTTTTGAGAGAGAGAGACAGAGACAGAGAGAGAAAGAGACAGAGACAGAGCTTGAGCTGGGGAAGGGCAGATAGAGAGGGAGACACAGAATCTGAAGCAGGCTTCAGGCTCTGAGCTGCCATCACAGAGCCTGTCGCGAGGCTCAAACCCAGAGGCTGTGAATTCATGACACCTAAGCTGAAGTCATATGCTTAACCGACTGAGCCACCCAGATGCCCCTCCTTTTTATCCCTCTTAAGAAATATTTTTGAAATTCCCACAAGAGACATCCACATATGTTCTGAACAGAACTTAGTCACAGGGACACACCTACCTGGGTAACTGAGAAACCTAGTCTTTACTCTTCATTTCTATGTCTGTAATTATAATGTGGAAATTAGTTTATTGGAAGAGAAGGAAAAAATAATGAAGGACCATGGGTATTCTTTGTTACAATGACTAACACATACATATATGTGCATTTGTGGTTTCCTCATTGGCATACTCTTTGGTCTCAGGCACTCTGACAAGTAGAATAAGGAGAAAGAGGAAGAAAAAGAGTCCATCTCTACCACCGCCACAACGATTTCAGAAAGTCAGAAGAACAGGTTAGATTTGTACTGAAGTCTCTAAGATTATATCATTTGTAATTTCTGTTTCCAAAATGTATATATTTTCTTGCTATACTACCTTTTTTTCTAACATGAGTCTTCTCCTTGGAGAAATTAGTACATACAATTTTTGTAAGTTTAGGACAAAAATAACAATGCCTACATACATAAATATTTTCTGGAATGGATCAGAACAGAAGTTACAAAAGTTAATATGGAGTCTTAAAAGTGTGTATGCATATGCATAACGTGTGTGTGTGTGTGTGTGTGTGTGTGTGTGTGTGTGTGAAGAATGCAGGGATTCGTTAATCATGTATAACCTGCAAGTAGCATTTATAATCAACTGATGGAGCAGACCTCTTCCTTTTGTATTTTTTTCTTATATTCATCCCCAAGTACTGGTATTAGATGCATACGATTTCCAAAACCTAAAGCTTAAGAGAAATCAAAGCAAGCACACTGAGTTTTCTACATCAGAATGATCTTGTTGTCTTGTCAAATATGCATATTCCCAAGAAAACAAAATCACCTCATAAGGGACATGGGCATCTTTTGGATTAAAGATTCACAGAAGATTATACATATTCTACAGACTGTAAACTGTTGTCGTAGACAATGTATTCACTTCTGTTGCTTGATCATTCTACTAATAACATAGGAGACATCAGTGATGAACAGGGATCAGGAGGCATTTGAGCCCTGTCATTTCATTCTCTGACCTGTGGGTACTTGCCCTCAATTTGGCTTACCCTTCTATATGTGAGGACTGGTTCCTTGCTTCAAGTGACTTTTCTATACTTCTGAATTCCCTATGGATTCTGAATGTCAAGCTTACTTGGCATTAAGAAGGTACTGTCTTCCCATTTCCATACTCATCTCTGTTCTTTTGAGAAAAATTTCCAACTTCATCTGACCCTTTCTAATAACCACCTAAAAGCTATCTTTCACATTTTACCCATCTCTACATTCCATAGATAATTGCAGTGCCTCCTCTTGATGTAACATTTGAATACCTCTATGTGAATGAAAGTCAAAGAAGAGAAAACATTACATTTGAAAAAGAAAGAAAAGAAAGAAAAGCACTGAATATCATAAAGATCAATTGCATGTATCAATTTTTAGAATCTTAAAAACATCCAAGAAAACTCCGCCTGCAAACCACATAATAACCCTTAGGTATGTGATTTGTAAATGAAGTTTCCAAAATTGGAAGTTTACAAGCAATCTATTTGTCATTACTGACTAGGTCTTATTCTCCTTTAAAGATAAATGTGCTGGTCTCAGTGTGAAAGAAACTCTAACTTCCTTGGCTTAAAAAATACTTTGGTTGTCAGGAAATCTCTGGTCTCATTAGCAAAATGAAATTTCCCCATGTCACGAATTTCCCAAGTCACACTGGCTGAATAGAACACTCTACTCAAAAATTGTTTTTTTTCAGTTTTAAAAGTTTTCTGTGACTATCCCAAGGTTTGCAAGCTTTGAAGCCTCTTCTGAGGGCCCAGGCTTTACTGTGAAAGTCCTCCCAGGAATAACCAGGACAAAAGTGATAGCAAATCAGACTGTGAGGCTACAAGACAAAAGTGGGGGTGCTCTGGAAATGAAGCTTCTTTTGACTTCCTTGTTCCATGTGGACTGCTTGTTTGAAAGGTCTAGGAGCCCCTTAAGCATGCATTAAAATTAGTTTGACGTAGATCTACCTTGCCAGAGACTTTTAGTATATGGGAAATGGAAATTTCTCTCTGTCTCTTTGTCTCTGTTTCTTTTTCTCTTTCAATCTCTCCCCCTTTCAGACACACACACACACACACACACACACACACGCACGCATGCATGCACGCACACTATTTGAGTTTTTGTGACCTTTTTCTCTTTAAGTACACATCCAGAGAGCTTGTTTTTGTTTCCACCTTGTAAGATTATTATAAGTGCTTGCTTTACTTTTCTTCTTACAAAATTAATTCAAGACCATTTGTAGAGTAACTTAAGAAATATAAGTAAATCTTAAGGTAACTGGAAAATTATCTACAACCTTACACATTAAGGCAATATTCTCCTAATGTGTTGATACTATTAGATTTTTTTGTCTTTTTATCTGTCAAACTGAGTTTGTTCACTGTTTAAAAATATTTTTTAACCATTATTTATTTCTGATAAACAGAGACAAAGACAGAGTGTGAGCAAGGGAGGGGCAGAGAGAGAGGGAGACACAGAATCAGAAGCAGGCTCCAGGCTCTGAGGTCTCAGCACAGAGCCTGACACGGGCCTGAATGCACCAACTGTGAGATCATGACCTGAGCTGAAGTCAAACACTTAACCAACCGAGCCACCCAGGTGCCCCATGAGTTTGCTCACCTTTTAGTTTTACTATTACCACATGTAGAATCACACCACATAGATTAATTTGTAATGTATGTGTTTTCAAAAACTTGAGATTATACCGAATTACCTTTTTGCTGATACTATATAACATTACCCATGGTTACATAATAAATATTTTCTTTATTAAGATATAACTCACATAAGATTCAGCATTTTAAAGTGTACAATTCAATGGTTTTTATTATGTTTGTTGTTTTGTGGAATAGTATACTTCTATCACCCCCAAAAGAGACCCCATACCTCTTAGCAGCTAGTACCAATTCACCTCCCCCATTCCCTGGCAACCTACTGTACTTTCTGTCTCTAACAAGTAAATGATGCAAATAAAGGTATAAAAAATAGAGGTAATTTCAAGCAGGAGAGATTTCTGGCAAGACTTTTGGAAAATACAAAGTTCCATTGCCATAAATCACAAATAGTATCACAACTGGCAACCAAAATCATTGCTACATTGCATATTAGAGATTATAAACACTATGGATATCTGGGAATATGATTCACCCCTGCTGTCTAGAGCAGTCAAGGAGGGAGGTGGTTTTTTGGTTTTGGTTTTTGGTTTTTTTTGAAAGAGATGGGACAGTATCAGGGCCTGGGAAGATACAGTGGATTTGAACTAAAGAAATTCAATAAGAGGATAGTCTGTATCAGTAAGAGCAGAATGTCTTACAACTAGTGGGGTGTAGACTGGCTGTACGCAGGGAATCTTTATCCTACCTTCTACTGGGGCAAGTTCTCTTACCTTTCTAAGCTTCCGTTCTGCTGTTCATACCTATTTTATAATATGGTGGTGGTGTAGATTGAATAAAATGAACACAGAAGGAATTCTGATCTTTAAGAAGTATTCAATAAGCTATTATGATATGTATAATTATCCAGAAATGGTGAAAGAGAGTACGCTTGATGTGTATAATTAAGATAAGGTTGAGAGGATCCAAGATAACATGGAGAAGGTTATGTGACCTGATGTAGAGCTGTCCAGAGAAGAATCGCTGTCTCAGTGACCACTGATTTATTGAAGTCCTAATGCCATTTTGAAGACATTCCTTTGATTGCCCTTAGCTTGAATACAGACATAGAGTACAGAGTTTTTGGGTTGTAGGTGTGGAGGCAATGATAATAGATGTGATTATACTGTCTTGGTTATTGGAGTCCCTGTTCTGTCAAGAACATCCTGTGAACTAAAGGTTTTGATCTACTTAATAGTCATATAATTTGGTTACCTGATCTCTCTGGTACATTCTATTTCCATATTACTATCATCACTACTGATATATAATATTTATGGGCACTCTATAAGACTTTACATGGATTATCACATCTAATCATCATAACAAACCTTTAACACAAGAATTATGATTACTCTCCACAGTACAGATGAAAAATGTAAGAACAAAATATGTTAAACAATGTGTGTTAAGACAAGTAGTTTGTAGACAGATGAAATGGGAATTTGCCAATGATCTGTGAGGGTGTCATAAGTAGAATTTGGACTCTTAACCCCTTCAATGTAATGAGTTTTTATCATCATTTATTGGTATTAAGAATATTTTAGGATGTTTTTTTCCAAAAGAGCGTATTTATTCTAGTGTGCTAGAGGACCTATTTTTAATAACAAATGCAAAGGGTACTCTATGTGTTATTTACTTTGAACAAGTATATTGTATATAGTATATAAAGATTAAGGACAAGACAGTGTACAGGGTTCTCCTTTTTACATCACATTTATTTTCTCACAAATAGAACTATGATGGGGTTGGGCTTACTTAACAGAAGGAGCATTAGTAAATTGCACAGCCCATATTTCACAAACCTCACTTATATTCCCATACCTCTCTCCTCCCTCTTGGCCTTGATCACAATAACGCCCCTTCCTTGCAATAACACATTCATTGATCCACATTACTCATTTGACAATTATCTGACCCTCACTTGTTTTCTGCCTACTACTCCTGTGTAGTTTTTAAAACTTAAACTTCTTAAAGATCAGGAATGTACATTATAACTACGTGTGAGGCTCCCTTAAGATTTATTACACAAAGGCTCACAAATACACATACCTAAATTAGAAAGATCATGGGCTTCAGATGCACAAAACCTAAATCTAGATTCCTATTCTGCCATGCATGAGCTGGTAACCTGGGGATTCAGATAGCATTTTTTTTTTTCAGTCTCAACATCCACAAAATGGAGCAAATAATAGCATTGTTGTTCATGGGATTTATATTATAACCTGATAAAAGGTGTGTGGAAGCACATTACAAGTAATTATTGTTAATATGCTGAAATCTGCCGTGAGTAAATATTTGCTAAATGCTTTCAGAATTGAATGAATGACTTTATCAAGTGGAGATAACAAAAAAAAAAAAAAAAGAAAAAGAAAACAAGATGTCTAAGGAAGAGTCTGGAATAAACCAGTTTTCTTAAACAATATTGAATGCCACTAAATCATATGTCATGATAGGGCAGTGAATCTACTCATTTTGTCACTACTTAATTGACAAAGCAGACACATAGCAAGTTCTCATTAATATTTGGTGAATTAACATATATACAATCTGTGGGATTATTGGAGAACTTGCTAGTGGAGAGGAAATAGTCTAGTGTTTGAAGGCTGAGTACAACCTGGAAAAGAGAATATATAGAGAAAGGTAAGAATAATGTTACCAAAGCAAAAACACACCTCTTTTTCATACTGGTTAGAGCATAAGATTGTGTGATGCAAGAAATATGGAAGATAAGCCTCAAAAGAGTAAAAAATGACAGATTCTAAAAGGCTTTGCAGAGGAGCTTAATGACTAGGAACTTTGTGCAGAAACTAAAGACAACTAATATAAACATTTGCTATGTGCAAGACAATATTCTATGTAACAAACCTGGACAAACCTCATCTAATGGTTTAACTCTGACAATCTGAAATATAGCTATTATTGTGGATCCCATGTTTTAAATGAAAAAACTAGTGAGACACACAGAAGCTCAGTAGTTCAGCAAAGGTCTTCCAGTTAGTTAGTTGTGGAACTGGTCATGGAACCCAGAGTATCTGGTTTCTGCCCTGTGGGATCAGCAGGTTTTAACTCTTAGTTGTTCAGAGACTCTTCTTTAAGTTACCTTTTTTTGTTGGACACATCACAAGCCACCTCAAAGCTTAGTGGTTTCAAACAAAAACACTTATTTCTCACAACTGAGTTGTTGAGCAATCCATTAGTTCTAGTTCAGGTTATGTCAGTGATGGCCCTGGAATTAATGGAAGGTGTAAAATGCAGTCAGAGCTGACTGTTGGCTGAAAGTTCTGCTGGAACTGTAGCTCTTGGGTCCCAATCCTTCTCTGTGTAGACATGTCTATTTCTGCTTGGGATTCCTTGCAGCATGGTCTGTGGGTTCCAAGAAGGAACAGTCTAAAGAAAGGGGAGAATGATCCCAGTTCTCTTCTGGACTGTGTTCAGAAATTCCAAAACATTACTTCTGTTGCCTTTCATTGGTCATAATAGTCATGAGGACAGAACAGACTTGAGGAGAAATAAGGATCCTTAATGTACAATGATATACACTTGCAGATAGAGGAAAAATAAGCCATGGTGCATCTATACAATGGTATATCACTCAGTGCTAACAATAAATGATACAATAAGCAACAAAAAGCATGGAGGAAACGTAAATGCATATTACTAAGTGAATCTGAAAAGGCTACATACTATGTGATCCCAACTGCATGCTATTCTGGAAAAGACAAAACAATTGGAGGCAAAAAGAAGATTAGTGTTTGCTGAGGGTGGGTAGTGAACAGGTAAAGAACAGATTTTTAGGACAGTGAAAATATTCCATATGGTATTATAATGATGGCTACATATCATACATTTAACCAAAGTCATAGAATGCACAACACCAAGAGTGAATCTTAATGTAAATTGTGGACTTGGAGTAATTTTCATGTGTCATGTAGGGCCATCAATGCTAACGAATATACTGCACTAGTAAGGGATGCTGGTAATGGGTGAGGCTGTGAAAGTATAGGGACAGAGGGTATATGGGAGACATCTGTACCTTCCTCTTAAGTTTGCTGTGAAGCTATAACATTCTAAAAGAATTTTCTCTTAAAAAATTAATGGAGGCCCTCTTTTGAAGTCATCTACTTCAAATCTCAATTTGTAAGAAAAGCATAGCTGTCTGTAGAACCCCAAATCATCTGAACTTCTAATCATCATATATTGAGAAGGAATTTCTATTGCGAAAATTAAGCCTCCTTGTCTAGCCTATATTTCATGAGAGGCTGCAACTAGTAATGTGTGGTATAGCAAAAGCTATTATTTGAGCAACTGACTTTGATTTCACATAAAATAGAATGTACATATGATGGCCCAATAATAATGGCATGATTATTATAGTGGTTCAGAAAAGAATTTCTAAACACTTACTCTTCCTTGCCAGTTTGTCTTTGCCATTGAGGAGTATGAGATGCAGTTGTTTAATACGTTTGACAGAGGATTATAGTAGAATTAAATTCTACTGGAAAACAAAGTTCTGTTAATGACTCTGAATAATCTAAATGTAGAAATTATTCTAATTCAATGGAGGGTAAAATTATAGGATGTTGAATTCTTTCCAACAAGATGAATTGGGAAGATGAGATAGGGAGATTAAATGCAGACTGCTCTATAGATTTGTACTGTAACACCTAAAAGAAAATTATGCCAGGAGGGTGGGAAAGAAAGACAGAATTCTAGAAAGCAGAAGAGTGGATTCCAGTTCATTAACTACAGGGCTGTCATGGAGCCCACAGGTTTTGTGACAGTATAGTAAAGATAAATAGTTATAATGACTGCACCTGTTCAGTGATAAAATTCCTAACTATTGAAAAGATTTTTGCATCATGGTCCTTGCCAGATAAAGCTGAAATGATGGTGTGTCAGCTCATTTCATCTGCTGTAAAGATTTTTAAAGGAAAGTTGTTGATTTATTCTTTGTTTTCTTAAAAGTGGGATAGGCAATTTAAAATCATACAATGTTCTCTGTAGTAAATAGCCATGCCTACTAAAGCATTATTATATATTTGAACATTGCTTACTAATAAGAATCAGTATTTAACTTTAAAAGCCATTATTTACTGATCACTTACATGTTCAATAAAGTTTTATTGAGTACTTACACAATACACCACATCATGCTAGACAGTGGTTATGCAAAGGTGAATTAAATAAGCTCTGTCCTTAAAAAGCTGTGCTCAATCTAGTTAAGGACCTAAATATGCCAAACATCGTACAACACTATCCTTTTAAAAAGATTTTTGAGGTGTATGAGGGCCCTTTTGAGACTTCAGAATTGGTAATGGTTTGGGTTAGGAGCTTGAGGGAAGACTTCACAGAGGAAAACTATTGTGGAAGATGGGTATTACAAATACGTGTTAAAACATGAATAAAGACATGGAAATGTAAGAAAACATTCTAGATCTGAGATTTTTTTGAGAATGGAAGAATATGCAAAAGAACACTAGGTATGAAATTGGAAATATTGGCAAAAATCATATATAAAGGATCTGGCATGCCAAACTATAGTAGTATTAATGATCTTATAACTGATAGGTACTGTAGCAGACAAGGTAGGTTAGTTTATGCAGTCATAGAAAATGACACCTTATTCTCCGTGCCTATGATCACAAATGTCATCTTTTCCTTCACAAAACACATCCAGCTCAGGCAATTCACCACACTCATCCATGTTGTCTTTATGTATGTCATTTATGCTTATAAATGGCTCTTTGGCTCAGTGCTAGTCATTATGGTCACACTGTTTCTTAACACTTTTACCAGAATTACATGTGTGTCTTCTGCTCATATTTGATTGGCTAAAGCAAATTATGTGGCCATTCTTAATTTCCTAAAGAAAAAGGAACCATGACAAGGAGAATGAAAAGATTTGGTGAATAATAATAAAACCTATCTCAGAGACATGAGAATTATTTTTACACTTCAAGCAGGAAAGCTGATATAATAAGTCACGTATATATCTCAAAATCACTTTGAGTCCAGAAAGTAGGTATTGGATATATTAAGATTTTGTTGCTATGCCCCCTGGTAAGAGAATCTGACAATATCATTACAGTGGAGAATAGAGAAAGATATATAGAGATTTTATGTGATGTGTGAAATACTTAAAATTTAATGAATAAAAATTGAAAGACAAGGTTAAATCTATAATTTCTCTAACTTCTCCCATGCAGGTACCAGGGTTGATGGAGAAACTATTGCTTGTGTGAGGGAATTAAAGAAAAGGAGTAGGCTGATTACTGAATAAGATAATTTATAAAGTGATAGAAGACATTCCCTAGAAGACAAACAATTTGGCCAGTGAGCAGAGCCTAGATTTAGACAATGAAGTGATGTGTTTAATGTCTTTGTATGCCGATTATTACTTGTAAAGCTGTTGGAGTCAGGCATAGCAGGTTCAAGTTCTGGCCTGATGCCTTACCATGGGGGAATAGTGGGCAAGAGACTTACCCTCTCTAATGTAAACTTGCTTATACATAGACTAAGAATTTTAAAAGATGCTTATTTTATAAATTTTTTGAAAGTTATGAAATAATGCATTAGAATGCAAAGTAAAGTGACATCACTTTATAACTCTCCGCTTCAAAGTTTTTCCAAATTCTTGACAGATATTGATTTGGGGGACTGACATAATAATCTGGGATTCTTTTTTTTAATTTTTTAATATTTTATTTATTTTTGATACACAGAGACAGAGCATGAGAGGGGGAGGTGCAGAGAGAGTAAGAGACACAGAACCAGAAACAGGCTCCAGGCTCTGAGCTAGCTGTCAGCACAGAGCCCGACGCGGGGCTGGAACCCACGAACGTGAGATCTGACCTGAGCCCAAGTCGGAGGCTTAACCGACTGAGCCACCAGGCGCCCCATAATTTGAGATTCTTGAGTATTCTCAGGTATCTCAAATCATTGGTTTTCTGGACTTTCCTTAACATTTTATCTATATATTTTAAATAATATTGAGTATTCCTAATAATAAACAGTAAGTTAAATTGTGCCAGGTAATCGGGGGGTTGTATTAAAACCTGAAGAGTGATGTAAAAAAGAGCTTCAAGGAACTATACACAGTGGAAAACTTTTATAGGCAGAAGGGAACAGGAACAAGAAAGTTATACTTGGCAAAAAAGTGGTTTTGTTATTGTATGCTAACTTCCTGTTAGGGTATGGCAGGGTTCTATCAGGCAGATTACCTAACTAGCGCTGATCAGGTGATTCCTGATTGACTGGCTTAAGATTCTATTTCTGGAAACTATAATTGAGTTAAGTATGAGTTTTGTGACATAGGACTCATATGCCATTAGCATACGTGATTCCGTTTTGAGCCTGTTGTCTTGTTTTACATACATCCATATACACATGTATATGTATATATAAATAAATATATATAATATATAACTTGTAATTATGATTACAGAGAGCCTTTTAGGATGAGTATATTTTAATACCATAAAATTATCTGTATATGCTGTAGATATTTGATAGTAGAAACATTAGAAAAGGGAATGTTAATAGTATATAAATGGCAAACCTTTTTAAATATCAAGAATCATTTAAAAGTTAAAAGATAATACTGCAATATTCAATACTTTAAAAGTTATTATTTATTATTCTTTGAATCAAACCTTAAACATGCAAGCTTTTCATTGCTTTATCTAATATATTTTTTTCATGGCAAATAATTTCAGAGGTAGAATGTTGTTTTTGATTCTCTGATGATATTGGTTGAATTACGTGTATGTAGCAAAGTGTCTTTGAGTTTGTCAGTAGCCTGAATATTGCTTCGTATAAACTCCTTTCCACTTTTATGGTGAAACGATGTTCCTTCTTACAGTAATTTTGGCTCTGACTTTGAAATTGATTCTGCCTTTGCTAATTCAGAACTTTGGTCATTGCTGATTTTACCAGTGAGAGAATATTCCACAGAAACATTCACACCTTCACTTGGCATTTCTTCTGTCAAAAACATTCATGGAAAATTGTAGGTTCCAGCAAATATTTAATACTGAAAAATTCCAGGGAGTGTAATTGGATACTATTCAAACAATAAATGTGATTCTACTAGTGATAACAGCACTACATGGAATTTTGTGTCAAAATTGGCATTTAAGTTTTTATTTTGCTTTGAACACTGGTTATTTCTTGGGACACTACTTATTGAATTTATATAAAGTACACCATGTGGTCAAACATTTTCTTTATAATAATGACTCAACATTAGCAGAAGAAGAGTCCATAAACACACATTTACATCATGGCAACAGCTTCACCCAAGAACCTAATAGTTTGCCCCCATGTACCCCTGTGTAGTTTCCCAGAAATGTCAAACTTAACTTTTAATACTATTTTTTGTTTTAGGGGCACCTGGGTGGCTCAGTTTGTTAAGTATCTGAGCAGATCATGTCATGATCTTGTGGTCTGTGTGTTTGAGTCCCACATCAGGCTCTGTGCTGACAGCTTGGAGCCTGGAGTCTGCTTTGAATTCTGTGTCTCCCTCTCTCTCTGCCCTCTGCCTTCTCTCTCATCTCGTGCTCTCTCTCTCTTTCTCTCTCTCTCAAAAATAAAAATAAGTATTAAAAAATTTTAAAGTAATATTTTCTGTTCTTGCTTCAACCATGATATCTAAAAATTCAATGAAATATAAACATGTTTGTGTTGTTCAATGTTAATTCCTGTGAGAGAATTATATTATGAAAGTATATCATATATTGTTAAATATTATAATCTGTTTCTCCAATTTTGTGTCTTTTTAAATCATAAATCAAGAATAAAATATACCAAGAATTTCCCAGAAGTAACTTCCAAACAGAAACTTTAGCTACCACATTTAAATAGCCAAGAATGTTATTTGTTTTTTCTCTTTTTCCTCTTTATTTCTTCTTTTATTTTCTTCTTAATCATCATTATCATCTTCATATTTATTGTGCTCTAGATATCATAAAAAGCATCATAGGAGTCAGATAGGCCTGCTTTCCTAAAATTGTTCTGCTACCAAATAAATAATACAGCTAATACCAACATTGCAATGCTGTGAGAAGTAAGTGACATGATGATGGGGAAAGGTCTATAATATAAACTCAATAAATTTGAGCACAGCAATAAGTAAGCATGTCTATGTTTCTTTTTTATTTTTTATTTTTATTTTTGAGAGCAAGAGAGACAGAACATGAGTAGGGGAGGGGCAGAGAGAGAGGGAGATACAGCATCAGAAACAGGCTCCAGGTTCTGAGCTGTCAGCATAGAGCCTGACATGGGGCTCAAACTCACAAACTGAGATCAAGACCTGAGCCAAAGTCGGACGCTTAATCAACTGAGCCACCCAGGTGCCCCAGCCTGTCTGTTTTGTAAATACAGTAGACAAACATACACTAGTGTCGATGTATTAGGGAGAACACATAGGGATGAAGCATTCCACCTTTTTAAGATGTTCTGGGAGTAAGGAATGGACATAGGTAGAGCACAGTAGACAGTAGATATTCCCATGATTCAAGTTATCACACTGGTTTTGTAGCCTTTCTGTTTGATGATATGAGCAAAATTTAAGAAAACAAGCTCCTGTTAATTACAAGAAAAGAAAAAAACCTTCTCCAAATATGTTATATTCTACATTCAAAGTGAATACATCCAATTTTGTATTATATCTAAATCTGCACTGTTCTAAGCGATGTTGAAAACAAAAAACAAAAAAGATTTTGCATCCCTCTCTATCCCCAACCTCTTTCCCCTTTAACCACTCCATATATGGAAAACAATTTGACAATAAACTATTAAATAAAAAAATAAAAGAAAGTTCGAATCTCTAAAAAAAAAATCTCGAGAGGCATAACTGACATGTTAAAACATTTAGAAAAGATAATTCAGTTTTCATAATTAGAATCTTCCTTAGGCAGAAAGCTGAAATTGTAGTTATTTTCAGCTACTCGATTCGATATACAAAACAATGTTGTTTTCCTACATTCATCCCAAGAATGCAGTGAACTAGCCCTCTGCCTTCCCCTGTGGCTCCATCATTCCAGATAATAGAAGCAGTATGGAATTTCCATTGTTTTGTACAGGAACAGAGGCATCATTAGCATCAAAACATTTAGTGAATGTCTTTGTGAGCAAGTTGTTATGCTAACTCTTTATACCATGTCCATGTCCTTCAAAAAAAGAAAGCAAACACCCCAACAAGGAAAACAAGTACTACAATGTAAAAATATTAAGAAAAGAAAACCCTCTCACATGCATAAATGAAAGATTGCACACAAAGAACTCACATCTTTTCAAGCTTCAATAGTAAATATTCGGCTACTATATGTTAAATACTGCATTGTAGTACTTGTTTTCCTTGTTGGGGTGTTTGCTTATTTAATGCATTCCATCAAGGACAGAAATTACATGCTGGTTTTTTTTCCCCCATAGGAAGTGTGTCTTGGGTTTTTCCCTTATTATTTTCTTTTTTTTTTTTTTTCCTCTTCTTTTTTTGGTGGTGGGGGTGGTTATGTTTAAATGAAGTTGCTTTGACAACACCAAAGACTTAATTAATCACCCATTTCCTACATAAAAGGTAGCTACTTTTTGGCATGGACCTCAAGCATATTGTAGTATAGAGGTGGAATTTAAGGAAAGGTATTAAGCAGGCTGTGTTGTAGCTTATGGGCAAGTAACAAATTGTATCATGTATCTTGAATGTATCATAGATAAGCTGCTATATAACGATTGCCACTTCAGATAGCTGTGAAATTAGGTGATTAACTAGTTGTTACTTAACCTTCTAATTTCTGTATAAGTCTAATTACATGAAACAGAAGTTGGTGTTTTGATTTTTTACTTTGCTTTTCTGTTTGGAGTGTCATTGTAACTATTGTATTGTAAATAATGGAAAAGAATTGCATATGTTAAAAAATATGAAACTTTATAAAGTAAAAAAATAAAATAAAATTTCAAAAAAAAAAAAAGAAAGAAAGAAAGCAAAGAGCTCACTTGGGAAAAGTAGACTAATTGTTCAAACACATTTAAAAAAAAAGTAAAAATAAAGAAGTCCACTTTGGGTTGTCTCCACCATTTTTTTTTTCTCCGTGGCATAGATCTTTGTTTCTGTCCTATTCCAGGGGAATGAGCTGATCCAGACATATTTAATGAGGCAAAATATATCCTGCAGGCCACCAAATTTGCCGCCAGATAGATTATTCTGCAGCGAGACAAGACCTGTCACTCATGGGCCATGAAACAAAAAGGACACAGATAATTTCTACAGGATTGACCCTTTGGGGGATTAAACAGTTAAATTTCTATTTTAGCTAGTCTGAAATGGCAAAAATGGGGGTATCCTTAGCTTTTTTTCTACCTTTTTCCCCCAACTCATATATTTAGTCATTAATTAATTTGCCTGTAATAAACTGTTGTTATATTTTAGCAACATCTTAAGCAATTAGGAGAATACAAGGAACTCAGGTGAAAATTCTTTCATTGTATTCTAAAACAGAGAAATTATTCCATAGCAGTTCAATCCTGTTCTCATGGGCTTAGGTCAAAGACGTGCGATCATCATATTGCTTATGAAACAACGTTTCTTAAGTACAACAAGGGAAATTTTAGATGTTCAGAATGGGAACATTTGATTTCAGGTTTATTCTTTTTCAATGGCTTTATAATATGCCCACATTTACTTTAGTTTGAATCTTCTATAGACTTTAATAAAAAAATAAGAAGCAAATAAAATTATAGTGGTTTCTCATTTCAATAAAATTAGTATTTGGTTAAGTGTAGAATATGGGTTATTAGTTTCTTCTTCAATCTAAGGCTCTATTCATTTGACAAACACTTTGTGCACATTTTGTGGACGCAGACTTTTCTTTAAGGAATGTTTTTTCTTTATACTTCATATGGGATTAGATAAGCATCTGTCAGTTCTAGAAAGGAAACAAAAAAAAGATGACACACAAAACAAAGATAAAAACAGAAACTAAAAATCCCAAGTGTATCCACTTTTGCCGAAATCAGTCCTTCTCACTAGTCCTCTCTCCAAGGAGCCAAATTTTCTCTACCTATGAATATGACTATGCAACCATTCATTAGTATAGAAATGATGAGTTCTCTAAAATATTTCTACAAAAATATTTAGAGCAAGTTTTCTCTAAAAGTCTCTCAAAGTATATGAATCTCAAAGATCTGGAATTATTTAGGATTAGGTAAACTCATAATGATACCCTTTTGATTTAAAGTTCTCATACTGTATAAAATATAAGTCCACCACCTGTTCCTAGTATTATTGTTTTGAAGGATAAATGAATTATCTGTTTACGAACTTTAGCTGATTTAGTGAAACAGCTTTCATGATGCATCAAACTAAGTCATCGTTTTTGCCTCATTTTGTAGTTTGTACTAACAGACTTCCCTAAGCTCATAACCTTTTTCTTCTCATTTGCCTACAGTCTATATCCTGTGACTGTATAAATATTGCTAAAAAGTTCAGTGTCCCAAGTTGTATGCATTATACCCACGAAAACTAACAAAGAACAAACAAAAACCTGAGTTGTGTTTGAGTCAATATGATACTCTTTCTACAAATATTGGACCTGAAAGTTTACATGTATATGCGTCAAAATGTTATTTTTAAATTCATAAAAAAAGTCACAACTAATAATAATTAGGGATAGGCATATAGTAGCCACAGGAAAGGTAAAGAAAGTGCAAAACCATGTAGATCAGCCTGCCCTTTCCCGCCCCTCTTTCTGCTTGTATTCTGAGTGAGGTGTTTAGTCTAACCTCTCTCCTTCCAGGATAATTCATAGCCCACAAGGTGATTGCTCTATGAGTTTTTTCCTAACAATGCTATGCTACCAATGAAAATCTCTCAATTTCTATTGGTCTTGAGCCAGAGGTTTTGATTTAATTCTTATTTCCATCACATTAATACTTATAGGTTCTAAAATCAACTTTATTAGTCAATCTATTTTCTGTTTGCTCATCTATGGGAATATTAATATATTTTTCCATCAACAGTGTTATGGATATAAAGTAAAAACTATGTAGAAAGATAGAAATTGAGAAAAATAGCATAAAGGATGCTACCAAAGAAAATATGGACAAAACCAACTGAGAAAAAAAGGGAAGAGATTCTTGGCATATTCACCTGTTCAGTAACACACTTTTCAACAGAAGGAACCGGGTCTACTTTCTTCGGCATACACAATGACTGATAGATGGTAGGCATTCAATATACTTTTGGTGGTTGAATGTTACCGACCTTCTCTTTGACCTCATCATCTATCATAATTTCTTCCTTTCTTATTGCAGTCACTACACTAGTTTTCTGCTGCTTCTTAGTCATACCATACTCATCCCCATCTCAGGACCTTTGTAATTTTTATTTTGTGAGACAAAATTATTCTTTCCCCATATATCCAAAAGAATTGCCTTTCTCATCATTCAATTCTCTGCTCAAATATCATGCCTCAGGAGGGCCTCAGCTGAAGTCCAATACCTAAAAAAATTCACCACATTAACACTTTTACCTTCTGCACAATGTTTATAACCAAGTTCTATTTTCATAGTTTTCTTTTTTCTGTATCCCCCATGAAAAGGTAAACTCCATGAGCACAAAGACTTGGTCTAAACTGTCATCTTATATCTCTGACTCTATGCACTGATTAATATTGTGGTCCCCAAACAGGTATTTAATATTATTAATGATCTGGGTAATAAAAACCAAGATCATAACACAATACCATATTAGACACAATCAATTGGGAAAAAAATAAAAGTTATGGTAATATTAATTACTAGAGACATTGCTGAAAAATGATTTCTCACAGTCTCTACATTACCAGAGTGGAAATGTTTGGAAACATGTTGAGAAACAGTTTGACCTTATCTTATAACAGTAAATATTACATAAAATGGGACTTAAATATTGTGTTCTGATTTATGCATATAAAGGAGGAGACATGGACAAAAATTTTTTTGGAAAAGCATAGGGAAATTCAATAGTCCATAAGTGTAAGATAGTATAAACAAAAAAATAAGTGAAGAGTAAATAGTTAAGTTTCATTAATATGCTTAAGCTGTAAAGTTGTTATTCTCATGTCTTTGCTATTTCTGAGTTCCTACATTCAATAAATAATTAGATATTATTTAATATAATTAATTATATATTTGATAAATTATTCAATAATCTATTCTATAAATAAATTAATTATTCAATCATTAATTATATATGGATAATTTTTCAATAAATAATCTAGATTTGTCCATTGAGCCTTCTCCCTATCTCATTAATCCTTTCATGGTTCTCTTTGAGTGTCATTCATGTAATTCACGCCACAATAATCTTGTGCATGAATTAGTGGAAAAAAGTTTCCTAAATTTCCTCCTAAATCACTCTTCTTCTTTGCGATGATGTCCAAATGTGGTAATTTGCATTTTGTGCTCTGTTTACCTGTCTAGTTGTCTGCCCCTTCCCAATCTTTCATTCAGATGTACTGAAAATTGGCAATTAGTAGGTTTGCCATTCCACAATATTTTTAAGTTTTGATCATAAGAACTGTTTTCTCTACTTTAAAAACACCATCAATGAATCATTATCTCTGGCAAGTCTAGATCCCATAAATTTTAGATCTCAACCTAGAGCTCAGTTTAGATATCATTGTAGCTCTGAGCTCTTTTCCATCCCTCTGAAGATTCTTGTCTGTTTGTCTGTATCAAACTGTCTTTCCTCTATGAGACCATATTTCACACATAACCTTGCTGCTTTGTCTATATTATTCACTAGTCCAAAACCTTAATAAAGGCTTAATGAAGTTTAATATGTAAGATTAATCACAAGAATGATCTTCTGTTTGTGATCATGATCATATGCCTGATTTTTTGCATGGTGTCTGGTATGCAGTTATATTTCTATACATTTGTTTAATCAATGAACGAAGTAAAAGAGAAGTTTTAATCACAAACTATGTAAAATCTATTAACTTTGCACATGGAAAAAGCAAAAGATGTTTCCAATAAACTGAGGTACTTAAACTTATTTAATAATTATATCAAATCCTATCTGCTATTTCTATTGATACATCTTACATGGTATTTTTTTGCTATCTAAATGTCTTGATATAGTTGAACTAACTTTAAATTTTTCAGGAATTTTTGAAAAGTTGAGGAAGTACAAAAGCCTCTTGACAGTGTCCTATGATATAACTAACAATGATAATGACAAAGTACTTAGTAAGTAGTCAAATTCTATGTAAAATGAAGATATATTTACTCCAAGTATACCCTGTGCTACATATACTCTGTATTGTAGCTTATTTCTCATCTTGTAAAACTTATAATCATGTTGTGGACATATTTGTTATAACCATAGAGCAAATACATGATATATATGAAGTGTGGGCTAGAAAAATATTTAAATGGAGGAAGGGCCAGGGCTGACTAGAGAATGAAGGCTTTATAATAAATGTGAGCTTTAAGCTATCACCTGAACAGGGTTTGATTTGGATACACAGAAATAGAGATGGTTAATTGCAATTCAAGTGAAAGGGAGAGTATCTCATTTAGCAACTGCAAAAAGGGCTTAGGATGTCGTATGTCACAATTATGCTGTTAATTCTCCCAGTGGAAATGGTTGACAAAATGCTATTAGTCTCCGTTTGGTTGAGTACCAGATAAAAGGCAATATGGAGAGAGTTTGCAAATTACACAGTTTGCTTTGGTTCTTGTATATCAGGGCACAACTTGATCAATAGTTTCCAGGGACCTCATTAAATAAATGGTAATCAATCTTCATCACTGTGCATTTGGCTTGTGTATTTTATCCTGAATTTGAAGATATTTAGTAACATCTATTAAAATATAGAGATGGATATATTATTTATTTTTTTACAGTAGCAGAAAGGCCATTGTGGTCTATGAGAATAGGAAAGGTTTCTGTCTTTTTTCACTGCTGATACACTAGTGCTTATATGTAGTAGATGATCAATAAGTTTATGGTGAATACGTGAATGGATGGAGGAATATATTTAGTTAACAATTTTATTCACTATTTGAATAAGTGAAGAAAATATATACCAGGGTATCAGCAAAATTAGTTTTATGTAGGAACCCTTTTCCATAATTTGATTATCACTTAATCTTGTGTCCGAAGACTTAAGTGATATTGTGGAAAAAATGGGAAGAATGCAGAAATACCTGGGGGTAAGAAGGGAGGCAGGGAAACAGCAAGCAATCCACTAGAACTAGTTCTTAAGAAGTATCCAACTGTCCAGAAAATAATTCAGTATTCACAGTAAACAGAATTGTATGAAACAGTAAGCTAAAGAAAATCTGGATCCCATATGTGGTGAGTAATGCTTACATGGCAAGAAATGTAGCATTAAGTGAGAAAGACTCATTCTACAATGTATTTATAGCAACATCTTAGCCAATGATTGTTAGATGTCCAGCAAAGTCCATACCTCAGGATGGTTAGGAAGGAAGCAGGATTAATGTTTAAATTGGGGGAGAGACCTAGTAATTAACTAGAAACCTAAGAACACAGAGACGGGCTAGGCCACCAGCAAGATGGATGCCAGGAACACTGGTACCAGGTCAGAATTAGCAAAGGTAAATTAAGTGAATAGATCTTAGTTGGGAGATCTATTTTTCATTAAGATTAGCTCAGATTCTGCATTGGGTTGCAGATGCACTTGAAATGGTGAGCTAAGAGGGCTAGGAAAAACAGCCGTTTATTTTTCTTAGTTAAGTTAAAATTAAACTGTTCTCTAGCAGAACAGAACCCCTGCTAGGTAATATCATCGTTATTTACACTGGATATAGTGTGTGAAGTTTTATGCCTGTACCTACCTGGTAAATTGGAGAGCTACGCTAGTCACCATAGCTTTTCCAACATTGAAATACCTCTATGAATTAGCTAATTAGTTCGTTTTCATTCATTCATTCCAAAATATTATATGGCCAATTATTAAAACTCTAAATCTAAGTGCTATAGATATATGGCAATTTGCATTTAAAAAAGCAGGTGTTTATATACTTTTTCATAGAGTAGCTAGCCCAAAATGCTTGCCTATGCTATGGAAGTAGGTTATAAAAGGTACTAGCAGTGAACTTTGGTTGCAGAAAGAAAATAGTAGGGATAGTTCCAGAAAAAAAAGTTGTAGAACAAACGCTATCTAAGACGTCATACCAAGCTATATGATTTGAATAAAGATATCAGAGAAGCTTACACATGACATTTCAAGCCCAGAAGTCTGGAGAGCAAAAAGGTCAGAGTGAATGGGTAAGAAAAGAGGCAAATTTAAACATTTTAAACATAATATATTGGAAAGATTAGGCACAGTCAAGAAAATCACAAGACAATATTGAGTATAATTAACTACAGATTTATGAAAATAAAAAAATAAAAACAAAACAAGGGCCTCTGGTGGCTCAGTCATTTGAGAGTCAGACTGGCTCAAGTCATTAACTCACGTTTGGTGAATTCGAGTCCTACATTGGGTTCACTGCTGTCAGGACAGAGCCTGCTTCCTATCCTCTGTCCCTCTCTCCCTGCTTCCCTGCCTCTCTGTCTCTCTCTCTGTCTCTCTCTCTCTCTCTCTCAGAAATAAATAAAACAAAAACACACACACACAACAAGAGCTTCAGTTGACTTGACTTGTGTGTATGTGTGTGGGGGGGTATATCTTTATTATAAATGTAGTAGAAGCAATTGCAGAAGAAAAACAATGGCATCTGCATAAGAAAGTTAAGACTTTAATAATTAGACCAAAGTTAAAATAAATAAAGAAAAATACTAAGATCTGACACCATAAAAGTAAAAAACCTTTTCTGTTAATTCTTCTAAAGCAGAGCATTGCAGATATATGGGGGGAAATTAAAATGAAATAAAGAATTAAAAAGATAGGGGGAGATTTACTTTAGATATGCAATATAAACTAGAATCCAGGATAAGAGATGTGTGACAGAGTCTCTGTTCTCAGAGAAAGTGTGCTAGCCAAGTAGGTGGATGGAGATTGGTTCTGTAGCAGACCAAAAAGAACAATTCTTTGGCAAACACCAACAAAAGCAGTACACATGTCCAGTGAGATGTCCATCCTAAGCATCAAAGGACAGGTACATTGAGACTGAAATAAAATATTGAAGAGTAACACTGGTCGGTGAATATGCACCCAATTATAGATGAGTGTTGGGAGCCGCAAAGATTTCAGCTGCTTGGCCATTTACTAGCCGGATATGTCACTCCCTGTGGGGAGTTGCAAAATAGGCAGGGGAGTGCCACTCCCTGTCAGAGGAGAAGCCAGAAGATCAAAGATCAACCGCCTGCAGGCAGGGTAGTATCAGCCCCTCAGGCGCTGTGCTAGAACACTTTAGTCTGGTTCCTCTTTTACTCCAGCCTTAATCCCTTAACCCTGTTTCCTAGCAACCGACCTAGGTCAGCTGCCTTGTTTTCCCGCCTTGAAACCCTTATAAGATAGGGTGTTTTCTCAATAAAGAAGAGGCTTGATCGGAAACCGTGTGTTGTGTCTTCACTCTCTGCGTCTCCCTCCTGCCCTGTTCTCTTTCCCTCCCTCAGGAAAAGAACCCATGACCGTTCTCCGCCCTGCCGGTCAGGGCGGAGGAGACAGGTACTGCCCAAAGTCGAACACCAGGGACAAGCGCGCAGGGACCTGGCTTCGGCTAAGACAGATGAGATCTAGCAGGTGATCTTAGCATAGAGGTGTTTGGTCACAATTGTTTCTCCCTTACTATCATTCTTTGTGTGGAAAAACAACAGAAGTATTGTTATTCTCTATTGCCAAAAATTATGTACTGGTGCTCACCTCAAGTGAATGCAGGGTAAACAAATGACCAAATATTCCAGAAAATTGTGACATTACTAAGGAAAAGGTCACTCTGATGGGATGTCTTCTTAGGTGTAGTCCAGGGTCTTAAGGCTTTATCTTCATATTCTATTAGCCCTGAAAATTTGCTAAGTACTTTGTGACTGGATCTGAGGGTGCAGAGGCAGATGGCCTTAGTGAGCATGGGACAGTTTCATTAGTCAGAAACTGTTTGAGAAACTCTCAGTCAAGAAAAGGTAAAAAAAAGTTTCTCGTTTCTTAATTAGTAGAGTTCACAAGCCTTCCCACATCTTCCTGTGAATCATCATTCTCTGAGAGTAAAATATCCTGTCTAGTGTTCACTAAACCTAATTGACCATAGGCTTATCTTTTTCTCATAAAGCCACTTACAAAACTGTCATTTTGTGTAGCACATTTCGGAAAATGTTGGGATAGGGAATTAACTAAATTCTTCATAATTTGTTTTAGTGTGACCTGAAGAAAGGTAAACGTCAAAATATGTGGACACAGGAATATAAAAATAAGCAAGGGTCTTAGCAAAGCAGTTCTGTTCAGTCAGTCAACTTACATCAATTCGACTGTTTATTAAGTTCATTATTTTGTAGTACAGCTCTGTGTTAGACATTGTAATGACAGAAATGTAATGACAGAAATTGCCTATTCTTTCAAAACGTTTAATTAATAATAAATTTCAGAGTAGATAGTTTTGTTAGTTTTCTGTGACTCAGGTAGCTTTATTTTTTACAATAATTCCACAAGGTAAAAATTATTATTTTTATTTTATTTTCAAGGAACTTGTCATTAAACAATATATATGATGTTATATATCTACTATGTGATACTGAAATTGGTAAAATACTAGCTAATAATGTAAGATAATATATATTTAAGTACTAAACTGCATGTTTAAAGAAAGAGCAATGGAAGCCAGTCAGTAATGAGAAGAGCCTAGACTATCACTCCTCAAGTTATTCATGTGATCTAATCATTTTAGACAAACATTAACTCATTTAAGCTTAAATTTTTCAAAATCATTCTAAGTGGACACCATCAGCCTCGTTTACACAGCAAAAAACTAAGCTAGAAATCCTTACTAATAACAATTTGATGGTGGTAATAAAACACAGTTATAGAGCTGTGTTTATACCAAGATCTGTCGATCCGCGGAATCCAACTCTCTTGTACTTTCCATTGTACCGCTGCCTGATGAGTATGGCGCAAGTAGAAAGAGCAGCATGAGTTTGATCAAGAAGAATAAAGAAGAAAGAACTGATATCTTTGTTAGAAAACAAAAAGTAAAATTGGCCCATTCTATCTTTATCTCTTATGCCTTAGAGTCTATAAGTCATCAGCTTTTTTAACCCCTCTTAATCGCTACTCTTTTTTATGTTTTATAATTGACCAATTCCGGTCTGAATTCATCTTTAATTATATTGCAGTATATACATATGCACTATATACATACCTAATAACAACCTACACACATTCTAAGCCTCTACTTTCTGTCCTCTCCCCTAAGAGCTTTACTGGATACATGGTATTATATCCACATCATTGTTGTAAATTCATCATGTGAGGTAATTTAGTGTATATTTTTACTGATTTGTAGCTCACATTAGTAACCTAATTCCAAATTATGTTAAAATGTACAATGAAAAATCCTACACTGTCAGTGGCTTAACACAGTACTCTCTTCCTTCTAGTTCAGTGTATATGGGCAGTTCTGTAAGAAACTCTTCTGCAGTGATACAGAGACAAAGATTGCATGTTCGCCAACATCCCATTTGGGCATGAAGTCCTCCTCTGGGCCTTCTGCAGAGTAGAGGAGGTATAAGAACACAACACTGTGTCAGATATCTGTAGTTGTCACATGTGCAGAAGGTAGGTACTTGTCCTGTTAAGATAGGATATGCAGTTTATCCATGTTGATGGAAGAAAACAAATATATCTCTGTAAAACACATTTCTGAAACATGTTGCACCCAAATGATCAGAATGACATAAAGTTGATTATACATGAAGAATAGATGTACACGACAAGGCCATATTTTAAAAACAGAATATACCTATAAGTGGATGCTATTCATTAGAAAATTAACACCATCAAAAGGGATATATTAATTTTAATGTTACTACAATTATTCAATCAGATTTAGATTCCCTTTTTAATTTTTAACTTCTGGGTAGCTTGCAAAACCACACAAAGAATCATTTTTTACTTTATGATGATAATTCAAAAGTGTCAAATTTTTCTTTTGCTGTAGTTTATATAGACATGTTTTACATAAGCAGATTTTACCAGTGATCAAACATTATCCAACTGAAAAATTGTGTGCTTAAAAAGAACTTTCCATTAATAACTTTTTATCTGTTTTCTAGTAGTTTTTATTTTCAGTAAAAGCCTGCATGCATTGAAAATAACTTTGTGAAACAAATAGAGTTTGCAATAAACTTTCTAAAATTGTTGTCTGAGCTTCTACTGTTAGGTCAATTTATTTTTTAGAGAAAAGAAAATGTTTTCGAAATGACAGGTTTTTCTTCTATACTTAGTAGGGTGCCTGAACCAGACTTCTTTTTTTTCTTTTTGGTTAATGGCAAAACAGTTTCCAGAAAATTTCAAATTTGGTAGCTAAGACTGATATTTTGTAGAAAATCTTAGACACAGGCATTAAAAAAACCCATTGATTGATACCTAAACATTTCTGTATTATTAAATAAATGTGTCTCACCTGCAATTCAAAGAAAAGCATTCAAGTTTTAGATAAACTGACCTTGTTTTTAACCTAGAAATAAAATAAATTGAAAGGTCCACCATTTGTGTAAATAATAATACAAAAACAACAAAAAGAGAAAAGAACTATTCCAAACATTTTCAGAAGGATGATTATAATAGATTTACCAGACTAAAATAGAATACAAAAATTTAAATCTAAATTCTAGAACCTGTTGTTTCATCTTATAAACACCATTAAGCATTCTGAATCCTAGTTGAATAATTCTAACAATGGAATTATCTTTTCTGCTCACCATATTGTTATGATTTTTGATCCATAAACAAGGTCTTATTTTTAAATCCATCACTTTTTAAAAGATAAATCTCATTTAGAGATAAATAAAGTTTTTTTTTTTTTTTTTTTTTTTACTTCTAGGAGCCCATAATCTTGTGGGAGGAAGGAGACGAAAGTCAGTAATTATGATAAATCATTGTGTGTATTATGATGACATATTTAGGATGATGAAGGAAAAGTAGAGATAACTTGCATTTTTTGGTGGAAGTGAGCACCTGCTCCAAGGAAGACATTCTGTTGGAGCTGCTTCTCAGTAAAAACGTAGGTGTTTTCAAAGAGGAGAAGAAAGCGAATATTCAAGGGAAGGAATAATGTGAACAGAGGCACAGAATATGAAAGGGCTGGGTACATTTAGAGGAGGGCACGTGTGTATGGACCTGCTGCATGTACTTCACTGTCACTGAAGGGAATTCAGGAATTTGATTCTTTATGGTCTTGAGTATAAATTTGGAAAGTTTTTTTCTATTCTGAAAGAAATTGGAGGCCTAGAAAGCATTTTAAAGCAGACAAGGGATAGATATATATTTATTTATGAGAAATCATTCAGTTTCAGTAAATGGGTTGGAAAGGGGTAAGAATTAATTCACAAGAGACCACTTGTGAAGATAATTAAATCCAAACAAGAAGATATGAAAGTTTGGAATAATGACTGGAAACACACAGACAAGGGATCAATATGAGATAAGGAAAAAATTATAATCCAGTAGGTCTTAGGTATGATAATTAAGGGAGACCAGAAGTCAACGATGTTTGTATTCTCACCCTTTTGCTCAAACAACTGCAAGAAAAAGAGGACTATTTACCAAGATGGAGAAGTCAAGATGGAATTGCAAGATTTAGGGAGAATCTAATGATTCACTTGACACATCCATACTTGAATATATAATTGTGAACATTAGAATGTGGTCCTGATAGAGGATAAGGATGTAGAGTCACTGGTAGGTGTATTTAAATGCTTGTAAAATTTATAGACTGATTAGATGGCCTGGGCTGCAACTCTTGAAAGGGAACAGAAGCACATCAAATATTGTATCCTGCAGGAAATACCATGATCCTTAAAGGTAGTAGAAGAAAAAGAGAATAGCGAAGAAGTAGCATGAGAAGGAACGGCAAGTCAAAGGGAAGAAAAGGGTTAGGGGTTCACATGAAAGTCAAGGGAAAAATGTGCTTTAGGAAGATTTTCAGGATTAAATTCTGCTGGGAAATTATAGAACAGAAAAGTTGAAAATTGTCTACTGCCACTGAAAATAAAGAGTTTATTTAAAATATTGCATTTAGATAACTATTCGTGTAGTTGGCCATCAAAAAAGTGCTAATTTAATGAGAGGAGAAGGAAATGAAACTTGTCATTGTTTTTTCACACTTCTAGAGAAAAACAAATTTATTCAGGTACAATTGCTTAATATGAATTTACAAAATTACATTAATACGTATATCATCAGTAGGCCTATTCCATGCTTAACTGTTACATGTGAATGAATTATAGATCCTGTTAATCCTAAATATAAGAGAGAGAGTGAATATCAGGTACGTTAATATTCCATAAATTCCCCAGATATATATGGGGCATAAATTTATTTTCATCACTTTCCTGTTAAAACATTCACATCAATGTGAATTCTAGTCAATCTTCGTTTAAGTTTAAAATAATCCTTCTGCTAAAGATCTTATTTGGCTTTGCCTTGGGATAATCACCGAAGCTTCAATTCATCAATTTTTTTAATTTATGTGGGAAAATATAAAGAATTCATTTCCAGTCACTGCAATTCTAGGGTTATTCAAGTTATAAATAGACTGTGTCCCCCAAATTAAATCATTTGTGTTTCAGTTTAACCTATTTTCCACACATTCACATACAAAATATGATAGATGGTTTTTAGCTCCCAAACCTAGCTCACAAAATGCCTATAAATGACACAGTAAATGCACGTAGTTAAAATTTGTTGATTCTTAGCATGTTAAGTGCTTTACAAACATGAACTACTTTAGTCTTAATAACAAATATCATGAATACTATCATTCCTACTTCATTGATGTATAATAAAAACTGTACCAAGGGCCCACAGCTTCCAAGATACTGACCAAAAACTAGAAATCATGTATCTTATTCCAAAGCATATATTCTATGTTATTTAAAAACTTTGGATATAGATAAATTTTTAAAAAGTGCAAAAGAAATAAAAGTATAAGCAATCCCCTATGTACCCATCAATCAGCTCTTCTCTTGACCAATGTTGTTCCATCTATATCTCTACTAAATCCTCTCTCTTCACCTCCTTTATATTATTTTTAATGTTATTTATTTGTTTGTTTGTTTTTTAATAGTTTACCGTCAAGCTGGTTTCCATATAACACCCAGTGCTCTTCTCCACAAGTGACCTCCTCCATTACCACCACCTCTTTCCCCCCTCCCCCTCCCCCTCTCCCTTCAACCCTTAATTCTTTTTCAGTATTCAATAACTCTCAGGTTTTGCATCTCTCTCTCACCAACTCTCCTTTCCCCGTCCCCTCCCCATGGTCCTCCATTAGGTTTCTCCTGTTCTCCTGTTAGACCTATAAGTGCAAACATATGGTGTCTGTCCTTCTCCGCCTGACTTATTTCACTTAGCATGATACCCTTGAGGTCCATCCACTTTGCTACCAATGACCATATTTCATTCTTTCTCATTGCCATGTAATACTCCATTGTATACCCCAGTGTTCATAGCAGCACTGTCAACAATAGCCAAATCATGGAAAGAGCCTAAATGTTTTTTTTTATTTATTTTTGAGAGACAGAGAAAAACAGCACAAACAGGGGAGGGTCAGAGAGAGAGGACGACACAGAATCTGAAGCAGGCTCCAGGCCTTGAGCTGTCAGTACAGAGCCTGATGCACACTAGAACCCATGAACCATGAGATCATGACCTGAGCCAAAGCTGGACACTTAACTGACTGAGTCACCCAGGTGCTCCAATATATTATTTTGAGGATTTCCACAGAACATAGAGTTTCATCTTACTATTCACTGTATCTCTAAAACATATTTCCTTTGTTTTTAACATAGTTAAAATAACATTATGATATTTAAATGAAAGTAGTGATTATTTAATATCTTCATATGCCTGTTATATTTAAATCTTCCCTATTATCTTATACAAAATTCAGAGATGATTTCCCAAAATAGAGATTCAAACAAGATCTTCTTACTAGATGCAGTTGATATATGTCTTTCAATTTTTACACCTACAGTGCCCTCCTACACACACGTGGTGTTGTGTGTTTTTTTTTTCATTTATTCTTACCATTTTTCTTTTCACTAAACGGGGTGATTTATCTTGTGGAGTTTTAAAATTGTGGATTTTCCTGAATACACAGAATTGTTTTAACAAGTTCTTCTGTCCACAGCATTTCTGGTAAACTGGTAACTGATTCCAGAGGCTTAAAAAACCCTTATTTATACTTCTATGGTATTTGACTATAATTTGACTAAATATATTCTTTAATAGTTCATAGAGGATTGATACAAATGAGGTATCATGTATTATTTGAGATATAAGTTCAGCCACATGTACTGTACAGCTGGGATCCAAAATAATTAACCTTTCAAATATATATGTGTGTGTGTGTGTGTGTGTGTGTGTGTGTGTGTGTGTATACATATATATATGTATATATATGTATATACAATTGATATAAATCTGGAGATAGAAAGCACAGAGGGAATAATGATTCTGCTCCACAAGGTAATCCAAAGATCCATGTTATAGCCATTTTGTTCTCTGTCATCCTTCAATTGTTGTCCTTCTCTGTATGAACCATTATGTTGTCCTTCTCTGTATGAACCATTATGACTCAACGTTAGGTTCTCATTCCTATCAGGAAAAAAAGGCTAAAAAGAGAAAGTCAGGTTTCCTGTCAGATATCAACCAAGATATTGTCCATGACACTCCAGTATAGCAATAATTAGTCACATGAAAGTAAATACCTGCAATGGAAGCAGGACATGTGGCCCTGGTCCTTACCACAACTTACCTGAGGGATAAATTCAGCTCACATTTTGTTGAGTACTGCTACCTGGTTCATTGAGGTGTTGAGGGCATAGATTTCATATGTGTAAGAATAATTTTTGAGGTTTGTATCATTAATCTCTCTTTACATTATGAAAGCTGATCAAAGCCTTTGCTCAGCTACACATTTGCCTCCTAGAAAGAAGAGTAAAGAACGTCTATTAGGGAATTAAGTAACAATGTATATATCATGTATGCTAAAGTTCTAAACAGCCATGAACGTGAACTATCATAATTTTATTAATGATCGGTGAACTATCATAATTTTATTAATCATCATAGCCAATCTCTCATGATGCCACATGTAAAATAGGATATTGGGCCAAACAATTCATTATTTGAACCTAAGAGCAGAGGCAGCCAATGTGGTGGTGTAGATTGGATAGGAATTAAACTTCTAGACTTCGGAAGTTACACAAGAATGAGAGCACAGTATATTACAGATTACAGCACTGTAAGAATTGTATATAAGATGCTATTTTTATATGTTGTGTAAGTACACTATAAATTTTACCTATCTACTCTCCTTTTATGTGCTATGTGTAAGTATATCTATGTGCATACAATATCTCTATCTATCTATCTATCTATCTATCTATCTATCTATCTATCTCTCATTCCTTATCTCTAATTTTGCTGTTTTTGTTCCTCTCGAAACACAGGACTTTCCTGTCTCTAAGAGTTTTCAAATGAATCAGTGATATATTTCAGATATTGCAGAGATGATTTAAATTTATTTTCCGTTTTCCTTTTATTTATTAGAAAACATTAAAATGTTAAAACCAAACAGCTTTTAAATATAAGTTTGCTCCAGGTTTACTCTTCTACAGTTTTGATCTTCAAATCTTTCTATTTTATTTGTTAGGTGAAGGAGTCATAAAGAAAGTTCCGGGGGTAAAAAAGGTAGGTAGGTAAGTTTTTAAAATAGAAAGTAAGAAAGTAACAACTTACCTGAGGAATATATTCAGCTCACATTTTGTTGAGTACTGTTACCTGATGCATTGAGGTGTTGAGGGTATAGATTTCATATGTGTAAGCATAATTTTTGAGGTTGTATCATTAATCTCTCATTACATTATGAAAGCTGTTATAAAGATAATATTCCCTATTTATTATGCAAGGAAGCGATATTTCAAGATATTAATTTAGATTCTTAATGTGCCAAGTTATGTTGTATTTTAAATCTACTTTAAAATATACACAGCCCTTCTAAATGACTAGTACTTGTTTCAAAACTTATTTTATCTATATACGAAATCTCTAAAGATAAAAATAATATTTTCTGCTCCCCTCCAAAAAAATAAAACAAAATATACACAGCCCTACAAGCAAGCAAACAAAAGAAGAAAAATAAAATAAAATATACACAGCCCTAGTTGTGCCATTGAGCATTTTACTACTTGAAGATAATTTCAATGATTCTACTAAAGAGTTTCACAAAGTCGATGTACCCTGCCTGAAGTCATAATACAAATGCATTACATATGTAACAGCCTAGTTGATTAAATTTAGAAAATTCTGGGTAGATCTAATTTAATTCATTTATTTATTTAGGATATTTCATCATTTTTCATAAGTATTATTGATATATAACTTTAATAGGCCTTTTAAGTCTCTAAGTAGGATAGTGTATATTTCCAGAAATTGTTTGTCCATTGAATTTTTTCTAGTATAAGGTATTTTTTTCTGTGAACTTGAAAGAATATACATCCATAACCCATGTGTGTGTCTATATACCTATATATATGTATATATACATATATTAATATATTAATATAATATATATATTATATAAATATATATATAGGTATATAGACATATATTAATATATGTTTTATAATCATATATAGGAAATTTATACTTATCATCATTTATTTGTTAGTACAGTGTCCAATGCATTTGGTGCATTTGGGTAATAAGACTTAAGACTATTACCAAGAAAGTAAAGAGAATGTAAGGTAAAATACACACACACACACACACACACACACACACACACACACACATATACACATATATGTATATGTGTGTGTATACTCTCTCTCTCTCATATGTATATATATATGAGTGTCTGGGTAGCACCTGGGTGGCTCAGTTGGTTGAAATTTTGACTTGGGCTCAGGTCATGGTCTCACAGCTTCTGAGTTCGAGCCTCCCATCAGGCTCTGCGCCGATTCCTCAGAGTCTGGAACCTGCTTTACCTTCTGTGTCCCTCTCTCACTCTGCCCCTCCCCCACTCATGCTCTGACTCTCTCTCAAGAATAAATAAACATTTAAAGATAAAAATTTTTAAAATATATGAAAAAAACTACATCACACAATTACTGCTAGCCTGTTAATGGAAACAAATTCTTGTTATTTCTGATATTCACAGTTAATGTCATGTATATATAGTCCTTAGCCCATTGGGCTGGCCCAACATAACATTACAACTTTTAAGACATTTGAAGACAATGTTCCTGTGTAATTCAAGTTTGTAAAATCAACTGTGATTAGCACTGTGTCCAGAACACAGAGGTCTGTCAAATGGTCAATTTGCAAATATATTTACTATTACATTGGAACACAGATTTCCAAGTGCTTTGGAAGAACACATAGTGCAAATTTTGTCTTTATTGAACTTGATTTCATGAAAAGATTGGGTGTATAAAATATTCTATTGCTTAGCCAACTGTTCTGGAAAAGACTCCTTGAGAAATTACCTTTCCTCAGATATATTAGTTCTTTTTTGTGCCTTAGGAGAGGCAATTTACCTTTCAAGTATGAAGAACTTGCTTTGAGAAAGTATTTTACTCATTTTGACTCTCTGGAAGATTGGGCCAGATTTAAGGAAATTACGTTTTATTTTTAGCAGATGAAGGTCAAATGGGACCAGCACCACATGACTCTTGCAAGGATTAACCTGTTTTATCTAATCCATCCTACATCATGTGCAATTCCTATATCCCTGTTATGGCATATGACCCTAAAATGATCCCAGGCCTTTGTTTTTTTATGAGATGAAAGAGAGAATTAGTGAATTTTTTTAAAGTCGTCTGAAAGTCAGAGTCATGTTTTGAAATCAGGAATTGTAACTCCAGATTTGTGTTGTTTCTACAACATTACAGAATATTAAATGCATGTACTGGAGTTAGGAGAAGCAAGAGATAGAAGGAATAATTGCAATTAATTCCATTGCTTCAAGTTTATAAATTAGGCAATCTTAAAATAGTTTAAAATTGGGAGCTATAGTTCAGAAATATTATGATGAGATAATTATTTATTTTAAGTTGTGATGAAATCTGTGCTTATCCATGCAGAGAAGCTGTCTACTTATTAATGTACTATAATTTTTTTTTGCTTTAAACTTTTATACATTCCTTGGGTATTTGGTCACTCAAGTAAAATCAATGGTATAAGGAAATTCACTATTGGGGAAACAACATATCATTACTTTTGCTAAATTTTGTTTTTAACAAACTACATTTTATTTTATTTTTTAAATAGTTTATTATCAAATTGGTTTCCATATAACACCCAGTGCTCTTCCCCACAAGTGCCCTCCTCCATTACCACCACCTCTTTCCCTGTCCCCCTTCAACCCTTGGTTCATTTTCAGTATTCAATAATCTCTCAGGTTTTGTGTCCCTCTCTCTCCCCAACTCTCTTTCCATCTTCGCCTCTGCAAGGTCCTCCATTAGGTTTCTCCTGCTCTCCTGTTAGACCTACGAGTGCAAATGTATAGTATCTGTCCTTCTCTGCCTGACTTATTTCACTTGGCATGACACCCTCGAGGTCCATCCACTTTGCTACAAATGGCCAGATTTCATTCTTTCTCATTGCCATGTAATACTCCATTGTGTGTGTGTGTGTGTGTGTGTGTGTGTTTGTGTATACCAGATCTTCTTGATCCAAAGAGGACATCCCAGATGAAATGATGCCCAACATCACTCATCATCAGGGAAACACAAATCAAAACCACACTGAGATACCACCTCACAGCAGTCAGAGTGGCTAAAAAGAACAAATCAAGAGACTATAAATGCTGGCGAGGGTGTGGAGAGATGGGCACCCTCCTACACTGTTGGTGGAAATGGAAACTGGTGCAGCCACTCTGGAAAACAGTGTGGAAGTTCCTCAACAAACTTTATTTTAGACCAGTTTTAGGTTCACATCATTAGTCTTTTAAAATGGTAATAAAGACTGCATTAATAAGGGTTCTAAAATTATTTGGTTGTTTTTGTGATTTGGATTGGTGATTCAGAACCCAAAGATGGTTTCTTTCATAAGCTTTCTTCAGATGATAGGCAAGGATGTGGAGAAACGGGCACCCTCCTACTCTGTTGGTGGGAATGTAAACTGGTAGAGCCACTCTGAAAAACAGTGTGGAGGTTCCACAAAAAACTATCAATAGAACTCCCCTATGACCCAGCAATAGCCCTGTTAGGTATTTACCCAAGGGGTACAGAAGCGCTGATGCATAGAGCACATGTACCCCAATGTTCAAAGCAGCACTGTCAACAATAGTCAAATCATGGAAAGAGTCTAAATGTCCATCAACCAACGAACATATAAAGAAGCAACATGGATGAATCTCGAGGGTGTCATGCTAAGCGAAATAAGTTAGGTGGAGAAGGACAGACACCATATGTTTTCACTCATAGGTTTAATAGGAGAAACCTAACAAGGGGCCAAGGGAAGAGGAAGAGGGGGAAAGAAAGTTAGGAAGAGAAAGGGAGACAAATCATGAGAGACTCTTGAATACTGAAAACAAACTGAGGGCTGAAGAGGGAGGGGGAAAGGGGATGGAGGTGACGGTCATGGAGGGGGGGCAATTGTGGGGAAGAGCACTGCATGTTATATGGAAGCAAACTTGGTAATAAACTATTAATAAGAAAAAAATAACCCAAAGAGGGGAACCAATTGCTATAATGTGTATATACTGTCACAAAGCCATTTATTCTCACCCAGTTTTGCATTTGACATATGCCACATAAATGTGGTTACAAAAATATTTGGTAACATATCATCAGCCTAACTATATGATCATAAACTATAGTAGGCCCTTGAACAACATGGGGTAAGGGACATCAGTCTCCAAGCAGTTGAAAATAATATTTGATCCCCTCCCTCAGAAATTTAACTATTAATAGCCAACTATTGGTCAGAAGTCTTACTGATACCATAGTCAGTCGACATATACTTTATATGTTATAGGTACCATATACTATATAGTATAAAGTAAGGTCAAAAGAACAGTGCTATTAAGAAAATAATAAGGGGAGCACCTGGAGGGGTCAGTCAATTAAGTGTCCAACTTTGTCTCAGGTCATGATCTTACAGTTAGCGGGTTTGAGCCCAGCATCCATCTCTGTGCTGATAGTACAGAGCCTGGATCCTGCTTCAAGTTCTGTGTCTCCTTCTTTCTGCTCCTCCCCCACCCAGGCTCTGTTTGTCTCTCTTTCTTTCTCAAAAATAAAATAAAATATTTAAAAAAAATAAAAGAAAATCATACAGAAGAGAAAATATATTGATAAAATATACTGTATTTATTGAAAAAAAATCCATACATAAGTCAACCCACACAGTTCAAATTAGTGCTGCTCAAGGGTCCACTGTTTTATAATTCAATCTTTTTATTCATTTTTATTATTTTAATAGTTTATTGTCATGTTAGTTTCCATATAACATCCAGTGCTCTTCCCCACATATGCCCCCCTTCCATGACTACCAACCTCCTCCCCTCTCCCCTTCCCCTTTCATCCCTTAGATTGTTTTCAGTATTATAGAGTCTCTCATGATTTGCCTTCCTCCCTTTCCCTAACTCTTTTTCCCCTCTTCCTTTCCCCAGGTCCTCTGGTAAGTTTCTCCTGTTAGACCTATGAGTGAAAACATATGGTATCTGTCCTTCTCCGCCTGAGTTATTTCGCTTAGCATGACACCCTCCAGGTCCATCCATGTTGCTACGAATGGCTATATATATATATATATATATGGAGCAGGACTGGGTCTTAGGCCTCCTCATCTCCAACTGCAGACAGGGGTAGCTTTTCCTTCAAGAGGGGGCTTCTGGATTTCCTGGTGCCCCCCCCCCCATGACCTATCCCTGCTGCCTTCTCTCCCCTCTGGCATCCCCTCCTCCACTAAGAGAGGAGCTGTGTTTTGGTCACAGAGTCACAGAGGTGGCATGGGGCTGGGAAGGTGATCTTTGAGAGCATGGCTCTGGTCATCTCCGCTTCTCAGGTGAGCCTGGGCCAAGCAGGGAGCGGGTGGCTGAGCTCCGGACACCTTCCCATTTTGCCTGCTCTACCTGCTTTTCTCTCCCAGGGGCGTGTGCCTTTCATAAGTAAACAAGAGGGACCGTTTTAGCCTTCATGGTGGAATTACAGGTCGAGGGGGCAGGTGATCAAGAGAACTGCTGGGGAAGCGGGGCCGCCCTGGTTCTGTGTCATCTTTCTCTTACTGTATCCATTCCCCCTATTCGACGCTGCTGCTGGGAGCTCCTTCAGGACCACGCTCTAGAAGCCAGCCAGCCAGCCAGGGTCGGGTGGGGCTGGGGCAGGGCAAGGGAGGAGGGGGAGTTCATTCCAAAGAGGCCTGAGTTCTGGTGGCTGTTCCTCCCCTGGGTCTCACCTGCTGCTGCCCACACCCACTGCGGGGCCCCCCACATTTAATGCGTGGCGTGTGCCTGTACTTAGGCTGCTGAGAGAAGAGAAAGCGGCAGGGGAGGCCCTGTGCCCTTGCCCCAAGCTGTCTGCACTTTGACCCTTCGCTCTGTGCCGTGGTTGTATAAACTCCTGAGGAATAAACCTGTTCTGTGTGCCTCTCAAAAAAAAAAGTGTATATATATACACATATATACACATCTTCTTTATACATTCGTTGGTTGATGGACATTTGGGCTATCTCCATGATTTGGCTATTGTTGAAAGTGCTGGTATGAACATTGGGGCCCGTGTGCCCCTATGCATCAGCACTTCTGTATCCCTTGGGTAAATCCCTAGCAGGGCTATTGAAACGTTATAGTGTTACAAAAATATCTCCAGGTTAAATGACATTATATCTTGACTTTGCTTCAACAGTGGTAAGGAATGGAGGTACAGTTGAAATAAGATTGGCCCTGTGTTGTTAATAGTAGAAGCTGGAAATGGGTATATAGGGGTTCATTACACTACTCTCTTTACTTTTATATATGCTTGAAATTTGCTGTAACAAATAAGTAAAGCAAATAAATCCTACCTATTTATACACTGTGCCAATACTGTATCTTAGGTTTCACAAACTCTCTGGTATATGCTAAGTAGATTTAATATTTTTATATGCCATCTATTTTTCTATACTTTCCCTGAAGGTGTGACCAAAGTAAGCTGGAGGAAGGAGAGGTTTTCCTTTTGTACATGTATATACATAAATGATATTTGTAAAAGAATATACAGAATCTAGATTTTTTTTCTGTTCAGTAGATTAGTAAAAACTAGGCATGACTTTGAAAAAAAAGAAAGAAAATTTTACTCTAAGGATTCTAAAGGAAAGAGTTCACATTCATGCCTGGTTTAATATTTTTTTTTATCTCATTAGCAACATAAGTTTTGTTTTCTTATCTGAAAATGATCAAGCTGTGCTTTAACTGTAAAAAGAAGTCAGGTTTAAAGCAACTGAATATTAATTCATCCATACCTATGACTTTTAATAGATTGCGTACTTCTTAAGAAATAAAATAATTTGCTATGTAATGTTAAATGCAGTGATATTTTAAAATTTATTGGGATACCTGGATGGCTCAGTTGGTTAAGCATTTGACTTCAGCTCAGGTCATGATCTTCATGATCTCACCATTTACAGGTTCAAGCCCCATGTTGGGCTCTGTACTCACAACTCAAAGCCTGGAGTGAGCCTGCTTCAGATTCTGTGTCTCACTCTCTCTCTGCCCCTTCTCACGAGAATCTGACTCTCACTCAAAAATAAATAAACATTAAAAAATAAAATAAAATAAAATAAAATAAAATAAAATAAAATAAAATTTAATTAACTAGGGGCACCTGAGTGGCTTAGTAGGTTGGGCTTCTGACTTCAGCTCAGGTCATGATCTTGTGGTTTGTGAATTCGAGCCCTGTGTTGGGCTCTGTGCTGACAGCTCAGAGCCTAGAGCCTGCTTCAGATTCTATGTCTCCATCTCTCTCTGCTCCTTCCCCACTAGAACTCTGTCTCTCTCTCAAAATTATATAAGCCTTAAAAATAAAAAAAATAAAATAATAAATAAAATATAATTAACTAATGTAGGCAAACACCAACAAAGAAATAAATCCAGGGAGAACTTACAAGTCAAAGAATATGAGTTCTCATGGAAACAGTTGGATAGAGAGGGATAGCCTCCATCCTTACCAGAGGAGGAGAAGTTGTATAAGATAAAAATGCAATAGAACTCTTAAAAGTGGAAGCAATGAGTCTTAGGACTTTTGAACTATGTCACCGTTATATTTGTGCTGTAATATAAGCATATTTTTATCACGATAAATTAAGAAATATATTAACTCTCTTATTACTGAATTAAACATATTGAGTCACCGTATCTCAAATCATATCAAAATATCTCTGTTAATACTATCAGTCATTTTCTGTACTTCAACTTTCCAAAGCCTAAAATCTACATTTCCCAGACTGCCTTGCCATGAGGGTTCTTATCACAGCAGGACACAGACAGTCATTATCAGGAGAGTTGAAACCTGGGATTTAGAGCCAAGCCATTATTTTCAGGTGATGTCTACAGACAGGTATGTGGGCTACAGAGAGATCCAGTTTTGGGGTTTGCTACAGTGCCTTTCCTGTGGATTACCCACTGTGGTACTGTAAACAAATGTGATAATTGACAGAAACTTCCAGGGACTTTCCTACCCTCATCTCCCAGCCTGTTCAGCAGTGCTATATGTGTCTAATTTTCTTCCCAGCTGAGATCCTAGAGTTGGGTTATACTTTTGTGTTTCTTTGGAGTGATTCATATCCCTTGTAGCCATTTTTCTTGTGTTCAGTCTGAGCCTTTGCTTGGGAGCCAGTGAGTTAGGGTTTGAGAATTGGGGCCATTTTTGGTAACAACAACAACAACAAAAACAACCCCCCCCAAAAAAAACCCCAAACCAAACCATCCCGGCATGTTTCTCTCTATTATAAATAAGGGTAATACAAATAAAGTTAAAAATGTAGCTTGAGAGGCGCCTGGGTGGCTCAGTCGGTTAAGCGTCTGGCTTTGGCTCAGGTCATGATCTCATGGTTAGTGGGTTTGAGCCCCGTGTCGGGCTCTGTGCCGACAGCTAGCTCAGAGCCTGGAGCCTGCTTCAGATTCTGTGTCTCCCTCTCTCTGACCCTACTCTGCTCATGCTGTCTCTCCCTGGCTCTCAAAAATAAATTTAAAAAAAGAAACAAAAAAATTTTTAAAAATGTGGCTTGATAAGTTGAAATATTCTGATAAAATGAAATATTGCAAAAGTCCAAAATAAAAGAAAATTTGTTTTTGTATAAATTCAATTTTAAAGACCATTCAGTTAAGTTTAAAGGATATGATTAGCCCCCATAAGAATACAACAATGGAAACTGTATTACTCAGTGTGAGAGGCTGAAAGCTAAGACTAGACACAATAAAAAACACAATAAAAAGAAATTGAAAATGGCTTAATTCAAGTAAATTTCAACTTTATTTTTTTTAATTTTTTAATGTTTATTTTTGAGGGAGAGATACAGAGTGCAAATGGAAGAGGGGCAGAGAGAGAGGGAGGCACAGAATCCAAAGCAGGCTCCAGGCTCTGAGCTGTCAGCACAGACCCCATGTGGGGCTTGAACTCACGAAATGTGAGATATAACCAGAGCTAAAGCCAGATGTTAACATACTGAGACACCCAGGCGCCCCTCAGCTTTCTTTTTAAATCAAACTTCAAATTGTTAGAACAAGGAGAGCGCTTTGCAAAACGTGCAAGATTTAATTTTGGGACATATACAGCCATGTTCATATACATGCAGACATATACGCTGTTAAGCACAAAATGGTGGCACGCAGGAAAATGATATATGCAAAATAATTGCATCTTGAGAAATGACAGAGCTATAGAGTTAGAAATGAGAGCCAAGATAATCCTAATCTTTAAAGAGAGCCTTAACTAAATTGTGGTTGCATGGCTTTCCCACAAAAAACCACAGTTGAAATAGTATACAGTCTTTCAATAATAGTTTAAGATATTGTATCATTTTCCTGTTGTAGCTGCATGCTGACATATTGCACATTCCCTTCTTCAGCAGTCTAAACACGAGTTTAGCAGCTATTTAGTAAGCATGATTCGTTTGAGAAGAGAACCCCTGATACTGTTAATTGTAATACTGCACATTTGTGAACTATTTCATAAACTTAAAAATTGATTTTAACATTTCCCCTCGTACTAAAATTTAGCTCCAGGGATGACAGTCTCATCCTTCCAATAGCCAATTGGTGAGAAACTCTAAGTTTGATTGACCTTGGAATTGACCTAATTACATTTGAGCCTTTTTGTTTTTTAAAATTTCATTTTAGGATTACATCAGCCTTTTTTATCTTTTTTTTTTTTTCCGTTTCCCTCCTGTATCCTTTCTACTTCTCTGCATTCATGTTCACAACTTTTATTTTTCTGTCCTTATTTTGCCTTTCTCAAGGCATTCTTAGTGTCTGTCATTGGTTTCTCTTCCTTCTTACCCATATATCTTGGGGACCACTGGGGTACTGATTTTGTTTACCCTTTTACTTTTCCCACTTTATAAACTTTCTCTTTGTGATTTATCCCACTACTAAAGTTTTAATATCACTGCTGTGTACAGTGTGCCTATAACAGGTTGAATAATGGCCATCCCCAGACAAAAAGTTCTAATTTGGGGAATATATGATACCTTATTAGAAAAAAAGTGAAACTTAAATTAACGTACTTTGTATTACCTCCATGGTCCACAATGTCATCCTAAGTTTTCATGTAAGAGAGGAGCAAATGGAGATCGCACACCCTTTACTCTCAAGAGTTAGAAATACTTTTATGCACCTCTTCTACTTGATGAACTTCTACTTATCCATCAAGGTCCAACTACAAAACCATCTTGTTCATATGATTGAACCCCATCCTCTGGAAGAACTTGTTGCTCACAGCCTCTGTCAATCTTATATTCTTCTTATTCTCTACTTTCTTTTAGGGCAGGAAGGATGCGCTAGTTATTCATTTTATATTTTTAGTATTTGTGTTTATTACATAGTAGGCAGCTAAAAGCATAATTACATGTAGCTGTGTGCTGGTACATGATTAATATCTAAAATTAAAATGTATAAAAAGTGGAGCTTATGTTTTCTATCTATAATGTAAATATTCTCACCATAGGCAATTTCCTGCTACAACATGGCATTGCTGAAAGTGATAGTGGAATAGTGTGGTTGCACAACGTACACCAGTGTATGTGACCTCTGTGTGCATATAAACTATGTGTAAATAACCATGAACAAAATAATAAGGGGTACCTGGGTGTCTCACTGGTTTAAGTGTCCAACTCTTGGTTTCAGCTCAGATTATGATCTCATGGTTCATGAGTTTGAGTCCCACATTGGGCTTTGTGCTGACAGCATGGAGCCTGCTTGGTGTTCTCTCTCCCACCCCTGCCTCTCTGACCCTCTTCCTCTTTTCCTTGTTTTCAAAGCAAATAAATTAAAATTTAAATATGCATATTAAATTTATATATTTATATATAATAAAATTGATATAAGTAAAATATGTATATATGAATTTATTATATATACACCCAACATAGAAAGCAATTAGAAGTTATGAGTTTTGAGAATATATTTCACTTCTAAATGTTATCTGGTTAATGGTAAATTTATGTAATTAATCTTTAATAGTGGTTGTGTTTTATAATTAGCAAGCAAAATTCCTGAAAAATAGATGATCAGCTCTTGTGACAAGGATGAACTGGCTTCAAATGACATTGATTTTATGATCTAATACTTTTGTCAAGTAAATGTAAAACTATATTAGAAAAAAATTCTAAGATTCATATTCAATCTATTTAATCAATAAGTGCATGTCTAGTGTTGGTAGTTTTTCAAATGACATTATATTTCTTGCAAAAAAGTAAATAGAAGCGATAAAATACATGCTTTTTTGAAGAGAATGAGTATGCATATAATATGTAAAAATATGGCAAAAAATTTTCAATGAAAATACCTTTAAAAACTTAAACAAGCCTTTATACTGGAAATAAGATATAAATAAAAACTTGATATTATACTTCATATGACTCTAGAAAACCAATAACAATCCAGAACATTTACTCTTTTGAAGTTACATAATCTGTTTTTTTAATATAGTTTATTGTCAAGTTAAATAACATACAGTTTATACAGTGTGCTCTTGGTTTCAGGAGTAGATTCCCATGATTTATCTCTTACATACAACACCCAGTGCTCATCCCAACAAGTGCCCTGTTCAATGCCCATCACCCATTTCCCCTCTTTCTCTCTCTGCTTCATCCCCCCAACCAATCATACCTCAGTTTGTTCTCTGTATCTAAGAATCTATTATAATTTGCTTCCCTCCCTCTCTGTTGGAAACTATTTTTTTGCTTTCCTATCTCACATGGTTTTCTGTTAAATTTTGCAACTTCCACATGAGTGAAAACATATGGTATCTGTCTTTCTCTGACTGACTTATTTCACTTAGCATAATACCCTCCAGTTCCATCCATGTTGTTGCAAATGGCAAGATTTCATTCTTTCTCATTGCCAAGTAGTATTCCATTGTATATAAAACAATGTGCTGCATATAATACACTATTAATGTATAGATTAATTCCTTAGTTCATAATGAGATACTATTAACTTTAGAATGGAAAGGTAAACAAACAAATTAAACAAAAGAAAAAATTAGCACTGGCATTGACACTGCCATGTGTTGACAACAATGTGGAGCAATTTGAACTTTTGTTTATAATACTTTCTATATGGATTTGCCTTAATTAATGCAAAAGTGAATTTCTATTTCCTAAATTACTAATCATGTAAAGCACCTGTTCATGAAACCAGTTGCCTTCATGGATATATGATATTTGATACTCTTATTAATGTCTGCTCAAATCTCCTGTTCATTTTTAAATTATGTTTTTCTTATTTATTATTAAATATTGAATTAATTATACATTATGGACATAATTCTTTTATCAGATACATGTTTTGGATTTTTTTTACTGTGTCTGGTCTTTTCATTCTCTTAGCAATGTCTTTTGAATATCAGGACATTTAAAAAGCACATTATTAGGATCTTTTTAATATTCCTTGGCATATTTTTCTAAGTCAAGATCATGATGGCTTTCTTCTAGAAGTTTCATGGATTTAAGGTTATAATCTATACCGAATTATTTTATATGAACTTTATGACATTTCACATAAAATGTAAATATAAACCACATCTTCTTTATTCATTCATAAGTTGATGGACATTGGGCTCTTTCCATATTGTTGACAGCATTGTTGTAAACATTGGGGGTACATGTGCCCCTGTGAATCAGCACTCCTGTATCCTTTGGATAAATTCCTAGTTGTGCTATTGTTGGATTGTAGGGTAATTTTATTTTTAATTTTTAAGGAAACTCCACACTGTTTTCCATAGTGCCTGTACCAGTTTGCATTCCCACCAACAGTGTAAGAGGGTTCCCGTTTCTCCACCACCTTGTAAACATCTGTTGTTTCGTGAGTTGTTAATTTTAGCCACTTTGACTGCTGTGAGGAGATCTCTCAATGTGGCTTTGATTTGTATTTCCCTGACAATGAGCAATGTTGAGCATCTTTTCATGTGTCTGTTAGCCATCTGGATGTCTTCTTTGGAAAAGTGTCTAGTTATGTCTTCTGCACATTTCTTCACTGGATTGTTTGTCAGATGGTTAGTTTGGTAAGTTCTTTATAGATTTTGAATACTAACCTTTTACCTGATATATTATTTGCAAATATATTCTCTCATTCCATTGGTTGCCTTTTAGTTTTGTTGACTGTTTCTTTTGCAGTGCAGAAGTTTTTATCTTAATGAGACCCCAATAGTCCATTTTTGCTTTTATTTTCCTTGCCTTTGGAGATGTGTCAAGTAAGAAGTTGCTGCAGCTGAGATTAAAGATGTTGTTGATATTACATAATCCTTTAATATCAATGACTCCATTTATAATATTAATATTAATTCATTCCAATGCATTTATATTCTTGAAGTGAATTACAAATTTAAAATTATTAAAATACTTTTAAATTAATCAGATAATTTGCAAATTTTATTTTTATTTTATTATATCTTATTTATTTACTATTTAAATTCCACCATATTTAATATACAGTGTTATATTAATTTCAGGTGTAAATATAGTGATTCAATAGTTCCATACATTACTCAGTGCTCATCATAAATATACTTTTAATTCCCTTCACCTATTTAATCCAACCCTCACACCCAGCTCCGCTATGATTACCATTAGTTTGTTCTCTGTAGTTAAGTGTCTGTTTTTTGAATTGTCTCTTTTATCATTGTTCATTTGTTTTGTTTCTTAAATTTCATATATGAGTAAAATAATAACATAGTATAGTATAGAATAGAATAGTATAGTACAGTACAGACAAATAGTGTTTGTCTTTTTCTGACTGACATATTGTTCTTGGCATTATGCTCTCTAGATTTATCCATGCTGTTGCTAATGGCAATATCTCATTCTTTTTTATGGCTGAGTAATAGTCCAGTGTGTGTGTGTGTGTGTGTGTGTGTGTGTGTGTGTGTGTACATGTGTAAAAAAGATTATCCTTTCTCCATTAACTTTTAACTGATCATAAATATGTGGTTCTATCTCTTGACTCCTTAAGTAATTTATTGATCTCTGTAGCTCCCATATATCATGCTATCTGGAATAATGTACTTTCATAGGAAGCCTTGAAGTCAAGTAGTATGCGTTCTTCACTTCCCATTTTCGAAATTATTTTGTTGTTATTCTAAGTCCTTTGTTTTGTAATACAAATTTTAACACCGTTTTGACAATTTCTACAAACAGCTTGCTGGGATTTTGATTGAGCCTGCATTAAAATTATAGATCAACATGGAATCTTAAAAAAATATCTTTATTATACATGAAAAGATATCATCACCATCTATTTAGAATTCTTTTTGTTTTTTCACATCATGATTTTATCTTTTCACATAATAATTTTATACCTTGCAACATACAAATTATGTATATGTTTTGTTAGATGTTTTTCCAAAGTATTTCATGTGTTTGATGCTATTGTAAATGGTACCATTTTAAACTTCAGGTACACATCACATAACACAGCTGCATGTCTCCCCTTTCCCAAAGAGTCATAGATTTTAGAATTTAGTTCTGTTTCATTCCAATGGTGATGTAAACAAATGAACAATAATAGATAAATAAAACAAAAAAATGAATGTACAGCTAATCTTATTTGTTTTAATTTTTTGGATCAGTCACCTGTTCCTTTCTAGATCATCACTTGAAGCAAATATATGATTTGCATCTTATGTCAACATTTTATTTTTATTTATTTTTAATTATTGAAACAGAGAGAAACAGAGCATGAGAAACAGAGCATTGTTTTAAATGTCATCAATATATAAACCATCTACTATGCCAGTTTACCAATTGTAATTTCACTGAAGATGGTTTTCCCAATGAAGATTTACAAATATATTCAGGGGGCATCTGGGTGGCTTAGTCGGTTAAGCCTCCGGCTTAGGCTCAGGTCAGATCTCACGTTCATGGGTTCGAGCCACGTGTCAGGCTCTGTGTGGACAGCTAGCTCAGAGCCTGGAGCTTGCTTCTGGTTCTGTGTCTCCTTCTCTCTCTGCCCCTCCCCCTCACATGCTCTGTCTCTCTCTGTATCAAAAATAAATTTAAAAAAAACATTTAAAAAAACTTAAGAAAATAAAAATATATTCAGGGTTACTGCTAAAATTCAATGCATGCTGTTGAGGAAAATAATTCAGATTTGCAATTCAGACTCAAAATTTCATTATAATAGAGTTGCACTTCTTGGGTTGGATAAATAAATATGTGAAGGTAGATGTCCTAAGAAATACTTTCCAATTAGTAAGTAACACATGAAAGGAAAGTGAAGAAACTGATATGTTGAATGAAACTAACTTTTCTTTGAAGTTGTCAATCATTCATTTAATTTATCACTTGCTGAAATGAATTTTTTGCAGTTTTTTAAAGTATTATATTCAGAAATTTACAGTATTGTTCTGTATATATATATCAGTGAGGTTATTATTAATATTAACTATAGCATCCCCTAATAGATCATTTTAAAATCATTCTCAAACTATTACAAATGATAAATGGTATTGCTGACTTGGGAAAAAACGATAAAATACCAACTATACTAAATTCAGAGGCTTGAAGGATTGCTGCTATATTCTGAGATTCAAATTTAAATGATTAAAGAAATCCCTAGGACATTTAGCTCCTTTAGGGGACAATACTTACACTATAAAACCTCACTTTCTTTTCTAGCACTCTCATCTAATAATCATGTAGGGGAGAATCTATATGTGAGGAGAACTGACCCTAGACATTTTATTTCCTGTTACTTATTTTAGTTGGTTAGGATTGTAAAACTGAAGACTGTTACACGGAAAATACTCACTGGGGTATATAGAATTTATATTCAAATTCTCTTTTAGTTTAGTTGACTCCTCTCAGTTTCTCATAATCCAATTCTAGTTTATCAGTAGTTTCTGGATACTTCATAATTTGCTTAAGTAATGATTATTTATGTTGCTCTCAATGGCTAGACAAAGCCACAATGGGTTTTTGCCTGTATTTCAACAAATGTCTGTAGTCTCTTGCTTCTATCTCTGACAGGTTACATTCTATTCTGTCTTTTTCCTTCTCTTCCCTCCTCATTCTTACTCTATCCTTGAAGATAAACAGATATTTATTTCATTAATTTTGTAAATCTTCAATACATAGAATAGTGCATTTGAAGCCTTGTATGTTCAATAAATACTTGTTGAAAAGAATAAATGAGGCCGACAAAAACAAACATGGAATGCAAAACGCTCATCAAACTTCACTTCCCATTTATACGTTGACAACTCAGAGCCTATCATCAACTACACCCATTACAAAACTAGTTCAGTTTTAGCAACTCTAGTCTTTGGTAAGAGATTGAATAGATGTGACATTGAGAGATAAATGATACATATTTCAAATATTGTAGGATGACAATAGATTATTCCCCTTCATTGGTCACAGCTATTCTACTGCATACCTACAGTATTGTCTTTGCCATTCATAGTTTTATATCAAATGGGATGAGGACATTAATGGTAAGTCTCTTTAAGGATAGAGCTCTTGGTCTTTCTCAACTGGTGTTTATTGAGAGAACTAAACCTTGAAATCCAAAAGCATCCATTGTATCTAACAAATTTGCTTCTCTCCTGTACAATTAGTGTAATATTAGTTATGAATCAGAGTTGGAAGAATTGAGAAAGTAGTCACTTAATTCATGATCTTTTTTCTATGATTCAAATGAGAAACCTCAGTTGAGAAAGATCAGATGGAAGTGATAAACTGTAATGTCACACCATTTATTGAAATCTACCAAGCAGATCCAGAGTACTGGGAGAGCTATGTGAAAAGATTCAACATAGGGTATCAGTTTCAAAGTCTGATTGGCATCTTATTGCAGAAAACCATTAATCATTTTTACATCTTCCTTTTATAGACTATTTTTTAAGTCAAATACATTATATCAAAAGAGCCTAAGTATTTATTTAAAATTTCTTAATGTTTTATTTATTTTTGATACAGAGAGAGACAGAGCATGCGAGGGGGAGGGGCAGAGAGAGAAGGAGACACAGAACCAGAAGCAGACTCCAGGCTCTGAGCTAGCTGTCAGCACAGAGCCTGACGCGGGGCTCAAACCCATGAACGTGAGATCTGACCTGAGCCAAAGTCAGAGGCTTAACCGACTGAGCCACCCAGGTGCCCCAAAAGAGCCTAACTATTTAAACCCCTAGTAGACTTGAAGAAGTCTTGCAATTTATACTGACCATGAAATTGCTCTCATGCACAAGAATTGCACTGATATATATTTTCTGAACCTATACACCATTATATCATTGTGAATGGTATTCCTTAATTCACTTTTACAAATTTTCTCTTTTCTATGTGTCACTTTTTAATAAGGCTCTGGAGAAGTCAAATGCTAAGTTTGGGTAGCTACCAAGTTGCCCCCTGAAACTTTGTGTCATCAAGATTAAAAACTCCACAGAATGTTTTCAGTTTTTATTTTAAAATAAGTAAACCAGGAAAATCCATGCTGTCTTGTTACTTGTTATTTAAGCATTCTAGAATAAAAGGTTTAAAAGTGCATTTATGAATCTTCTTGAAAGAAATATATAATTTATTCAAAAATCGGAAAAGAAAGAAATCCACAATATGTTTACTCAATAAACACACCCCCCTCACACAAAAACACATTCATTCTCTTTTTCTCAGAGTTTTTCATCTTTCAATTAATACACTATAATTAATAATAAATCACAAAACAAAAATTTTGTTTTTCCTGTAATAGATGTGGATGGCCAAAAAAATAAATCAAAAGACTATTCTTTTAAATTTTAATAAACATGAAGCATTTTAATGAACATAAATGCATGAGAACAAAGATCCTTAACCCAGCATGCAAACAGAAAGTAAATTAATTAGGCATGCAGCATATACTTACTAAGTGAAATTTCTCCCAATTACCAAATGTACCAGTAGTCATTCCTAAATTAAACTATTGCAGAAGTTATGTGCTTTCTTTTGTTTTGGTTTATCGGAACTCTAAGATGTCTTATCCAGTATATGACATTTTTAACCTAGAAGCTACATACTGTTTTCTCTCCTGCTCAGACCTGCTTTGGTAAAACGAAAATGTTGCTATTTCTCTTATCTACCATCTATTTCCAAACTTTCTTATTTTGAGTTACCTCTTCTACTTTACCAACAATGCCCAGATATTTCTCAACTCAAGTTCATAGGTCAAACCAATTAGGTAACAACATAAAAAGAGAGAAGTCCAAAGAAAAGCCAAAATTTTATTCTCTTTGTCATTTGACACTGAGATGACCCCATTATTAGAACATAGAAAATGAGATACTCAGAAATCTCAACAATGTAAAAACTGGTTGGACTCTATGTACTCTGTAGATTGGTCTGCAGCTGTGGATAGTTTTCCAAGGATAATTATTAAGTGACCTATGGCTTTGGAGATAGCTATAACTTGGGCTTTTGGTCGAGAAAGTAAAACTATTTTGTGGTGATGTCAAAAATATATAAAGTTGTTTTTGCTTTAGTTTTGTAAACATAACTCCTACAGAGCTCAAGATAATAATTCTGCATAGACAGAAATGAAAGGAGTAAAAAAGGTTTATGGTAAAATGTATTAAAGAACTTATCCAGTGTTCTATAAAGGGATAGATGTATTAAAATATTATATAATGAAAATTGATGCAGGTTGCTTCTGTGAATAGTTTAATAGTAAAATTAAAGATTTTAGCAGATTTGGGACAATCTTTTACTATATATATTTGTTACAACTCTCTCTGAAATGAAAATAGAAGGTCAGAGTACTTAACGTATATGATCATGGAAAATATGTAAAAAATAAATTTAAAATATTTTGCAAATTAGAATTTTATTTCCTCTCTTACTTCATTGATTACCAATACTAAATAATACACGGAACACATTTTCTGAAATACATGGCTCACTTACAGTTTATGTGTTGTTATGATTTCTGTTTTATAAACACCCTGATCCAAGCTAGCATCACTGAAAGGGTCTTTTCCTTCGTACCTTGAAAATATCTAGTTGCTTTTGCTATATTGACCATAAATCAACTATTTGTTTCGAAGACAGAGATCTATATACCAAAAGCAGTATTTCAAAGACTTGCATTTATTCAAATCTATCTAATGAGATTACACAATATGAGTTTATATGTTTACTACTCAAATAATTGAAATGTTTTTCAACTAAAAGGTCTTTTTCTTACAACTTTGGAAGCCAGAAATGGAGAGAAAAATGAAACCACAAAAATAATCTCATTCTTTAGGTCAGTCATTTCCCTTGATATGATGGTTATACTTCAAGTCACAGAATAAAGTAAATGTTCCATTCCACATGATTTTCATAGTCATATGAAATTGATGATTCTTTCCTGAAGGCAAAAGTGTTACACATACACTATTTGCTACATATCCTGTTGAATATTTGAACCAAAATCCTGGCAGGCCCCTGAGTGCTAACAGTTAAAGTATTAAATGTAACAATGTTGTGACAAATGAACAATTCCTTTTCTACGGTTCCCAATTTCTGTTTTCTCCTATAGAAAATTCCTCATCAAGTTTAATTCCCCGAAGGGCAGTAATCTTTGGGTCTTATTGATCATAAGGAGGAAGTTGCTTTGCTGTGGCGCTCATCTTGTTGAGACAACAGGTGTGCCCCTCTCCCTGCTGCCATTTCTAACACCAGTGTGCTGTGTGGCAGGTGGCTATTTCTACAGAGTATTAGCAGCATAGTCAGAAGAATCTTTCTCATGGGGTGCTAAATAAGTTAAGCGGCAGTACTCGGTGTTTCTGAGAGAAACTGAAAAACAGTGTCCTTACTCTAGAGATGGTAGTTTATCACTCCAGAGCTGAAACACTGTTAAGCAAAGTGGGCTCATTTGTGTAACCTCAGAGTTACTTCCAGAGAGATCCTAGCAAAATATTCCAGTGCTGGGGTTCATCAGCAAGTTTAAAATAGGGAAAAATAGGGAATGGTAGTGTTGAGGAGATGAAAAATATATATTTAGAACAGCTGTGATCAATTTACACATTGTCATTTCTTTTAATCAATAATTTTTGAAACAAAGGCCTAGAACAAAGATTATAAACCTTCCTTGAAAATGTATAGCTTTTAAAATTTTTGTAACATTTATTAAATAATTATCTTATTTTAAAAGTTTAATTTTTTTAATAATACAATTTTATTATTCCTAAGAGTTTGTAAAGTCAATTTGAATTTCCCTGAAGACAATCATTTTATCTGAAAATAATGGCGATTTTTCAACTTATAGTAATGATTATACTGGCAAATATGTTTTTCTTTAAGAGAGTAAGTATGATGGTAGTTTATTATTTCAGGAGTTGGCACTTTTGCAGCATAATTAAATAATACTAGCTAACAGTGATATACTTACCTTGTTTCTGCTTCTTATGAGAATGTCTCAAAGCTTTCAGAATGACATGGTGTTCAGGCTTAGTTAGTTGTTTAATATTC
>NC_043700.1:171743611-171758977 GCF_006229205.1 Suricata suricatta | reverse complement strand
GAAGAGAGGTGGCTTCCAGACACTCAGACAATGTAATATCCTATGAGATCTCAGAAATAGAAAATTTCTTTGTTATTTTTTCTTTTTCTTTTTATGGACCTCCAGGTCTTTTGATACCTGAATAGAACTTCACATCTGTGAGTTTATATCCTCTTAGGGAGAAGAAGTAGACTGAACCAGATGGTCAACTCTTACAGCTTTCTCAGCCTCTTACTGTCTAGTATCCTAGAATAAAGAGTAGACTATCTTGTCTACTATTTTCATCATGCTTATTGTCCAATTCATAGTTGTCTACTCAAAGTATGTTTCTTTAGAGAATATCCTTAAAGTTTACTTTGCTTATTTCCTCCACTTTTAAGATGAAAAAAAAAAAAGAGATTCCTTATGATTAGGAATTATTTTTAAATGTTCTTAAACTGTTCTGGCATTCATTTTAACTTTATCCAAAATTGAGATAATATCCAATTTTCAAAGCTAATGTAAGTTTTAGAAATGAAACATTTGAAGTATAATCACTGAATAGAAAATTGCTAGGGTTGTTGTTGTTGTTGTTGCTCTTATTGGAAACATTCATTGGGGCACCTGGGTGACTCAGTTGGCTAGGCGTCCAACGTCAGCTCAGGTCATAATCTCGCAGTCCATGAGTTCGGGCCTCACATTAGGCTCTGTGTTGATAGCTTGGAGTCTGAAGCCTGCTTCTGTTTCTGTGTCTCCCTCTCTCTCTGCCCTTCCCCAATTCATTCTCTGTTTCTGTTTCTCTCAAAAATAGATAAACATCAAAAAAAATTTTTAAATAAGTGTTCATTAACCTATCCATTCTACCAATGTTTATTCTCTGTTACTCTCTGAGTACTCTTCTAGATGGAGATCTCATATCCATTGACTCAGAATATTTGCAATCAAACCTGTCTTTAATGTGATCATACCTATGATAATTTCATCGGCAACTATAAACTAAAAGTGTTACAAATGAGCTTTTGGAATTAGTTCATCATCCCAGGGGATTCTGTGGTTTAAATTCTATGTCCTATAAAGAGATTGTTTTGTATTTTGAATAAGAAAATTTCAAATAAGCAACTGTTGTGCTAACACAGACTACTTGCCTAGTAGGAGAATATGGTACATAAGTGGTGGTCATCAAATATTTTTTATTTAGTAAATGAAAACTAAACAAATGGAAAATTAATGTTCAAAGTCATTACTGATATTATGAATTTTACTTTAGCTATAGGTAAATTTTATAGTTATATAGGCTCAGTAGCTAGGAAACTAGAACTCTGTCTATTGAAAGCCAGAGAGAAATTATGGGAAATTTTAATTATAATCTAAAATTGAATACTACCACAGATTAGCACTCTTACCTTTACCAAGGCTGATTCTTTATAACACTGGAATATCCATTTAAGTCGGGGTATGTTTGCATAGTGTTCATTCAAAAGATTAAATGTCATTCACACATCAAAAAATTTAAAAATAGATGTATTTTCCCTACATTATTTCAAAAAGCAATATTTTTCTGAATTGTTTCACTTAATGTAAAAATTGAACTAAATGGTCATTTTTCATTTGAGTAAAAATTAGGCTATTTCATTTAAAATTACAGTAACTTGTACTTAACAAGATTTCACCATGATTTACAATTCAAAGGTTTTACCATTCAACTCCTGAATTATTCTGTGCTCCAACATCACTTAATTATTATAACAATCTTAGGAGATGGACTGTTATTTCCTTCATTTTAGATGATGAATATTAGGAAGAAAGAGAGAATTGAAATCATTTATAGTTAAACTCTTAAGATGTAGATCCTGACTTTAACTCCGTGTTCTTGAGCTCCACACAACCTCTCTATGTATGTATAGACAAGCTTACTTTGTGGTTAGGATTTATAAGCGTATCTTATATCAAACATCCTGTGGTAGGCTGTAGTTTTAGCCCCATTTTACAGAGAGCTAAAGCTCAGTTGGGTTAGGTGTTATTGCAGAGTCACACAAAAAAAATGTAGAAGACTAAATATCAAGTCCTATGAACATGAAATTCTTATACATGATGACTAGTGTTTGCAGACTTTTTAATTTACATCATGCAGACATGATAGTCATCTATCAACAGTAACTTTTTTGTGTGATGGGCACTCTTAGGCATAGTCTCCAAGCTACAAATTTTCAAAAGAAGATTGAAAACTTGTAGGTGATAGATATTTTGTAGGCTAATAGATGTTCTGCAGAGCCATTCAATTAGTTTACATTTTCCTTGTGAGCCTATTAATTTATACTTAGTGCCTCTTAAGCAAAGGATTTGATAACATGAAAGCATTTCAATTTTAAATGTTACACTAGGGTTTTCAAAAAGGACTTTTGGTTTAGTTGCATGCATTACTTAGAATTACAGTCTATGCATGTTATGTGTAATTTTAGCCACAGACTCCCCTGGAATATTTCAAGAGTGTGATACCACAGCAGGGTCACTTTACTGGGGCTAGAATACTTTCAAGCACCTGCTTCAGAGGTTGCCTGGAAACGACACCTGTTGCACATTACACATCAGTGTTAAGGCACTTAAGTAGAATTTTTCTTCCTCTTAGAATAAAAAACTTTACATCACACTTACAAAAAGGAAAAAAAAAGATGGCAATTGTTTACTTAGATTTTTGCTCTGAGAATTGTTTTTGGAATTTCATTTTTGAATTCATTTATCCAACTGTTGAGTTAGGTAGAGATTTGTAAACAAATGTAGCATTCCTAAAATTATTTTTTACATTGATATACATCTTCTAGAAGAGAACAACCTAAATATCAAAAGAAATGAGGAAGATTATTTGAGAAGATATCACACAAATTTATTTGGCTCAAATTATTATTCTGGAGCAAAGGAGGAATGCTACAAAATGTGCAGAAAAAGGTTTGAACTTTTGCTCATCTCATGCATACATTAAAATTGATCTTCGCAAATCACTCCCATCTCTGAGTGTTATGATTTTCATCTGCAAAATGTGAATAATAATTCTTCATGATATATTTCTCAAGATGTATGTGTTAACTCTCAAAATGTATAACATGTTTAGAAAGCATTTGTAAATTATAGGTATTATAAATGTGAAGTATTTTTGTTTATACAGGCAAAGTCATACATTCATTCATGAAGGTAGATGCCTAGCTTTTCTATAACTGTGAGTAACTGCTTTGAAAAAGATCACTCTTTAACAAAGTAAGTAAGACAAGATGATTGAACTCGGATGAATCAGTGTAAGCCTCCTCCTACAATTGAAGACAAATTAAAGTGTTTGCTCAACCACGAAGATTTAGCAGTAGAATTGTTCTGCATGAGGAGCAATCATCTACTGAGTCTCCACACAGCGCTTAGCAGCTCAAAAAAAATCAATTATTGCTATGTGCCAGTTACTGCAATAAAAATCAACAGATGGCTATCTGAGCATTTTCTTTTCACGAATTCAATTAATCCTTGTAACAAACTTTTACGATTCTTAAGTCCATTTTATAGCTGAAAGTGAGGAGCCAAGCAAATTGCACATAAGTACCCCCAAATGAATTGGCCTAAAACATCTATCATTTTACTATGTTTCACAGCGCTGGGTGTCATGAGTATCAGTAGGAATCAGATGATGTTTCTTATGTTCCATGTGGCTTCAACTGGGGTCACACAGTAGCATTTAGCTGGTAGCTGGGCTGGCCTGGAGAGTTAAAGATGGCTTCACTGAATAAGGCTGGTGTCTGGTGGGAACGACTGTAAGATAGGACACAGATGGGCTCCCCTTTCCTCCACAGCATTTTCATATCCTTCCCTCATAGTCTTTCTAGCAAGGAATTCACACTCTCTGTGGTGGCTTAGAGCTCCAAGAAAACAAGATAGAAACTGCCTAGGGCCCAGATCTGGAACGGCATCATTTCTACTGTGTTCTCTTTGTCCAAGAAGTCACACTTTCAAAGGATGAAATGACATACCTTTCCACTTTTAAAGAGATAGGGACAAAATTCTGCCCCTCAATGGGAGAATTTGCGGCCAAGTTTAATCCACCACAGTGTTCAAATCATTTTGGTCAGTATATTATTTCTCTTCAAATAACTCCTTCACATATGTAGTGAAAATCCTTCCATTAGTTTATCTGAGCAATTTTATTGGTGATCCACAAGAGTACTATCTTCTTTCAGTGTTTTGTGCCATTTCAAACTGATGCCAACTCACTGATCAGAGAGTATACCCTGGTTTCATAACCCGCATCTTCTATGACAACATGAAGCAATCACTCATGTTCACTGATCACAATTTAAGTCTTTAGAATTGATTGGTGGGGAAGAAATAAAATTTCTAAGTCAGATATTCTACATATTTATTCATAGGTATTCCACTTAAAGTCACAAATTGATAGGATAACTTTTCTATAATGTTTTAAAGTAATATATTGCAATTTTAAAAAATCTATCCATTTTCTTAATTTTAATATTAAAATTATCTTAAAATCTGTACAATTTTCAAAATGCTTTAAAAATATTCATTGCTTTTGTTGTTTTTGTTTGTTTCCTTTTTTCATCTTTGAGAACAAAACTATAGGAAATTTCTAGAAAAATTTCTATCAAATCCAATTAAACATAGAAAATGAACAATATGTTTTTAACCAAATTTTACCTGCAAATTATTTATACACAATATGCAGATCCTCACTGTGAATGGTTGGTTCTGTGTTATGGACTTTGTGAAAGTTGGATTCCTGAAATGTATGTGCTACTTTATTAAAATTTTAACCTTGACTCTCTCTTGAATTTTCAGAGGAAGTTTATAGATTTACTTGTTTTTTATTGTTCTCTAATTAATTTTATAACCAGAAAAAATTTGGTGCTGAATCTAAAATTATATATGGCTTTGTATATGGCCTCTTGCCACAGGATATGGTCACAAATGTATATGACTTTTAAGTTGGGGCTAGCAAGGATATAACATAACGGGACCTGAGGAAATGTTTAGGTATGTCACTCACAGACACTCACTGCACAACTCCTCCAGACTGAAGGGATAGATAGTGCCTATAGAATTGCTTGCTTTGGAGTCCTTTGGGACTCTGTTTCTGGAGACTGGTATTTTCTCCAAAGTTATGGATTCTTAACTACTTGTATTAGCAAGGGAAGCATTATGCAAACCCATTTCCTTAGAGTATTTGGGCACTCCATTTCTTCCCTGAAGTAAACAAGACCATGTTTGTGTTCTTAACCACACTATTGTTACAATCGTGATTTGTTGGTTCCTATCAGCAACGATCCATTAGCAGGGCAGCTCCATTACTCTATAACTCATGGTAAGTTACTCTGCCTAGCTCGCTTACAATTTTCTTTTCTAAGATGGAGATGGTGATAATAGTATTCAGTTTGTAAAGCTGATGTCAGAATCAAATAAGGCAGCACATGCGAAGTTATTAGCACCATTCCTACTATATTAAGTGTTTATGATATTTGACATATCATTTTATATCTTAGAGCTCTGTCTCTTATTAGCATGCTATATCTCTTACGTTAACAAGTTCTGTCACCAAAATGTCTTTCACTGTTTTCTTTTCTTATTGATAGAGAATTTAAACCAATTATTACAAAGGCCATTTATCTTTCCTAATTATAAACTTCCCTCTAATTATGCCTGTGTAATTCACTCAACTCTCCTTAATAAAATGAGGATCTGGCATATTCTTCACTTGAATTATAAATGTTAATAATGTTCATTGTCCTTCTAGGGTATGTGCATTAATTCCCTATAATTGCTGTAACAAATGTTCACAAACTTGGAAGTCTGAAACAACATGGATTTATTCTTTCATAGGTCTGGAAGTCAGACATTCTAATATTGATGGGATGACAGTGGTGTGTTCCTTTCAGAGATTTCAAGAAAAAACTCATCTCCCTGTCTTTTTCAGATTCTAGAGGCTTCTCACATTCCTGGGTGTGTGGCCCTTTCCTAACATTACTTTGACCTCTTGCTTCTGTCCTCACATTTCCTACCACTGACTGATTCTTCTGCTCCTCTCTTTTTTTTTTCAAAAAATTAACATATTTATTTATTATTGAAAGACAGAGCATGAGAAGGACAGAGAGAGTGGAGACACAGAATCTAAAGGAGATTCCAGGCTCTGAGCTGTCAGCACAGATCCTGACATGGGTCTCAAACTCACTAACTGAGAGATCATAACCTGAGCCAGAGTCAGAAGCTTAACAGACTGAACCACCCAGGAACTCCTCCTGCTCCTCTCTTAAAATGATTATTATGATTATAGTTAATATGTTAATAAGATAGGGTAGTCTATTAATATTATATATTCTAGTTAATATAGGATAATCTCCCCATCTCAAGATCCTTAATTTAATCACAAAGTTCTTTTTACCACATAAGGTAATACATTTATAGATTCTAGGGATTGCGGTGTAGACATCTTTGGGGAAACGTGTTCAGTTTACCACAGTAAATATTTAAAATGCCTAACGTATTTTTAAATGTTTATTTGTTTGAGAGAGAGTAAAAGGGTGTGAGTGGGGGAAGGGAGGAGAGAGGAAGAGAAAGAATCCCAAGCAAGCTCCATGCTCTCAGGGTAAAACCAGATGCAGGGGCTCAATCCCAGGAACAGTGGAATCATGACCTGAGCCAAAGTCAAGAGTGATGCTTAACTGACTGAGCTGTGCAGATGCCCCAATGCTTAACATATTTTTATGACATTCTTTCATATGGTCTTAAACTACGTTTTACCACTCTCACCTTTTACCGCTCAAGGATACTTAATTGTCTCCTATGACTTTTACTTTCTCTTACTGTACTTTGAACTGTCAGTGCATTATTCACTTTCAATCTATATGAATATCCTCATACTCTCTTCATAAAATGTTTTTTTCTATGGGCTCTGTATCAGAAGAACTACTCTTCATTTTTCCAAAATTGATTCAGCATTTTGGTTTTTTTTTATGCTTTCAGAATACACTTATATCTGCATTATCATAGTATATATCATGCTGTAAAGTAATTAAAAATACATTTCTCTACTTTTCTAGACTGTTAGCAACTTGGAGGCTAAGGCCTTTTAAAATTCCCATTGTTGTTTTCACATTAAACACATAACCTGGCCAAAAAATATTGTTGTTTATGAGATTAATGAACCCAACTGCACAGCCCACTTAAAGCTCTCGATAGGCGATGACAGGGTTGGGGCCATAGCTTATTGATTCGTTAGTCTTTCTATCAGTTGGGGGTCTTAGCTGCAAAAATAGTAGAAATCCCCTACAGCTGGTTTGTTGAGAAAGTGAATACAATAAAGAATGTTAGCTAGTTCTCAGAATTTCCTAAAGACAGAAATAGGCTTGGGGCTCATGCAGCCAGGAATAATGGCCAAATCATACCATTGGATGGCTCCTGTGGGGTCCTGTGAGATGCTATTGCTACCCACAGACACCTAAAACCATACACCACAGATGCTACAAACATACAGATTCCTTCCTGTCCCCTTGCCAGGAAGGAGTTGGAGAGACTGATTCTTCCCATGTGAGCATCTGACAGGCAGATCCAAGGGCACATGCCTATATACCAGCTGGATAAAAGATTACAATAGCTATTTCTGGCGGTGAATTCTTGCGGTGAGATATTCCTCTAATTTGAAAGTATTCAAAAGTATTAACCAGTTAAAGTGTTTGGTAAGGTTAGTCTTTTTAAAGAAATGGTGTAGAACTAGATAAGTCTTTTTCTTTTATCTTTCATCTTTTTTTTATTGTTGTTACAAATTTACCTTAAAGAGAGAAAATGGAAATCAAAACTGTAGTTTATGGAAAAATTGCTTCTTTTTTTTCATTTGGAATGGCAGCAAACATCCAAAGAAATGTTTGGGGTTTTTTTGGATTGTCAAAATGAAATATTCATTTTTATGTAATGGTCCAGTCAACTGGGTAATGCTATGAGACACACACTTAGCAGAAGTATTGAACAGTGACTCATTTGCATTAAAAGATGGTAAAAGTTGTCTAGTGTAGTAATGGATAGTTCATTAGATTAATAATAGAATCGTGGTCCATTCTGTCTTAGGTTACCAATCAAAATCCATCACCATGGTTTAGACATCAAAGCGACTCTGTCTGGTGGGGTTAATCATTTAGTCTTGTCTAAGCGGAGAGAACCTCTTTTTTAAAGAACAAAATGCAAGGAGAGATGGGATTAGAAACACTAAGCTCTGGAATCCATTCTTCTAATGCTAGTGGGCTACTGAATAGCTCGAAAAAACATAGGAAAATAACAATTCTTCTGTTGCTATATTGTCATGTGTAGAATTCAAGGGGTAGACTAGCTCTCTCATGTGCCTGTTAGACTTAGTATTCTGTGAGTAATTAGAAAGGTAAATTTCTAAGCATATATTTAATACACAGAAGAATACAACACCTAATTCACTGTGAATAAAATGTAAATTTTACATTAGATATTTTCTATTTTCTGCACCTAATAAAGCTCTTCCCTTTGTGTTTCTAGAATTTATAACTGTAAGGTACAAAGATAGGTTTAGTTTCTTATCTGAATTCCTCTGATCTTATACAAGAAATGTATTTCTCTGCTGTTCAGTGCCTTCTCCTGTAAAGTGGACATAATTGTGTTGCTTTCCTTATGGGCATAAATTTCTGGGGAAAAATCAAAGAAATAATGCAGAAAGGAGTTATTTGTAGCTCAAATTCTCTGTTGGTATAAGGCTCCTTTTTGTGCATGTTACTTTCATGGCTCAGATAATACAGAGCTTCAAAGTCAAACAAATGCTCAATAATTTATTTAAGAGCTTGCCCTGCAAAAAAGAAAGTATGAGGGTTGTTTGTTACAAACATCCCACAAGCACTTTTGGCTGAAAGAGATGTGGGTAAAAGGAATATGGAGAACATTGTTAGTGGAATTATGTGACTTCTTTATAGTTAGACCTTTTACTATATGGAAATATAATGATAGAGCAAGCCACAAAGGTTTTCAAATATGGCACCCATAATTACAACATACATATGTATGTATATGTGTGTGTACATATAGATAAATGCAGGTATGGATATATAGATAAAAAGAGTGATGAAAAAGAGAAAGATTCATACACATGTACACACGCACTTACACACACACAAACAATTGACTTTTTGAGGTTAACAAAAAATCAGAAATAAAACAAATGTTTATTATTATGGGACTAGTTGAGACACCCAGGTGGCTCAGTCGGTTAAGTGTCTGACTTCAGCTTGGATCATGATATCCCGGTTCATGGGCTCAAGCCCCGTATCTAGCTTGTGCTGACAGCTCAGAGCCTAGAACTTGTTTGATTCTATATTTCCCTCTTTTCTCTGCCCCTCTCCTACTTGCTCTCTGTTTCTGTCTCAAAAATAAAAATAAACATTAACAATTTTTTAAAAATATATAGGGGAATAGTTGACCATATTATGCCATGTATATGTATTATGAATATTATTTTACAACAGAAAATAATTTAGAACTGTATCACTTGACTGTGTGTATGGGAGGAGAAAGAGGAGTCATTCACTAAGATTTAAATTTTTAGTAAAAAAAAAAGTGGGGGGAAGAAGCAGAAAAATAAAGCTATCAAAGAAACATTGACAAAAGGGAATGTGTACCGATCTATACATATAGGTGGCATTCTGGCATTCAGAAAGATGAAACAAAGTGGTAGAGTGATCTGGGGCCCAATTTTAATGGATACATGGCTAGAAAAATAATCAATCAAATGTGAATATGTAGCTGTCAATGGAGGAGGGTTATGACATAAATATTTCAAGTATTCTATCATGGATCATAAGACCCATTCATTTCCAGTCCATGTTGGAGACAATAAGTCTGGATAATAGATGATTAAAACAGATAATTTTCATAAGAGTTGTAGAAAAAAAATGAAAAACAGAATATTAGAAGCAGGTTTCGGTTTGTAAAAGAGTTAAGTGGCTTTGGCCCCCATTTGGGCCCTGAAGTTTAAGGCCAAGTCCCATGTTGGTATAAAAATGTTTGGCTTCCAACATCAGCTCAAGTTTTGGAGTTTCCTTCCCACAAACATATCTCAGGTTTATTTTTAAATTCTTTCTAGATTAAGGGTTCATTGTGTACAAGCAAATCTAATTTTTCCAAAATGCGGAGTTGAGCTTAGAACTTTGTTTTTATTTAAAATCAGATATTTTAGGGATGCCTGGGTGGCTAGTCAGTTGAGCGTCCGGCTTTGGCTCCGGTCATGATCTCGCGGTTTGTGGGTTTGCGCCCCGCATTGGGCTCTGTGCTGACAGCTAGCTCAGAGCCCATAGCCTGCTTTGGATTCTGTGTCTCCCTCTCTCTCTGATCCTCCCCTGCTTGTGCTGTCTTGGTCTCTCAAAAATGAATAAAAAACATTAACTAAAATTTTTTTAAAAATCAGATTTTTTTTTCTTTACTGACACATTTTATAAATGTTGTTAAATTAGGTAGAAAATTCTATTCTGTAAATTCTCCTAAAGGAAAAAGATGATGAATAATTATCAAATGTGAGATAAGTGGTCAAGTCCATTTGCAAGTAGCATTGGATTTGTAAGTAATAGTTAATTCAGGAAACTTATAATTTTTATCTTTATGAAATTAAATGATATGACTAGTTTATTACAGTGATTGGTTGATATGACTTTGGACATACAGAGAACTCTGTTTGAATTGAGACCCTACAATTTGCTATTTATGTGAATTTTGGTAATATTTCTAATTTCTCCAAAACTCAGTTTTCTTGCTAACAATCCTCAGAGAAATTTTGAGTATGTCATATGACAGAATGTAAAAGAAGTACTTAAAAGTGTTTGCCAAAAACTTAATAAACTGCAAAATTTATTACTATTAAAACTGATTTTTCTTAAGGGTCTCATTTCACATTTAAGGGCTCATAAAAATAGTTTAACTTTGGGTATAAGAGTAAGAAGTATTAGACTTAAGACTGTGGTAATATGAAGAAAAGAGGGATTTGGGAGAAAATATAGTTAAACACATAATGTGTACATATTATATAGACTAGAGATTAAGAAGCCATTGAGATGTGCCTCAAATTTTCATCTTTAAAATTGAGATCATTGGGGAATTCTTTATTCATTTATTAGCCTTAGTGTGCGTATCAAATTACATAAAATGTCTTAAGGAACTTTTTGAATTGTAAAGTACTATACAAATGTGAGCTATTATGATTATTTTATAGTTCACAATGTCTCTATACTGACTTTTTCAAATGCCAGATTTCGTTGGTTTTTAGGGCATTCATTTACTTGATTGTCACATTTAAAAAAATTAAAACAGTTGTAGCACAAGAGGAAAATGCCTGTAAAATAAGGGAGTGAAGCAAACCCTTAATCAGAGCTAGCATTTTTGAGATTGCAAGAAGTTATCTAATTAAAATTAAACCCACGAGGGCCTTAAAGGTAGGAATCAAATACGATGCTCTCCAAAAACTTCTTGTCACTTCCAATGATCTATTTTATAAAAGCATTTGCCTTTAACCATTAACGTTATTTTAATAGGGTTTTAATGTTTAATTGCTTATTATTTTTAGGTAACTCCATGTATTCTGTAATACTGTCTTTTTTGAGATGAATGTTTGGAATAATTGACTCAATTTTTAAATGCCAAATATCTATGTTTAGCCATAGTCATAATAAAAGAAACCAAGAAGAGTTAGCTGCATTGGCAAGGCATTACCCATTGATAGACCACTTGTGACAGCAGTTCTAAGTTAAACCTTTAAAACAAATATTCAGGGGCCCCTGGGTGGCTCAGTCGGTTAAGTCTCTGGCTTCGGCTCAGGTCAGATCTCACGTTCGGCTTCGGCTCAGGTCAGATCTCACGTTCGTGGGTTCGAGCCCCGTGTCAGGCTCTGTGCTGACAGCTAGCTTAGAGCCTGGAGCCTGCTTCCGGTTCTGTGTCTCCTTCTCTCTCTGCCCCTCCCCCTCTCATGCTCTGTCTCTCTCTGTATCAAAAATAAATTTTTTTAAACAAATATTCACAATCTTTTATGGACCTTCTGATCTTGGGTTGATGGACCAAGTTGGTCTTAACAAAGTTTGGAAATTGACCTTAGAACAGTTGCGTCTTCCAAAAGAGTATGGATTATAACCTGGGAGAGTTAGGAGAACTTCACATTAATTTACTCTGTCATTCTGAAAGATCTAGGTTATAGTGTATAGTTTAATCACAGAATTATGAACAAAGGTTCTTTACTTAGTTATTTGCCTAGGACTCACGTTATCAAAATGCAAACAAGCAAAAAAAAAAAACCCAAAAACAAAAACAAAGAAACAAAAAATATTACTTTTCAAAGAACCTTTCATTTCTCTGTATTTAAAATAATTGACCTCAATTGCATGTTTCTTCAGAATGCTAAATGTTGTAATTTACAGAAGAAATGCTCAAGGTTTATTGATGATCTTCTGTACACCAAACATTCTTATGCACTGGAGACTTCTGGAGTCACCCCATCCCTCACCCCCACCCCTGCACTTTGGCCAAACCACTTACCCATGAGCCCAGAACATCAGTGGATTGGTGTAATGGTGACTACCAAACAGAGAACTGATCTGATCACTTTTATTCCTTGGCAGAAGGAGAATACACAAGCCAGCAGACTAACCACATGCAGTGCATCAAATGGCATATTGTTTGATCTAAGAATTGATCATTGAGCCATAGATTAGTCAGTATTTTCAAAAGTTCAGTATTTTCAAACCAAGGTTAAGTAAAGCTTCACTTTCTATACTAGCCGTCCTATAAGGCAATGAACTTAATTCTGTTAGAAAGACAAGATGCTTTGAGGAAAAACCTCAATGGGTATTTGTTTCTAGTTACAGTCTTCACAACCCAACCACCAGCTTTCCAATGTATGTGAGCCCATCAACTCTGCGTCTACTCTCTATTATTTTAAGTTGCATTTTTATCATTTAAAAGAGAGATAATGATTATAATTTGACTAGTACAAAACATTACATAGTAGAAATTGAAATATTCAGCCAAAGGTCCATGTGCTATGATGAAAAGTGAAAATGGTATTTGATTAGACAATTTAGGAAAGGACTATAATTCAGGTTACGTGTTTTAGTTCATTAAAAGATTCAGTTTTTATGTGCAGATGTAGAATCCAAGGGTAGATTGACCTAGAATGCCTGAAGATCATAATTTTGTATTATATGTAAAAAAATATCAGAGATAGCCATTGTGGAGAACATAAGCCCCTTAAAGGTGAACTCTATGTGATCTTCTGAGAGTCAATCACCTGGAGAACAGTGATTACCATACAATAAGAACTCAGGAATATCTTTTTAACAAATTGGTAAGTGAATTTAATGCAATAATTAATTGAATGTTAGCAATTACAAAGATTTTAATATTTTTAAAATGTTTTATTTATTTTTGAGAGTGAGAGAGACAGCATGAGCAGGGGAGGGTCAGAGAGAGAGAGAGAGAGAGAGAGATACAGAATCTGAAGACAGGCTCCAGACTCTGAGCTGTCAGCACAAGCCTGACACGGGGCTCGAACCCACGAACCATGAAATCATGACCTGAGCCGAAGCTGAATGCTTAACCGACAGAGCCACCCAGGTGCCCCTAGCAATTATAATGATTGCAACCTCTATGTGAAGTCCTGCCTCTTATTAGTTGTGTGACTTTGGGAAATAATGCAATCTCTCTGTGCTCAACTTTTGTCAATTTTAATATTTGGATATAAATAAAATCTAAACTATTAAAAACACTGTTTGTCACCTACCATAACCATTGCAGAAATAAATCTAGTTAAACAAGAAAAAATGAAAGATTAGTAACATTTGGTTTTAGATAGCTGTACATCTCATTGATAAATCTCAGCAACAATGTCATATAAACACTGCCAAGATGAATCTATTAACATTGGAAACAAAATTATGTTATTTTCTTGGTTAAAAGTAGCTAATCACAAATATTATTTTTGTTTACAGCTAATGTGGATATCAGAATAGAATCAGGGTTTCAATTTTTTAAATGTTTTTTATTTATTTTTGATAGACAGATAAAGACAGTGCGAGCAGGGCAGGGTCAGAAAGAGAAGGAGACACAGAATCTGATGCAGGCTCCAGGCTCTGGGCTGGCTGTCAGCACAGAGCCCAATGTGGGGCTCGAACTCACAAACTGTGAGATCATGATCTAAGCCGAAGCCAGACGTTCAGCCGACTGAGCCACCCAGGCTCCCTGAACCAGAGGTTTCAGATTGGGTATAGCTGGAGAAATTGGTGTATCTGGAATGCTCAGTTTACAGGTGTGACATATAAAAGGAGAAATTCCAGTGGATTTGTAAGTAACTACACAGGGCCATACATTATGCCTGACTCAGTATGAATGTCTTTTCACTACACTGCCAAAACAGAAACCTCCTAAGGTGCTTCTTAACACCCTATGTCTCTCTTTCTTTGGTGGTATGTTTGACCATATTCTTCAGGTCCTTTGCTTCTGGCAGAGAACAGGGACTACTTTTGACCATAGGACATTTTGCTGTAGCAAGTAATAGAGGAAGCTTAGACATCTAACTGAATTTATGAACTATAGTCGTGCACCTGTCTCCAGTTCTGACTCACACTGGACAATATAATTGAACGTTATAAGCAACTAAGATTTTGTGGTCATTTCTTACATTTAGCTAAATGGTACACTCACTATCTCCCTATATATATAAATTTTTATGATTTTATTCAAAAAGACATTGTCTAGTAAGAGAAACATTTGGTACATATATAATTGCTTTCTGCTCAATTTTTATAAATTAAAAGTGGGAATAATTACTATATTTTCTAATGTTATAAGCCATGGAGCAAGATTTAATTGAATATTGTGAGTCTAGTAGTTAATAAAAATGATATTTAAGTACAGCTGTATAGATTTTTTTTATTTTACTGAATGGAGGAAAACTTATAAGCAAGAAAATATTTTTGTGCTTAACATTGTGCCAGCTTAATTTTCTTTTAAATGTTTATTTATTTGAGAGAGACAGAGAGTGCAGAGGAGGGGCAGAGAGAGAGACAGAGAGAGGGAATCCCACAAATTTTTTTTGAATGTGTTGAAAATTTTATTAACATTCAGTTTAAAAAGCTTTACACCTATGGCATGCCAAGATCTAGAAGGTTCTTAAAGAAGTTACCCATTAGGGTGTGGTCCTTGGTTTAGAAGTCGTGGGGCCTTGGTGATTTTTTGTTAATTGGTTTAAGAATTCACAATCTTCATTCAGAGCTGGTAATACTGTGCTGCTTTCTTCTCCCTCACAAAAATGCTTCTCTATAATGTTCAAAGCAGTCAGGGCAACCTGGGGGTTCTCATGAAGTTGCAAAGCCTCAATTT
>NC_043700.1:171734841-171743511 GCF_006229205.1 Suricata suricatta | reverse complement strand
CAGGTCTTTAAAAGTTTTGTAAAGTAAACTACACCTCAACAGAAGTTAGTATATGAGGGTCTTTTTTTTCTCCATTAAAATAGAACACTATTTTGTTATCTGCTATCAATATACCTGTGTTTGAAAAGGCCTCTAGGAAAAACCACTGGTGACATTTTCATGAACGAGAGGGAAACGTGTGGACAAGTTGACATATTTAGTTAAATTTTCTCACTGTCAAAGAATATTAATACATAAACCATTGTTCTCCAATTCAGAATAAAACTGTTTTGCATGAAATGAGCCTTTAGTTTATATGTGTGTGATGCTCTTTAAATACCCATTGGTTCAAAACACACCAGAAAATTTTAAAAATAGAAAATATTCCTATGGGAGCATGGAAGAGTTGACAACATTTTGACTCAGTAATCACCAAAACTTAATCAATCTACTTGGGTAAAAAATGGAACAGATTTGTAGAAAATACAGATAGCCTCATAGCTGCTTTGGGGTGGAGTTGATCCAGAACTTTGGGATACCTCAACAGAGTGTACTAATGGCTTAGAACAGCTCAATTATGTATAAGCTTTTTAAAGGCAGAGGCTAAATTGTCTCTAGTCTGTTTATTCTTAAACTCTAACTGCTTTTGTGGCAGCTTATCCTGATCAATATTTTGCCTGGAGGAGAGCATCTCATTATATTTTTCTTCTTCTAATTTTGCCCTACATCCAATCACCTGCAAGCTAGTATTAGAAAACAATTTTTAAAACTGAAATTTGATTGAATCTCTCTCCTTAAAACTTTAAAGTCTATTAACAGTGCAAACTTTTAGTCTGTAAAACAATGGATGGTTGCATAAAATAATCTCTAAAGTCAAAGAACCCTCATGCTACAGGTTCTGTGTCCTGGTTATTTCTCTTGTCTGGAACTCTCTTTACTATGGTACTCATACCATTCCCCAATCACCTCCTTTAACACTTTGCTCCAACGTCACCTTTTCAATGAGGCTTATTCTAGAAGCCCATCCTGTTAAAAAAAAAACAAAAAACAAAAAACAAATCCTTCCTACTCTTATTAGTTTCCATTTTACTTATCACCTGGAACCAAAATAAAATCTACTTAATTACTCTATTATTTATTGCTAGCTGCCTCCTGCAGGAATGGAAATTCTCATCAATATGAGCTGCTTCATCTATTTTCCTCACTTTTGTAACCTAGTATCTAAAAACAGTCAATAAATATGATTTCTTAATTAATGTTGAGTGAATAAAGTTAATTCTAACTTGATTATTTAGTGATCCTAAAGGTGGTTTCTTTATATGAAAAAGATGTCTTAAAGAAGATATATAATTTCAAAGCCATAAAATTGTTGGAATCCATTTCTCAGCAGAAAAACAAATTACATTAAATTTTAATTTTGAGTTAAATAAAAATGTAGTCAGCATAATAAAGCATTATTTTTGGTTTCCAATAACATTTTTGTCCCCAATATTTAAATAGATATTTAGATATAACAGGGGGATAGCTATATTCTAGACAATATATAAGGGTCAGCAAGATCATGGAATAATGCTTACCATTATTGTAGATTTCTCTGCAATATAAGACTCAAAATAAAAACTAAGTTCTCCAATAGTTTTTAGTGTTATTTCAATAAAAAGACCATTTGTCTCTCTGAACTATTATTGTCACTTGATTAGATTATTTTCATATACATCTTATGTGGGATACTCTTTAGCCTATGTTTATTCCAGCAGGCACATGGCATGTTTTCTGAGAAACTAGAAATTCCCCTATCTTGGGGATTCCAATAAACGGATTTGGTTTTTACTGAAAACAAAATGAAACAAAAAACAATATATGATCACTGTTTCAGGCCCTTTACTTGTATTTTCTTAATTATAAAAATATTTTCAAGTAAACACAATAAAGTACTTTGAGGCCATTACTTTGGCATCTAGAGGGAAGTAGTCATAGGGAAGTTATTAAATACTTTTAATCTCGATATTTCTAATCCATTATATAGAGATGAAAGCAGTATATACCTGGAGTGCCTAGGTGACTCAGTTGGTTGTATATTTGACTCTTGAGCGCAAGTCTTGACCTTAGGGTCTTGAATTCGAGCCCCACAAAGGGTTCCACATTGGGCATGAAACCTACTTTAAAAAAACAATAAAAATAACCCCCAAACAAGCACATACCCAATATTATGGGGGCATTAAATAAATTAACAACAAAAAAGTACTTAGAAGAGGGTCTAGAATATGTTGATCATCAACTATTTTAATGTTATTCTTTCTATCTATATACTTTAGAAATATAAAGAGTATATCCTACTGAAGAAAAGAATTCTGAACACTGGGATTATCACTAAGTGAAAAGGGAAAATGTAAAGCCCTGAAAAAGGTGGAAACACCAATAAATATTGTAATTCAATCTCACTGAGAAGGTCAGATTTGTCAACAGAGTGTATGAACAATGGCATGAGAAGGATCCTATTAGTTTTTACTTGATCCCTAGGCACATAATTTGAACAGAGCATGAGCAAAGAAACATGTGGTCTTGGATTAAAAATCACAATTCAAAAATGGGTCGTTTGTAGATTTCTAATCACTCCCAGCCAGTGAGTTTATATTTATAAAGCAAAATAGGATTATTAAGCAAATTAAATGACTACATGTAAAAGTTGGTTCTTAATAAATTAGTTCATTTTGTCCTTTTCTTCTCATTTTTTGCCCTATAAACAGAGCTATTGATTCTTAATTTTCCCATATATTTTCCTCACTTATCACTAGGATTGAATCAGATTTTTAACAAGAAAGATTTAAGAAGGGCTGTCCCAGTATACTTTAACTACTTATTTGACTCTTTCTTATCGTTTTGGTCTAGAACTTACCCTAGAACAGTTACAAAACAAGGATACTTTAGTTTATCCTATTCATTTTTGTCTTTATGTTTCTCTATTTACTTTTACTGAATTTTAACTGATAAATAAAATTATAAAATACTTAAAATATATAGTGTGATGATTTGATATACATATAAATTGTCAAGTAATTCCATTCATTGAGTTAATTAACCTATCACCACATTTTTACCTTGGGGGGGGCATTTAAGGTCTACTGTCTTAGTAAATTTCAATTATACAATACAATATTATCAACTATGGTCACTATATTTTAATTAGACCCTTAGACCTCATTACTCTTATAGCTGAAAGTTTGTACCCAAATACCAACCTCTCCCTCTTTCTCTCACTCCCAAACCCCTGGCAGCAACTTTTCTAGTCTATGTTTCTGTGAGTTAAATAATTTTTTATTACCCATGTAAGTGGTATAATACAGTATTTGTCTTTATCTGTCTGACTTATTTCAATTAGTATAATGCCCTTTAGTTTCATCCATGCTGTCACAAATGGCAAGATTTTCTTCTTCTTTAATACTGAATCATAATATATTACATATATAATAAAATTACATATATATAGATCATATTACATTACAATGATTAACATGTTAACATATAATACAGCTACTATGATTATATAATTAATCATAATTATATTTTATAATGTCATGTATACAAATATTATAATTAATTCAATATATTAATAAATTATTAAATTACTTCACAACAGTTATGCCATATATAATAATATAATTATAATTAATTGTATACTTATATTTATGTAATATATTAATATTATGTTACTTACATAATTTTTAAGTGTATATAATTCATTATTTTTAATACATTTATTCATTGATGGACTCTTGGATTGTTTTTATACCTTAGAAATTGTGAACAATGGCACAATGAACAAGGGAGTACAGATATGTCTTCAAGATAATGGTCTTGTTTCCTTTAGATACATACCCAGAATTGGGATTGCTGGGTTATATGGTAGTTCTATTAACATTTTTTTCCCAACAACTTTATACTGTTTTCCACAGTGGCTATTCCAGTTTACATTCCCACCAACAATGTACAAGTGTTCTCTCTTGTCCGTGTCTTTACCAGCATCTATCTTTTGCCACTTTAATAATACTTGTCCTGCTTTTAGGTAACCAGGTGTTATGGGCTGAATTGTGTCCCCTCCTAAAATTTATGTGTTGAAGTCTTAAACCCCAGTGAATGTTACTTTATTTAGAAATAGCGACTTTACAAAAATAATTAAGTTAATATGATATTATTAATGTGGCCCTAATCCAATATGACTGGTGTCATTACAAGAAGAGAGTAGGACAGACACACTGAGGGGATGCCTATCAAAATACCAAGAGAACATGAGCGTCGTTTACAAGTCAAGGAGAGAAGCCTTGTGAGCAACCAGCCCTACCCACACCTTGACCCAGGACTTGTGGTTTCCAGTAATCCGAGAAAATATATTTCCATTATGAAAGCCTCCCAGTCTGTGACATGTTTTATGGCTGCCACAGCAAACTAATAAACTACGTAATCTGTTGGAGATTATCAAACTGTTTATTGTAATAGCAAAATTCTGTTCAATCTCCATCTGTTTCAACAAATATGACTGTCAGGGATGGCATCACCATTTAAAGACAGATATATACGTGTAAAAATTATATCCTGGTCCTCAGGTCACTTGAAACAAAAAGTAAATTGACACTAGGAGTATCCTTTAATGGAGAGGAGTAGAGAAATCATATTAATAATAACCAAAATGACTCCAATTGTGTTAATGGTCTTACAAAGTTAGAGGTTGCCTGAGTGCTTTAAAAATGTAAGTAATGGGGGCGCTTTAGTGGCTCAGTCAGTTGAGCATCCCACTTTGGCTCAGGTCATGATCTCATGGTTTGTGGGTTTGAGCCCCACGTCAGGTTCTGTGCTGACAGCTAGCTGAGAGCCTGAAGCATGCTTCAGATTCTGTGTCTCCCTCTTTCTCTGAACCTCCCCTGTTCACCCTCTCTCTCTCTTTGTCTCAATATAAATTTAAAGAAAAAAATTAAAATGTAGGTAATCTTAATCTATTACAGACAGTTGTTTTAAGCTCCAGCATAGTGTCTGGTTTTGTTTTTCTGTTTCACTTTAAGCATTCTTTAAATCAAAACTCTAAAGTTCTGGGACAAATAACAGACAGATAAAGAAGAACCATTTTAAATGAACTGCAAAGCGTTTGCAAATCCAGACAAACAAGGAGGTGCAAAAGAAACTTACAGTTGTCATGTTTAGAACAAACTTGAGTTATAATTAGGAATATATGGTACCTGTAAGACAACTGGCCTAGGATTTTCCAAAATACCAGTGTCATGAAAGACCAAGGGGGAAACAAAAGGGGCTTTTTAGTGAAAATTCTGGATTAAAAGAACTCAGTAAACTTTTCAATTAAGATGAACATGTATTCTCTTAATTCTGAAAATAGGAAGCAGCTACAAGGATCATCTTTGCGGGAAATGGAAATATTTGAATATACACTTCATATGACAGACCAGTATTACATTATCTCAGTGTCATAATTATACTGCATGTGTATGTAAAAGAATGTTATGTAGAAGTATGACCTGCCTTCTGGATAACACATGGCGAAATGTAAGTGTCTGCACCTAATAAAATATTCCAGCAGAAAGTATATGTGTTTACATGTTTCTTCACACACACACACACATGCACACATGAACTTAGGAGAGTGACAGGGAAAGTAAGTGTGGCATAATATTTTTTTTTAATGTGAAATTGTTTTGATAGTCTATAAATCCATAGTAAGATACTTTATTCAATACTTTAAGCTTAAGAAAATATTATAATCAAGGAACCCTCAAGAAGTAAATCAGAATTTAATTGTTGAAATTTTTAATGGATTGTCAAAAATCATTGTTTCTAATACCCAAATGACTGTAGTTTGTCCATTAAACAATCATGCTTTATCTGAATCACTAACAATATGTTATACTATTGTTACTATATTTTCTTTTAGTAGAGAAATCCCAAAGCCACATGTTAACTTTAATTTACCAAAACCTTTTGTGGTAGATTTGTGGTTAAGCTGGTGAAATATGAGATGTGTAATAAATGAATTGTTGGACGTTGGTACAGACCCATAGATACATATTCTATATTTTTCTCTTAACTTTATCAGTAAATATAATTCCTGGGTAGTTTTAAATTTTTTTAATTTTTATGTTTTTTGTTTGTTTTTGAGAGACAGAGAGAAACAGCACGAGCAGGGGAGATTCAGAGAGAGAGGGAGATACAGAATCCAAAGCGGGTTCCAGACTCTGAGCTAGCTGTCAGCACAGAGCCCGACGCGGGGCTCAAATCCACTAACCCTGAGATCATGACCTGAGCCGAAGCTGGAAGCCGGACGCTTAGCCAACTGAGCTACCCAGGTGCCCCAGTAAAAATAAATCCTAAATTGAATATCTTTACCCGCTTTCTGTACAATGAAGATAATTAGACTTAGCAGTATCTATGAAATTACTTATTTCTAGAAATCTATAATTTATATTACATGTGCCATTTAACCACGAGTAAAGGTATGAAATAGAAAGTAGTTAATTATGATTTTTCTGGTCAGCTTTCTCTGAATATTTGAAGGCTCCAATTTTGATGGGTACCTGTGGACAAACTATAAAGAAGTCACATTTAACATATGCTCTTATTGATCTAAGGACAATTAAAAGTCATTAAAATGACAAACATTGGATACGGCATTATTAACCTGAGCATAAACTGGAAAAAAATCCATATCACAGCAATTTAAAAATAATTTAAATGTGCAAAAATCTCATACATTTAAAACCGTACTGCTTTGAAGCCAATAAAATCAACTCACATGATAAAAAATAAAGAGAATTGGTTATTATTTTGCAATTGAATAAATCCTCCTAGATTTTAGGCAAATCATAAACTCTGAATTCCTAACTTATTTATTTAGGAAGGCAGTAAGAAACAAAGGTTTGTTTTGTAAATGTCTGCTTTTAAGAGTGAAGGAATTGAGGCTTACAGAGATCAAAATTTTGGTTAAGGATACATCTTAGAGGAAAAAACAGGATTTGAACTCATATTTGTATGACATCAGTTTCAGCGTTTCTTGTCATAATATTATATACTACAAAGCAAGCCTTCAATGTTTATTTTCTGAAGTTTGAATCCTGGACCAAACGTTCACTATTATGAACTTGGATAGGTCTCAATTTACTCATATTTATTTATTTATTTATTTATTTATTTATTTATTTATTTATTTTTTTTTTACAAAAGGGTCTTTATTTGTAAAAAGCCAAAGGGGCCCCTGGGGCGACAGGACAGGCAGGCCGGCTTCTCAGGGGTCAGGGGCATCTGGGCAGATGCGCTTGAGTGGAGGGAGGGCGCCCTCCGAGTCCTCTGTGTCACCCTGGGCTGCCTCAGGGACAGGTGGCACTGGCTCAAAGACGGGGTAAGCTTCGGGGGGCCTCAGCCTCCAACAATTCTGGAACAGGCTCCTCCTTGGTCAGCATTGGGGGTTCATCGGTGCTGCCTGCTGTCATGCCCCCAGGATCTCTTTCTTGGCCCAGCCATGGGGGCTGAGTATCCTCTGGAACCCCTTCTGGTGGTCCAGCAGGTGACACAGGGGGCTGGGCTGAGAGGTGTCCCCAGGGCTGGGCTCAGTGCCCTTTTGCAGGGAGCCTTCTGAATGGAAACTCTGGTTACTGTTCTCATCATTGAGATCCAGCAGGATGAGAGGGCCACCCCCTCGGGTACTGGCGCCCCTGCCCCGCCGCTCCAGCCTCGAGATCTCTCTGCCCCACCACCTGCCCTCCGCCGCTCCTCCTCCTGGGGGTTCACCACTGGCACCCACTTGAAGATACAAAGGGAAGTGTCGCCCACAGTCACCCAGCGCTTCTCCCATCTCTGGACGTTCTCGATGGTCGCCATCACCTTCTTGATGTCATCCTTGGCCCGGCTCTGGGTCTCGGCCCGCAGGGTCCGGCCATGCTGACAGGGCTGGGGCCAGGCCGAGCCCGCGGCTGGGCCGCCTCCAGTCTGGTGGACTCAGGCTTGGCGCCACCTTTAAAATGAAGATAACATTTCACATTTTGAGATAGTTTTTAAGACTAAATGTCATATTATTAAGAATGGAAAAGAATAAAAAACAAAGCATAACTAAAACAATTTTAAAACTGAAAGTGTTCTAATTGATGACTATATCCAACATTTTCATTTTAACCATAGAAGACTCAAATAAACTTATGATAATTGTTTCAACTAATTGGTTTGTTTGCTTCAAGCTTTTATTTACATTTCAGTTATTTAACATACAGTGTCATATTATTTTCAGGTATACTAATATAATGATTCAACACTTACACTTCCATACATCACCTGGCGGTCATCACAAGTGCACTTCTTAATCCCCATCACCTGTTTAACTTTCCCCTCACCCACCTCACCTCTGGTAACCATCAGTTTGCTCTCTGTAGTTGAGAGTCTGTTTCTTCATTTGACTTTCTTTCTCTCTCTTTTTCCCCTTTGTATGTTGTTTTGTTTCTTAAATTCCATATATGAGTGAAATCATATGGTATTTATCTTTCTCTGACTTATATCACTTAGCATAATCCTTTCTAGCTCCATCTATGTCACTGCAAATGGCAAGATTTCAATCTTTTCTATGGCTAAGTAATATTCCACATATATGTATATGTGTGTGTATATGTATATATATATATATATATATATATATATATATATATA
>NC_043700.1:171726404-171734741 GCF_006229205.1 Suricata suricatta | reverse complement strand
ATATGGTATCTGTCCTTCTCTGCCTGACTTATTTCGCTTAGCATGACACCCTCAAGGTCCATCCACTTTCCTACAAATGGCCATATTTCATTCTTTCTCATTGCCATGTAGTACTCCATCATGTATATATACCACATCTTCTTGGTATATATACACAATACAGCTTAGAGCCTGGAGTCTGCTTCAGATTCTGTGTCTCCTTCTCTCTCTCTGACCCTCCCCTGCTTCTGCTCTTTCTCTTTCTCAAATAAACATTAAAAAATTTTTAAAAAGAATGGAAAAAGATATTTGCAAATGACATACCTGATAAAGGGTTAGTACCCAAAATCTATAGAGAACTTGTAAAACTCAAAACTCCAAAATGGGTAGAAGACATGAATAGACACATTGTGTTGTTGATTTTAACCATTCTGACAGGTGTAAGGTGATATCTTATTATAATTTTGACTCGCATTTCCCTGATGATCAATGATGCTGAGCATTTGTTCATGTGTCTGTTGGTCATCTGTATGTCTTCTTTGGAAAAATGTCTATTCATGTCTTCTACCCATTTGGAGTGTGGAGTTTTATAAGTTCTCTGTAGATTTTGGATACTAACCCTTTATCAGGTATGTCATTTGCAAATATCTTTTTCCATTCTTTTTAAAAAATTTTTAATGTTTATTTGAGAGAGAGAAAGAGCAGAAGCAGGGGAGGGTCAGAGAGAGAGGCGACACAGAATCTGAAGCAGACTCCAGGCTCTAAGCTGTCAGCACACAACCAGATGCAAGGCTCAAACTCAAGAACCATGAGATCATTATCTGAGTTGAAGTAAGATACTTAACCAACTGAACGACCTAGGTGCCCCAATATCTTTTCCCATCCTGAAGGTTGCCTTTTAGTTTTTATTGTTTCCTTCACTGTGAAGAAATGTTTTAAATTGATGAAGTCCTAATAGTTCATTTTTGCTTTTGTTTCTCTTGCTTGAGCAGATGTGTCTAGTAAGTTTATATGGCCATTGTCAAAGAAGTTACTGCCTGTGTTCTTTAGGATTTTGGTGGTTTCCTGTCTCACATTTAGGTCTTTCATTCATTTCAAATTGACTTTTTTTTTTTTTTGTATAGTGTAAGAAAGTGATTCAATTTCATTCTTTTGCATGTTGCTGTCCAGTTTTTACAGCAGCATTTGTGGAAGAGACTTTTTCCTATTAGACATTCTTACTTGCTCTGTTGAAGATTAGTTGACCATATAGTTGTGGATCCATTACTGGGTTTTCAATTTTCTTCTATTGATCTATGTGTCTATCTTTGTGCCATTACTATATTATCTTTATCACAGCAGTTTTGTAATATAACTTAAAGTCCAGAATTGTGATGCCATCAGCTATGCTTTCTTTTCAATGTTACTTTAGCTGTTTTAATTCTCAAATACAGTGAATCAAAATGTTTGTACTAGCAAATCTACCAAAAAGGTAGGTTAACACCTTAACAGTATTTCATGGCAATCAGGAATTGCATTATTTCAATGATTTTTTAATTAAAAATAATGTTTCTAAGTGAGTTTCTGGGTTATTGAATACAGAAAATACATAAAATATAAAACATACACAATGTAAATTATAAGTGAAATATTTATTAATCATGTAATATAAATTATATAAACACAATGTAGAGATAAAATGATATGAATGAACAGGTGCAAGTGCAAGTATTTATAGGGTATGTAAAACAATAATATAAAATAATATTTGCAAAAAATGGCAATAACCTACTGGAAAACTGCAGATAAAATTTAGCCATCCATAAAACACATTTGTGGAATTTTTTTTCTTTCTCCTCTCTTTCTACTTACTTCTATGCCCCCGAATATCATGTTGTATTTAGTCTTTTCTGAATATTTTACCTCAATTTATGTTTCCTTCCTGAGGCTTATTTGGACCTCTTTATATATTGTATGCCATCCTCTCATCAGCCTGCTTCTATCAACGTTTATAGATACTTAGTTTTCAATTACTTTTCAGTCTTTCTTATTAGTGTTGAGATTCCTTGCATTTAAATAATATTACATGTCTTATAATGTCACAGAACATTTACTTTGGACAGTGATGTTAGGTGGTTGCAAGAGAATAGAAAATGCAATGCTACATGTTCAACATGAAGAAGGAAGCAGAATGACTACAACTCACCTTTCTTACTCAGTATCCTTTTATTGCGCTAGCAAGTTGTATACAATGCAATCATTTACAGTGGGGAGTCTATGCAAGAGAAAAGAAAAACTCTTTTTATTTGACTTTCACCTTTAAGGTAGTAAATACTACATTAACCACATTTCAAATGTGGGGATTGACAAAGGGCCCCCTTTAATCAAGTAACCTTATAACAATCACAAATAAGAAAGTATAGCATTTCCCAGGGGGGAAATGCCATAACATTTATAGAATAACAAAATAGAAAATATAGTTATCTAAGTAAAATGGAGTGAATATGTCCCCCTTAAATTCATATTTTGAAATCCTAATCCCTGATATGATGATATTAAAAGGTAGGACATTTGGGTGTGAGGTCCTGAGCTTTATAAAACAGACTCTGAAAGTCTCCCTTGCCCCTTCTGCCATGTGAGGACACGGTGAGCAGACGATACTCTGCAACCCAAAAGTGGGCTTTCACCAGAACCCGACAGTGCTGACCTATGATCTCACACTGCCAGGCTCAGACTGTGAGAAATAAATTTCTGTTGTTGATAAGCCACCCAGGTTACGATATTTTCTCATAACAGCATGAGCTGACTGAGATACTAAAGGAAAAAAGAAGTGACTGAGCTATAGAGTAAATAGGGCTTGGACTTAATGTAAATTCATGACAGCATAATTCTACTTGAGTTTTATTTTTCTAACACTTTAGGTCATTCACTCAGCAAATATTCAATTAATACCTTCTATTCTCATTGTCAAAAAAGTTCTGTTTTTTACACAATGAGACTCATTATATGTTTGAAAAGATATTATTTTACATATTTAATTTTTGTTTTGTGTTTGCTTTTCATGGCATTTTTCAAGACAATGTTGTCAAGTAAAGGAATAAAAACTAACAGTGAATATATATGTCTTCAGAGCAGATGGGTCACTGTAAACATTTTCAAACATATAGTCGAAAGAGGCTACCGTTTTTTAAGCTTATTCATTTAGAGAGAACACAGGGGAGGGGCAAAGAGAGAGAGAGGGAGAGAAAGAATCCCAAACAACCTCCCCACTTTCAGCGCAGAGCTCAACACAGGGCTTGATCTCACAAATCATGAGATTATGAACTGAGCAAAAATCAAGAGTGGCAGGTCTAAATGACTGAGCCACCCAGGCATCCCTATGATTTAGTTATATCAAAATGATTGCAAAATATACATTCCTGCCAATATATACATTTAATGAATTCTCTTATACCTAGTTATAAATGTAGCACAGCCCAACTGAACCAATTAGTTTCCTTACCTCTCAAAAAAATTTCTTCCAGTACTGATATTTTCAGTTGATTCTGAAAGAAAGAAAGAAAGAAAGAAAGAAAGAAAGAAAGAAAGAAAGAAAGAAAGAAAGAAAGAAAAAAGAAAGAAAGAGAGAGAGAGAGAGAGAGAGAGAGAAAGAAAGAAAGAAAGAAAGAAAGAAAGAAAGAAAGAAAGAAAGAAAGAAAGAAAGAAAGAAAGAAAGAAAGAAAAGAAAAGAAAGAAAGAGGAAAGAGGAGGGAAGGGGAGGGATGGGGAGAGATGGTGGGCAGGGCTAGGAAGGAAGGAAAGGGAGGTAGAAAAGTGATTATCTCCTATATATGAACCATGCATTCTGCAACCTTGCTATAATTGCTTATTAGTCCCAGGCATTGTTTTTGGTGTATTCTTTCAGATTTTCTGCATAGACAGTTACATAACTGTCTACATCTACATCTACATCACAACAAGTAACATACATCATCTACTAACCCAAAAAAGTTTTATTTCTTCCTTCCTACTCTCAATACCTTTTCTGTTTTTTTTTTTTTTCATTGCCATTACATTAGCTAGGACTTCCATTACAGAGCTGAAAAAGAAGAAAGAAGGGGCATCTTTGACTTGTTCCTGATCTTAAAGTGAAAGCTGCTAGTTTTTTACCAGTAAGTATGACACTAACTGCATCTTTTGTAGATATTCTTTACAAGCTGAGGAATCCCCCCTCTATTCCTAATTTACTGAGTTTTTATCATGAATGGGTGTGGGATTCTGTCCAATGATTTTTTTCTGGATGTATTGATATAATCATGTAATTTTTCTTTTATAGCTTGTTGATGCCATGAGTTATATTATTTGATTTTCAGTAATGAACAAGCTTTGCATGCCTGGAATAAATTCTGCTTGGTTGCAGTGTAGAGTTGCTTTTATGGATTTAACTTACTAATACATTGCTTAGAATTTATTCAACTGTGTTCTTGATAGATATGAAGATATTAATCTCTAATTTTCTTGTAATGTCTTGATATAGTTTTGATATTAGGGTAATGCTGTCCACATAGAAAGAGTTTAGAAATATACCCTCTCTTTTTATCTTCTGAGAGATTATAGAGAATGGATAAAGTTTCTTTGGTAAATGCTTAGTAGAATTTACTAAGGAGCATTTCTGGACATCTTTTAGGAAAGTTTATTATTTATTAAATCCCTTTAATAAATTTTGGCTCATTCATATTATCTATTTCCTCTTGTGTGAGTGAAAACAGATTGTGTCAAGAAGTAGGTTATCATATTGATGGGCATATAGTTGTTAATTGCCGGGAACTGCATCAGCCTTGCTGGATGAAAGAGTCACAGTGAGGAAATGGCAGACATTTGCACAGCTCCTGCCATTAAGTGAAACTGGTATCTTCTTTTATTATTGGCTCATATTGGGAATGGTACCACTGTTATTGATTAGGCCTCACAATATTCCAAATCAGACCGATACTCCCCACACAGTTACCCCATTAGAAAAAGCATATTCCTGCCCCTGAATAAATGATTTTAGATCAAAGCACTGTAGATATTTACCAAAAGGCTCTTCTAATGAGCCTTGCAGACCCAAGACCTAAGGGGGGGCTAAGAACACAAGAGTTATGATTAACTCTGGCCCGGAGGAGAAGAGCCTAACTTAGAGATAAGAAAGAGTCAAAGATCGGACATAAGTTGCTACATATACCTTTGCTAATTGGAGCCACAAATACCCTCCCTTGTACTGACTTCAGTTATGAAGATGGATAAAAAATTAGCAACCCAGGTGCAAGGTCAACACATACAGGGCCCCCATTTTGCTTACATCAAGGAAAGGGCTTTCTCTAGCAACTTGTTAACAAACTTTCTTTCTCTTGTGGTTAATGAGCTAGATAAAATAACTCCCAGCCTATCTATATACAATTTAACCTATGTTTTAGTTTTAGCATTACTAACTTAAATAATATGTACATTATCCTGTTTTTTACTAAAAACATCTTGTTATTCTCTTGGTTATAAAATTTACTTAACCTTACTGTAAATGCATCACATGACTTGGTTATAACTTGATAATTAAAAACAAAGTCATAATTATCAGCCAAAAACCAACCCGTACAAAATAAGATAGGTTTGTTACTTTTTAATCTTGGGTACTGATGCCAAGAATAAATTGGGATGGTTCTACAAAAATACTTCTGTAAAACTTGTTTCTGTACACCTTTAATAATTAAGGCACCTTATCACTAAGAATTAGAAACTGTAAACAATTTCTATTTTCTGATGTCATGTTATTGCTTAACCAATAAAAAGGACACCAAAGCGGACTGAACAGAGATGCCTGCCTGGTGACCAAGAAGGAAACTCATGGCTCTCTCATCTCTCTCTCTCGTGCTGTCACCGTCCATACTTCCAGGGATCCCTGGACCTGCTGGAGCCGCACTCTGGCAGTTAATGCTTTTCTTGATTATCCTTTTAATGACCATAGGATCTATAATGATGTCTATTTTCTTTAATTTTTATATCTCAATGATTTGTGTCTTTTCTATCCCTCCCACCTCCTCTCCCTTTCTTTTTATTAACCTGGAGAAAAGCTTACTCGTTTTATTAATGTTTTCAAAGAAGTAGCTTATTGTCTCTGTTGATTTCTTTTTAATTTTATTATATTGATTTCTTCATTAATTTTTATTATTTCTTGTCTCCTGCTTACTTGGTGTTTTCATTTACTCTTCTTTTTCCCATTTCCTAAGATGGAAATTAGATTATAGATTTTAAGATCTTTTGTCATTTCTGTCATGCACTTTTTTCATTGAATGAATTATATATTTTTCTACTTTTTAAATTGGTTGCCATTGAGTTTGCAATATGTCTTTACAATAAATCCAAGTTCACACTCAAATAACACCAAACTGTTTAATAGTTTGTACAAGTACTTTATAATAAAAAAAATTCTTATTTTCTCTCTCCCTTTTCTTGTTTCATTGCTTTCATTCATTTACTTACATATAAACTATAATCATCAACTACATTGTTGCTAGTATTATTTTGAACAAGCTTTAATCTGTTAGATCAATTAAGAATAAGAAAATAGTTAAGTATTTTACTATCACTTATTCCTTCTTGAATACTCCTCATTTCTTTATGTTAATTCAAATTTCTTACAGATGTCATTTTCCTTTTCTCTGAGGTACCTTTTTTCAACACTTTTTGCAAGGCAGATCTACTGGCAAAATATTCCTTTAAATTTTACCTAATAAAGTCTTTATTTCTATTTCAATTCTAAAGAACATTTTCATAGCATACAAATTTTAGGTTGGCGTTTTTTTCTCAACAATGTAAATATTTTATTTTTTTTGTTTGCATGGATTCTGAGAAGTCTGATGTCATTATCTTTATTCTTCTACAGCTAAGTTTTTTTTCCCTCCTCTAGCTTCTTTCAAAAAATTTTTTTTACTTTGATTTTCTGTTATTCAACTATTACAAACAGATACCTAAATGTAGGCTTTTTTTTTTTTTTTTTTTTTGGCACTTACCCTGGTTGGTGTTTTCTGAGATTCTGGGTATGTAGCTTTAATTTGAGAAAATTGTCAATGACAATTGCTTGAAATCTTTCTCCTATTCTTTTTTCACTTTCTTCACCTTCACGTATTCTCAGTATGCATTTGCTGTATCTTTTGTAGTCATCTAGTCATTCTTTGATAGACTATTCTCTTTTTCCCCTGTCTTTTTTTCTCCTCCTTCCTTTTTTTTCCCTTCAGTTTGGAAGTTTCTATACAAATATCTTCCAGTTCAGAGATTCTTTCTTAAGCTGCATCCTGACTACTAAGAAGCTCATCAGTCTACTAAGGATGCTCAAAAACATTCTTCATTTCCATTAGAGTGTTTCTAATTTTTAAAAATATTATTATTATTTCTTAGAATTTCAACCTCTGTGCTTACATTTGTCCATTTGTTCTTACATGTTGTCTATTCTTTTTTTTGAGGATTTTACCTGATTAACTATAGTAGTTTTAAATTATTGGTCTAATAATTTACCATTACTGTATTATTTACGTATAAGACATATATACATGCTGTTAGTTTACTAAGACTACCATAATAAAATATTATGATCTGGATCTTAGACTGGCATAAATTTATTGTTTCATAGTTCCAGAGGCTATGAATTAGAAATCAAGGTGTTGATAAGTCTTGATCTGTCTGAAATCTACGGGGGAAACTCCTTTTTTGCCTCTTCTAGTTTCTGGTAGCCCCAGTCTTTGATTTCTTCTCTAATCTCTGTTTCCACCTTCACATGATGTTTTCTCTTTGTCTTCTCCCATCATCTTTCCTCATCTTTGTGCATCCAAATTTCTCATTTTTATAAGGACTTCAATCACATTTGATTAGGTCCACCGTTATGACCTCACTTTAATTTGATTAACTCTGTAATGACACTACTTTTGATTAAAATCACTTTCTGGAATACTGACATTAGAACTTCAACATGTGATTTTTGGTAGAACACAATTCAACCCATAATACATTGTATCTCTCGTTTTATTTTTTCAAACTGTGCTAACATAAATCAGTGTATTTTATTTATTTTTTATTATCATTTCTCCAAACTACATAAAAATATACATAGTTAAACTGTAAGAGATGGAAAGTTGGCAGGTAGGGTTGTTGTCTATAGGAAATGTGTTAGGAATAAGCAGCTTAGAGAGAAGTTTTCTTTTTCTAGAATGCTGAGATACATAAAATTTCAGTTGGACCAAAAATCTTGGCCATTTCTCTAGGCAGCAAAATCTCAAGTCTTTCTTCAAGCAAGTGCATAATGCAAGAGAGTCAGTGTATACTTGATAATGAGGAACTGCAGAAAAAATGTACTTTCAAAATATGTTTTTT
>NC_043700.1:171706048-171726304 GCF_006229205.1 Suricata suricatta | reverse complement strand
AGAGCATAAAATTAATCCACAGTATTAATATAATGTTGATCAAACTGATAAACAAAAAATGGCAAGTTATCTGGATACCTTGTTGTAAAGGGTAGAGATAACCCTCCAATGGTTCAGGTGAGGGGTACATTTGTGAAGTTTCTTGGAGTCTAGTGCAGTCCAAGATAGTGAAGAAATAGCTACAAGTAAGCCTCTTTTGGAGTGATAGGCAGCATATTCAACACTTAAGAATACTGTCCTGAGATATGTATTTGGTAACATGAAAGCCTGCTATTTTTGAATGGAACCCAGAGCAAGAAAGGGCTCTGCAAGTGGTACAGGCCCTTGGTTAAGCCATACAACTGGAAGACCCATGGAACTAAAATTATCTGTAGTAAATAAAAGATAATTATGTGACATCTATGGCACAGGCCCATGAGCATGCAGTGTGAACTCCAAAGTTTAAGGAGTAAAATCTTGGGGCACCTGGGTGGCTCATTCAGTTAAGCGTCTGGCTTTGGCTCATGTCATGATCTCACTGTTCGTGGGTTTGAACCCTGCATCAGGCTCTGTGCTGATAGCTAGTTCAGAGCCTGAAGCCTGCTTCAGATTCTGTATCTCCCTCTCTCTCTGACCCTCGCCTGCTTGCACTGTCTCAAAAACTAAACAAAACAAAACAAAAAAACACATATAAAAAAAGGAGTAAAATCTTGATGATTGCAGTGGGAGGTTTATGATGAGTAGAAAAACAACAACTGCATGCTACTAGACAGACACCAATGGAAATTAAATATCTACCCATAAGACATCAGGGGACCATGCAATTAGAACTACCTATTATAAGCTGGGTACTAGAAGTCTCACCAAGTCATATGATCAGTTAGACACAGCTTCAGTCCATTATAATGTGAAAGTGTTATATTGAGGATCAGACTCTGATAACCTTAATAGGTAAGAATAAGCTATATAAACAGGCAGCACAGATTCCTATCTCACACACCACTGCTACAATACCATTCCTTCAACTCACATATGTGTCCTGAAGTTGAGTCCCTTATAACTGGCTGATATTGAAAAAATAAAGAATTACTTCATAGATAATTAATCTTGGTAAGTTAGCATGAGCCAAACATGGGCTTTTGCTTCACTAAAGCTTTGTAAGAATTAGCCCTGAAATATAACAGTGAGAAGAAATCCTTCCAATAGGCATAGCATCCAAGGTATGTCTTACTATTTATGTCAAAAGATAATTGAATTGAAACTATCATATATAACATTTATGGGAAGTGGGGATTGGCTTATCTGGTTGGTGAGAGGTTTGGAAAGAACAATTTTGGAATGTTGAGTACAAGGAGTCTGTGGAAGATGCATATGGTGGGCCTACAGGAATGGACACAAAAGTGTGCAGATCTCTATTTTGTACACTACTGGAGAACAGCCACTATGGAAGAAGCTATGCCACTCTCCCAAGTTGGTAGAAAACATGGTTCCAGGGCTTAGAGAATAAAAATAACAAGGACCCCACTCTTTTAGTGACTTTCTTAGGGATATTGTGCTTCTTGCATTGTAACTTTAGACTCTCATAACAAGGGTCCTGATTCTTAGAGGAGAGGCACTTCCCTTTAGAGACTCAGTAAGAGTATCATTCAACTTATGCAACTACAGCTGCTTCATGATCACTTTGAGCTCCTTGTGCTAGAAGACCATCAGGTGGAGAAAAATATAATCATACAAGAGTGATAAGTGAACATGATCACTGTATGTGGGAGGATTGTTGGCACATACTGGAGTAGAGATGAATATTTTGGGCACCTTGTCTGTTCACGCCCCGGTCGGCAGGGCGGTAAATCGGGCCCTTGGTTCCTGAGGGAGGGAGTAAGAATAGGGCAGGAAAGAGACACAGAGAGTGGGGCAAGACAAGCGTTTCTGATCAAGCCCCTCTTTATTAAGAAAATACTGCCTCTTATAAAGGTTTCAAGGCGGGAAAACAAGGCAGCTGACCTAGGTCGGTTGCTAGGAAACAGGGTTAAGGGATTAAGGCTGGAGTAAAAGAGGAACCAAACTAGAGTGTTTTAGCACAGCGCCTGAGGGGCTGATGCTACCCTGCCTGCAGGCAGTTGATCTTTGTTCTTCTGGCTTCTCCTGACAGGGAGTGGTGCTCCCCTGCCTATAGGCAGCTGATCTCTATCCTTCTGGTGGCACCCTACAGCACCTAGATGATCAACTGAAAAATATTGATTCTTTATGCTCAGTTTTAACTGTAACTGAGCAAGTAACGAAGTTGTAATTTGATAAATAAATTGAAATGAGGGGTTCAGAACTCTCAGAAATGAGAATTTATGTCACCATGGCAAGATATCTAGACCTACAAAGTGCCATCAATGAAAGAATCTAGACTGGATAGTAAAGAGGGAAGATTATGAATATCATTTATAGAATTAAGAAAAAAACATCAACAGCATGAACTGTAGTTAATTATATTAATCTTCTTTGTCACTTTTCCTATAGGGTAGTGATGTCAACAAGATGCTTAATGCAGGAGTGTCCAATGCTTATCCCTAGCAGAAACATCAATTTGAACAACTATCCATGCATGAAAATAACTTCACAATAGCTAAAGATTTCAGGTGAGAGATTGCAGCCCCTGGGTGTAGTATAGAAATAAGAAAAGAGGCAGTGAATAGGGCAGTAAGGATAGTTTCACATTATCCTGGTCCTCTCTCTCCCAGACCTGAGCAGCCAAGTATGGAGAAACAACCTCCATGTGGGATAAAGAGAATGGAGTGAGCAAACAACTTCACCATGGACCCCAGGACCAGTCCTGTTTCAGTGAACTGTGGTACCAGGCCAGCCCCCATTGGTCCAGGTCCCAGTCCCCATGGATTCAGCCTTTAGTTTCATCCCAGCAAAAGGCCAGCACTCATGCCCCAGGCTCCCGGCTCACCACAGGGTTAGGCTGGCTTCAAATGTTAAGCCAGTTCACATGGGTCTGGATCATGCTCCAGTGCCTTTGGCTCCATGCTCAAGGATGGCATTTGTAGACACAGGCTCCAGAGTCACATTGCAGTCCTAGACTGTCCTGCCCAAGCACCAGGCCAATTCCCAAAGCTCCAGGCCAGGCACCATGGCTGGCTCCAGAGTCCTAAACTTTAGGCCCATCCCAACATTGGACCAAACACACCTCAATGACAGAATGACCTACACTGATCCAGGCTTAAGGACTGCCCCCCAAGGACTTGGGCTGTAGGCCCACCCCAACACCACACCAGCTTTTGCAAACCCTAGTTCCATATCCACTCCTGAGGACCCAACCACCAGACCTATTCCCACATACCCAGGCAGCAAGCCCACTCCACTGGCCTCAGCAATAGTCATCCACCACAGACCTAGTATCCAAGTCTTCCTATGCAAAACCAAGTCCCAGGCCCACATTGTGGAATGAGGCACCAGGCCCACCACACACACCCAATCACCAGACCTGATCTAGTGGACACAAGCACAGGCAAGCACCTGGGGATCTAAGCACTAGGCCTGCCCTCCCACTGACCCAGGTATCAGACCTGCTTATCTGAGAATTCCAGTATCAAGCACACCCACAGACACCACCAGATGGCCCACCAGAATCTGTAGATTGGGGCTGACTAGTGAAGGGTTTTCCCTGATGAAGACAGTCTACAAAGACTAGAAGAGGTCCTTACTTCTTCAAATGTGCAGACATCAATTTAAGGGTACGTGGAAGGGGATGTTATCCACCAAAGGAACAAAATCAATAATCAACACTAAAGAAATGGATATCTTTTAACTACTTGACAAAAAGTTCATAATAATTGCCTTAAGGAATGTTAATGAGCTACAAGCGAATGCAGAAAACTAAATGAAATTATAAAACATTCATGAAGAAAATTAGAAGTTATACAAAGTGAGATAAATCATAAAAAAGAACCATAAATTCAATATGACTAAAACATTCCATAAAGAGTTTTAAAATCATACTTGATCAAACAGAAGAAGTAATCTATTAGTTTGAAGACAGATTGTTTTAAATTATCTAGTCGGGGGAACAAAAAGGGACAAAAGGAGTGAAAAGGAATGAAGAAAGCTTCATTTCCATGGGACTTATGGAAAGCCAAGTGGTAATATATATATATATAATTGGAATCTTAAAAGGAGCAGAGGATGAGAAAGGTGTAGAGGAATTATTTAAGACATAATGACAGAAAACTTCCCTAATGTGGAATGAGAAACAGATATCTAGATTCATGAATTCCAAAGAATCCCAAATACATTAAATACAGAGGTATTCACTAAGAAAGTCAAAATTTCAAAAACTAAATATAAGAAGAGACTTTTGACAGCAACAATAGGAAAGCCACTCATTACACACATAACAAAGAAACATCCATATTGCTAACAGCTGGTTTTTCAACAAAAATTTGTTGTACAGGTGAGAGTCATTTATTATATTCAAAGTATTGAAAGAGGGAGAAAATCTAACCAACAGTAAACCTGGCAAGACTGTCTACTACTCTAATGTAGTAAAGGTGGTGTACAAATCAAATTCATAGAGGCAGGGAATAGAACGGTGGTTACTAGAGACAGGAAGGTAGAAGAAATGGGCAGTTTTGGTAAAAAAATACACAGTTGTGTTTATGTAGGATTAATAATAATTGTGTTTATGTAGGATCTCATGTATAGGCATTATGAGTACAGTTAATAAGACGGTGTTGAATACTGGGAATATACTAAGCAAGTAGATTTCAGGTGTTCTTATCACACACACACAAAATGGTAATTTTGGGAGCAGATACTATGCTTGACTGTAGTAATCATTTTACTAAGTGTATGTATTTAAAATCATCACAGTGTGTGTGTGCGTGTGTGTGTGTGTGTGTGTGTGTGTGTGTGTGAGAGAGAGAGAGAGAGAGAGAGAGAGAGAGAGAGAGAGAGAGAGAGAGAAACTGGGCCAATCAGAATCCTGGAGAAGTTCTACCTTAATAGAATAAACTTAATATAAGATGCAAATATATCTGAGCAATGCTATTTGTCAACTATAGCAGATGCTGCTGGTGTCCCACCCAGCTCCTTGTCTTGGCTTAGCACATCACCTACTTTCTGGCAGCTTCCATGGGTTTTGACAGCTAATGGCCATAGCTTCATTTCTATCTTGAGAATTTCTTTTGCCTAGAACCACCTTTCTCAGAGATGTACATGAGATTTTGCACCTACACTTGAATCCTAAGATGTTCTTGGTAAATGACCCTGCTGAAAAAGGTGTTTAACAACCTGTCCCCCTTTTCTCAAAGAAGGCACTACTCTGGTGACATTTATGGTCCAGAGGTTTCTACAGTATGATGATGTGACTACACTTAGTCAAAACCTATATTTTTGTCTCTGCCCTCTGCCCTATCTTGATTTTCTGAATTCCTCTTAGATTTCTCCAGAGACTATTTTCTATGCTTCTAAGAATCTATGTTATGTCAATAGATTTCTTCTTTTCATTTTATGAGAGTTAAAATTTATTCTCTTCAAATGCCTGACCACCTGTTCTACAATGCCCATTTTGTGTAGGATGTGAACAAACTCATTTACCTAAAGATTATTCTCCTAAAGTATCACTAGAAAAATAATTATAAAAAACTAAGACGTATTGAGCAAGAGGAAGGAGTCAAGTATAAGTAAATCTTGAGTTGGTTATTTTAAAAATGCTATTGCTATTCTAGGTGTATTATTGTATGACAAGGCTCAGAACACTGAAGAAAGTGGATTATCTGGTGTCCACATTAAAAAAAATAAGACTTTGTCATGCATAACCAGCTACCTTCAGTTCATCACTTCCACATAGTAGTCACCCAAAAGGTAGAAATTTCATGGACTTTGAGCAATATAAACAAGCCTTATGAAACATATAGATTCTAGTAATTCTAAATTGGCAACAAAATTAAATAGATCAATGATATAACATATAACTGTGCTTAAGAGATATAAATAATCAGGGGAACTTTGTGGTCAGTCAGTCAAGAGTGTGTGACTCTTGATCTCAGAGTGGTGAGTTCCAGCCCCACATTGGGTGTGGAGCCTACCTAAGTGAGAGACAGAGAGAGAGAGAGAGAGAGAGATTGAGTGGTAGAGAAATGATTATAGAATCTAAGTGTGTGTCTAACTGGACACACATGAGAATCCTCCAGGAAACTTTAAAAAAAAACCTTGACAAATTAAATAAAATTTTCTAGGCTTCATTATTTTTCCTAATCCCTAGGTGATTCTAATGTGGTGATTTTACTTTTCTAATCCATCAACTTTATTTTAAATATACAGAAACCAAGGTGCAATATTGATAATGACCTACCCAAGAAAACATAGCTGTGTGAGTATAGGACCAGGACTGCAACCTTATTGTAAAGTGCAGTCCACTGACTATGGGGATATATGGTAAGGTGATATGTAATCCATAATAAATTTATGTAATATACCTGTATGTTTATATATATATATATATATATATGATTCTACTGTATATATATATATACACACATATATATACATGTATATATCCGTATATCATAATATAGTAACTTCCTTAAGAAATGACTGCATACAAACAGGCAATCTAAAGCTTTCATAATTTAAAGAAATTTTCCTAGAGTGTGTATCGTGAAACACAAGTTTCTCAAATTAATAGATGTTAGGAATAATGCCACCCACCCAACACTACCTATAACAGATGGGGATATTGATACTCAATAATTTAGGGAAACAATGAATTCTATATCATTCTCTTAGTTATTCACTGTGCTTAGTATATTAATATATTAAAATCTGGTAAATGTTACATTGAAGAAACCTTTTAAGCTTCTTATAATGTTTTTTTTTTTTTGAGAGAGAGAGAACAAGAGAGAGACAGAGTGTGAGTGAGGGAGGGGCAGAGATAGAGGGAGACACAGAATCTGAAGCAGGCTTCAGGCTCTGAGCTGTCAGCACAGATCCTAGTGAGGGGTTTGAACTCATGAATAGTGTGTTCATGACCTGAGCCGAAGTTGGATGCTCAGCTGAGTAAGCCACCCAGGCACCCCTAAACTTTTAAACTTTAAGTCAGTGTTTCTCAACTTATTGTATCATAGAATCCTCTTTTAGACCAAGCATCTGATAGCTTACTGAATTACTGTTGTGCTCGAAATATTTCTTTATGAGAGAAATTGATTTATACCTTTGTTTCCTTCCCAGGATGCATATTATTCCTTTTTTTGTCACTCTAAATTTTATGCTTAAATTTCTCTTTCACCAATTTACATGATATGTTACTGTTCTCAAAGCTACTAGAAAAAGATCTGTGGATTTAGAACATTCCACAAGAGTCATGTTTGTAGCAAAATTTCTTAACTCCCATATTTTCAGGAGTGACTGAGTGACTGAATTTGTATTAAGTCAAATTGGGACTTCTATTGGATTATTAAAATATTTTTTCACATATTTTTATATAATTTATTAATTTTTTATTTACATTAAATTAGCATATAGTAGTATAATGATTTAAGTCAGGCAGAGAAGGACAGATACCATATGTTTTCATTCATAAGTGTAACAGGAGAAACTTAACGGAGGACCATGGCAGAAGGGAAGGGGGAAAATAGAGAGAGGGAGGGAGGCAAATCATGAGAGACTCTTGAATACTGAAAACAAACTGAAAGCTGAAGCGGGAGGGGAAGAGGAGCAGTGGGCATGGAGGAGGGCACTTGTGGGATGAACACTGGGTGTTTTATGGAAACCAAGTTGACAATAAAGTATTTAAAAAATGATTTCAGGAGTAGAATGAAGTGATTCATCCCATATGTATAACACCCAGTAATCATTCCAACAAGTGCCTTTCCTAAAGCCTCTTACACATTTGGCTCAGCACCCCACCTACAACTCCTCAAGCAACCCTGTTTATTCTCTGTATTTAAAAGTCTCTTATGTTTTGACATCCTCTTTGTTTTGATATTATTTTTGCTTCCCTTCTCTTATGTTCATCTGTTTTGTATCTTAAATTCCTCATAAGAATGAAGTCATATGATATTTGTCTGCCTCTGACTGGCTAATTTCACTTAGCATAGTACTCTCTAGTTCCATCCATATAGTTGAAAATGGCAAGATTTCACTCTTTTTGATTGCTGAGTAATACTCCATTGTATATGTGTGTGTATACACATATATATGTGTATATATATGTGTGTGTATGTGTGTGTGTGTGTGTGTGTGTGTATGTATGTGTGTATATATACACCACATCTTCTTTATCCATTCATCTGTCAATGGACATTTGGGCTCTTTCCATAATTTGGCTGTGGTCGTTACTGCTGCTTTAAAGATTGGATATATGCTTCTTAATTCTTCACATATTGTTGAGTAAAATACGTGTTGTAAGACTGATTTATAACCATTTAATTAGCTTTCTCATGACAAATACTTAGAAATGCATAACTTGGATGGATGCCTGGGTAGCTCAGTTGGTTGAGCATCTGACTATTGATTTCAGCTCGGATCATGATCTCACAGTCATATGATTGAGCCCCATGTTGGGTTCTGGGCTGACAGCATAGAGTCTGCTTGAGACGCTCTCTCCCTCTCTCTCTCTGATGCCCCCCCCACTAGTGAGCACACTCTCTCTCTTTCAAAATAAATAAATAAATATTTTAAAAAAGCAATGGATAATTTTGTTGTCATGAAATTAAATTTATCAGCCTTTATCTAATATGCTCATCTATTGTAAACATATCATGATAAGACAATTTGAAAGTCCTTTCAAATATAAAAGCCTACAGTAATGTTTTTGTTGTAAGATGTGATAGTTTTCAAGACTCTCATAACCCTTTCATTTATAGCTATTTATAAAAAATCACAGCACAACTGGAAGTACAGAAAAAAAAAACAAGCTTATAAGTTCATATTAAAATCTTTATCCGGCCAGTCTAATAAACATCACTCCCACATCTATGCTTAGCTTAGCTACTTTTTCTGATAGGTTTGTTTACACTTGTTCAAGAACAACCACCACCTATGGTGCTAAATGCAGCCTTCAGATACAGGCTGACAGCTGCTCTTGACTGCCATGTACTTGTAAGAGCAGAATTTGGCCTGCAGTGATTCACGTGGACAGTGGGCAGAAAACCAATCTTCAAAGAACTAAAGTGGCCATGAAGCTAAGGCTCAAGAGAGGCAATGGTGGAGGGGATTAAGTGGAATTAAAGACGGATTTTAGTATAGCAGCATTGTGAGATCTCTTACTTACACATGTCGAAACAGTAAGAACATCATCGCAAACCCCCTGGAGTTCCTAAATAGCATTCCTCACAAGGAAGTCTTGATACCTCAGTCATTCCTTGTGCAAAATACTATTGCCTTGAAAGTTGTCAGTCAATAGAAGATACTCTTTAAGTGCTGTCAATGACTGACGCTGAGTTTTCTTTTCTTTTTCTTTTCGTTTCTTTTTTTTTCATTTCGAGAGAAAAATTCCATTCTTGTCCTCAGTTTTGACTGAAATCTCATCCAATATAAATTGCCATGAAAACAGGAAAGAAAAAAGTAAGGGGCATATTAATGTTGCCGTTCTCTCTCTGTCTTGTATGTGTAGTTAGGAAAGGGGCTCAGATGTGTTCTTCCCTATCAGATATCTTCCAGAGTATAGCTCTTATGGAAACCCATTTGACTAGGTATAGTTCTATTAGCAGCGTCATTTAGAAAGTGGTTCTTTTGTTATTGTAGTGCCATTAAAAAATCAGAATAACATTTTCATTCTGTTTAATTTACTTTTTTTAATTCAAAGCAGGTATTTTATGGAATTTTTTCCAAACCATTTGTTTCTATAATAAAGTCAGAAATATATTTTGTAGCTTCTAGTTTAAAAGTGCTTCTTAAATATATACTTCTGGTTATCCAAACAATTCTGTAAGTAAAGCTTGCTATACCCACATATAGATGATGAAACTCAAACAATAAGAGGTTAAGTAACTTTTCTAAGATCCACAGCTAGCAAACCTGAGACATCAGATTTAAATCTAGTTCTCTACTGTCAAGTTTTCATGATATCTGCAATCATGCATTGAGGTAAGAAAAATGGTTTTATTTATTTATTTATTTATTCATTTATTTATTTATTATTTTCCACTTATTTATTTTTAGGGAGAGAGGAAGAACACAGGAGTGGGTTACGGGCAGAGAGAGAGGGAGAGAGAGAATCCTAAGTAGGTTGCATGCTTTCAGTGCAGAGTCCAAAGCAGGGCTCCATCGCATGAACCATGAAATCATGACCTGAGCTGAAATCGAGTTGGACACTTAACCGACAGAGCCACTCAGGCGCCTCAGCAAAATAGTTTTTAAATACTAAGTAATTATATAATGGTGGAAAGACATCATATTTTAAAATCAATCAAAATAATGTATTTATTTGCAAAGATTTTGAAATCAGATCTGGAATTATATCCAAACACTTCCCCGTAATAAAGAACCCAAGAGAAGTTAGTGAATCACTCTGATTCTCAGTTGTTTCATATGGTGTTATATGCAGCACATAATAGGGGCGCCTGGGTGGTTCAGTCAGTTAAGCGTCCGGCTTCAGCTCAGGTCATGATCTCAAGGTTCGTGGGTTCAAGCCCCACGTGGGCTCTGTGCTCACAGCAAGCTCAGAGCCTGGAACCTGCTTCTGATTCTGTGTCTCCCTCTCTCTCTGACCCTCCCTTGCTCGTTCTGTCTCTCTCTGTCTCTCAAAAATGATAAAAAAATATAAACAAATTTTACACAGCACGCAATAGCACACACTGTCCCAATAGAGCCCAATAATCTTGTTTTGATTGTTTAAATTTTCCGAATAGTCTTTGAATAATCTTAGCCTTAGCATGATGTCCATCTCCAATCCCTCTAAAAATGAGTTTAATTTTCTTTTTTATGTCACAACAGCCTTTCTTCACAGTAAGTCAAAACTGATATTCTTGTGTGTGTGTGTGTGTGTGTGTGTGATGAGAAGATTTAGTATAAGGCAAACACAGAAAGACAAATACTGGATCATTTCACTTATATGAGGAATATAAACTACATGTATATTGGACTAAAAAGGCAGTTACCAGGTTTGAGGGTGTGGATAGTGAGATGAGGATGCATTGGACAAGGGGAACAAAGTTTCAAGTAAGAAGATGAATTGAGTTCTGGAGATCTAATTCACAGTGTTGTAATAGTTACCATTACTGCATTGCATACTTGAAATTTACTAGTAGAGTCCTACTTGCTTCTTTCATACACTGAAGCCTTGCCAAGAGCTCACTGAACACTCTCTATTTAATTTTACTGCATCATATTTTCTACAACATAGACCCACATGAAGTTATCATTTATCCTCCATGAAAATCACTTATACTTTGTATGATTTTTTTCCACGTAAAATTGTTATTTCAATTACTGGAGCACTCATAGTTACTGATTGGGAAAAATACTTAAGAATTAAAAAATTAATATTTGACATGTTGTATGTATAATATATACATATTTTACTTTATTTTTTAGTTTGAGAGAGAGGGGGCAGGGAGGGACAAAAAGAGAGAGAATCCCAAGCAGGCTCCAGGCTCAGTGCAAGCCCAACTTGGGGCTCGATCCCACAACCCTGGGATCATGACCTGAGACAAAATCAAGAGTCAGATGTCCAACCAACTGAGCTACCCAGGTGCCCCATATTTTATTTACATGCATTCACATACTAATAAATATAAGATAAACATTTTTAAATCTAATAATTTTTCATTCTATTTAATTGGGACTCTCAAAAAAGGACTTTCTGGTGACAGGAAATTTTAGTCATAGATATGAAAGAGGAAATCAGTCATGGAGCTATCTAGAAGGAGAAGACAGGGAGATAAGCATGATAAGACAGAGATAGATAAGCATGATCGGCCCAAAGCAAGAATGTGTTTGAAATGTTAAAAGTGTGGCAGGAACTCAATGAAGAAACAGAGGCGATAGACGGTGAATAGGAGAGGCAGTCAGAGACCAGCTTGTGTCAGAGCATACTAGCCCAGGAGAAATTTCGAGGATTTTTCTAGGTATGATGGGAAGCTGTTGGAGAACTTTGATGAGAGGAGAGTCAGAATCAATTTTACATTTTAAAAGAACAATTTGGAAAAGAGGGTCCTTCCTTCTTATGAAAGCAGCTTTCTGCTCTAGTACTAAGTTGGGGGGTTGCTTTGGCCCTGAATACTTAATCTTGCTTATTTCATATACCTTTGTTCTATACTGGGGCCTTTGCCCCGCCCTCTGTATCCTTATTTACCTAATCTTGTTTACCCAAACTTGGGTGTGAACATCCTATGGCTTTCTAATTCTTTTTTGCCTCATTAATTTCTCAGTGGAAGCCTAGGGAATTCCTAACCTTACTTCCCACACTCAGTGCTGCCCAAGTGTGTGACATCCAGTAGAAGTGAATTTGCTTGGACAGTTTGAGCACCTCAAGCTAGATGGTGAGGGACGTTAACAAGATTTATTGAGGGTGATTATTTCACAGTATTTACAAAAATACAATCATTATGTGGTACATATATAATTCCATATGCCAATTATATATCAATAAAAATATATCTCTTTTGATGTACCTTTAGAAATCCAAGTATTCGTATTAATATGAATTTTTGTTTATATATCTGTTGATAGGGAGTCAGCAAGTAACTTTAAGCATCAACGTTGTTTCAAGGGATATAGGAGATACTATTCTTACTGAATACTAAGTGTACTCTTGAAATTCTGTTAGAAAGGAAAATGTTTAGATGACAGTCTAAGGACTGTATATTGCTGAGAACCTAGTATAAAAATGTTCCCATAATAGACGGTTGTTAGATAAAGCTTTATAAAGCAGAAGCTGTATGAAACGGAGACTAGTCTTCAATGATTTAAAATTCAGGTGGCAATTGGTTTATAAAAATAAAATTATAAAGTCATGTGTCCCAACTCCAGACTGACTATGTTTTAGGCCAGTTGTTTGTCACTTAAGTATCAATGTCTCATATAAATATAATCACAGAATGCCTAAATACTTCATACTTCTATTTTTATTACTTTTTAATATTTATTTTTGAGAGAGACAGAGTGTGATCGGGGAATGGGCAGAGAGAGAGGGAGACACAGAATCTGAAGCAGGCTGCAGACTCCACACTGTCGGCACAGAGCCCGATGTGGGGCTTGAACTCAGGAACCACAAAGTCATGACCTAAGCTGAAGTCAGATGTTTAACTGACAGAGCCTCCCAGGGACCCCAACAACATACTTCTAATATTGTTACCCTACATAGCAATATGGCTGTGAAGAAGTTCAGGTGCTTACAAAGAAGCAAAAGTAATGGATGAGTGATGACTACATCCTCAACTAGATCTCTATTCTTAACCTTTTACCTGACTGCCTGAAAGAATCACCCCTTTTGATGGCTAAAGCTCATTGTTTCTAGTAGGCTTCACCTCCCCATATCTGGCACTAAGTTAAATGGCTTAATCTCAGGTGTAAATGCAGTATAGTGGATATGGACTTTGGAGAAGGCTAAATCTAAAATCAAATGCCAGCTATTAAGAGGGGAAATGTTAAATATGGCCATTTGTAGCAAAGTGGATGGACCTCAAAGGTGCCATGTTAAGCAAAATAAGTCAGGCAGAGAAGGACAGATACCATATGTTTGCACTCATAGGTCTAACAGGAGAAACCTAATGGAGGACCATGGGGAGGGGAAGAGGGAAAGAGAGTTGGGGAGAGAGAGGGATGCAGAACTTGAGAGACTATTGAATACTGAAAACAAACTGAGGATTGAAGGGGGAGGGAGAGGGGAAGGGATGTGGTGGTAATGGAGGAGGGCACTTGTGGGGAAGAGTACTGGGTGTTATATGGAAACTAATTTGACAATAAACTCTTAAAAATAAATAATTAAAAATGGGGAAAAAAGAGGGGAAATATTACTTTGAGAGTGTTCCTTAACTTCTCTGATATGTAGTTTCTAGTTCTGTTAAATGTAGATAATATTGGGAGCCTGGGTGGCTCTATCAGTTAAGCATATGAGTCTTGATTTTGGCTTAGGCCATGATCTCACAGTTTGTGAGTTCAAGCCCCGCATCAGGCTTTGTGCTGACATCACCAATCCTGTTTGGGATTCTCTGTCTCCCTCTCTGCCTCCGCCTCGCTCACCCTCTATCTCTCTCTCTCTCTCAAAATAAATAAATAAGTAAACATTAAAATTTTTAAAGTAGATATTTTTTCTTTATGGGATTGCAGTGATAATAAATGTGATATAAAATACATGCACATCACTCAAAAATGCATAGTATATTTTAGGTAGCCAATACATAACAGTTAATCTTTTTCTATAAGCATGTTATTATTTGTTTTTTGTACAAAATGTTCATAAAAGCTCCATTCATAATAGTCAAAACCTGGAAGTAATCCAGGTCTCCTTCCTTGGGAAGTAAATTGTTTACCAATTACTGGTAAATGCATACTATGGAATACTATTCAGCAGTAAAAATAAATAAACTCTTGATTCACATAAGAGCATTGATCAAAATCCAGAGAATTATGCCAAATGAAATAAACCAATCCCCAAAGAGTACTTAAGTATATGATTCTGTTTACATAATATTCTTCAGCAGATAAAGTTATAGAAATACAGAACAGGTTAATCAGTGATAGGAAAGAGAGAAGGTCAGAGACAATGTGTCTTCCTATAAAAAGAGAAGAGGGACTTTTGAGGTGATACACATGATCTGTATTTAGACAATATCAATGTCAGATAGTCTTATAAAGTATTTTAATACTCAAAAGGATATGATAGTGGCAGGAGATACATGGTTTACTTTTCTGGGTTTTTTTTTTAATTTTTTACTTTTCCTATTACATTCTCATAAGAGTAAAAGCATTTCATATACAGCAATAAATTTTCTTTCAGTGCCTCATAAGTCCATGCCAGGCAATAAAGGCACCGAGAATACAACAGAGAACATGGAACATGATCAGATAATTGCTTTGATGGTTATTTCATTAATTTGAAGTTTCAAGTTCTAGTATTTGGTCACTGAGAATATCAGGGACTGAAGAGAGATGATACACTTCAAGAAGTAAGAAGATTTATGAAATTACAGAAATTTAACCAGGGGATTCTGGGGACATGTTGCTCAGAAGTAATGTGTGGCCTGGTAGGAGATAGGTGAAGGGGTAGAAAGATGTTCAGAATGTCTAATAATGTTTGAGAAGAAGAGAGTCAATATTGAGGGAAGGAAGGAGCTCTCAGGGAGTTGATACTTCCCTCTTCTTCCCTGTTACTTTCCAACTCAATACCTTCAATCTTGCCGTCACAGATGTCCCCCACCCCAGCTACCCCCCTAAATAGCTAAAGAGTCTTGCTGAGTTGAAAGTGAAGTAGTATTCTTGTCAGCAATTATCTAAGAGCGAGAGGAATAAACAGGACACTGGTTATCCTACGTACCAATAGCAGGCACAAAAGGGGATGCCGCTACTCATCATGGAATGGTCTATATTATTTTTTATAGGTTATATTGATGGTATATCAAGGTATCCTGATGTTTCAATACAGGCATCTCAGTTACAAAATGGGCCTGCTAGACAAAATACAGGGCTTTATACCCCTTTCATGAAAAAAAAAAAAAGGGTAATCCTATTTCCTATTCTATGTATCTGTGTTTGGCAAAAAAATATTTCATGACAAAAATTATTCTTTGGAAGAAAAACAAGAAAAGAAGGAAGGAAAGTTAGAAGGTAGGAGGATATAAAAAAAAGGAAGAAAGTAGAGGAGGAAGATCTCTATTCTCCATGAGGAAAAGACATGTTAACAATCAGCTGATTGGGAGAAAGAGCAGTGTCTCCTGGTTAATGAGGGGAGAATTCATTACTTGGTGGAGTGGAGGTGGTGGAGAGGGAATTTTTATGGAGAAGGAGGAACTTGAGTTCAACTTCGAAATCTCTTTAATATTTAAGTAAATAATGAGAAGGGAGAACAATTTAAAGATTGAGGGAGTTAATACAGACAGATGGTGATAAGAATAATCCTCAAATATGTCAACTGTTAAACGTGTTGAATGTTCCTCTGATAGTCCCCAGTATCTGTCCCTGTGCTTCCTTACCCCACAAAACCAAGATTTTAGTAAAGTCCTCTATTGGCCATCGTTTTTTTTTTTCTTCTTCTCTTGTAAAACTGTTAACTTTCTACACTGCTTCTGTAACCTACTTTGACAAATTGAAAACAATTATGTTTTCATCAACAGTGCATTACAGATATAAAATATTGTATGTGAATTATAATTTGATATATGGGAACATTCTGGGTTCCATATTGAGGCCAGATGGTTACAGTGTCTTTAATACATGTATCCATTTGGCATTAGCACATTTGTGCATTACAGTCTCTTTCTCATTTATGTTTAATGATGGATAGATTCCAAATAATACAAGATGTTCCTCAACATGTTGAACTTCTGGTGAATAAGTGAGCAAACAGTGAGCCCTCTTTTTTTCCAGAGTACCTCATACTGCATTTGAACAGCATTACTGTTCAAAGATGATTTGAACTTCAGACTGATTAATTGATATTTTCCACTCCTTGGAATAGAACAGAATAAATGAACAATTGCTTCCCTCCAAAAGGGAAACATACTTAATATTAACTATAAAGTCTGCAGTGCATCAAAAATTCCAGAATATTTTCTCCTGTCTACAGTCAAGTGTTGAATGTAGAGTGACTATCCATGAGGTATAGGTATTTTGGGCCCTGGCTGTTTTTAGAAGTATCTGCAGTTAAATTTGGGGCATTGGCAGATGCTGTCTTCAACAGAATTCCACTTTATTTATGACTTTATCTATTTCCTCTGCTATAAAAATACAACTCACCTATCAGGTTTTCCTATTTTCAGCCTTCTTCTCTTTAAAGCCAGTAAGAGCATTTTCAATTTGTTTTCTTGAATGTTTCTCGGATTTTCAACCTACTCTAAAATTTGATAGTTTCCCATTTCCCATAAAAAAAAAAAATATTTGGCCTGACATGAAAGACTACCTGTATTCTTTATTAATTATAGTTTTCCAACATTATTTACATTTTTCTTTTTTTTCCTTCTTTCCTTTTTATTAAATAATGCCTTTGTGTGCCATTCAAATATAGCTATATTCCTCATTTTTATTTCAACAGATCTGAAGACAAATTCTAATATGAATGGTTGCATACACAAGACATCGTAAGGTACCTGGGAATGATCCCTAATTCAACTCAATTCTCTTCATCTGTTTAGCAATATGACATGATTTCATGTAGCACCTACTAAGTTGATATGAGCAATAAGCATCAGTATTTCAAAGGCAAGATATATTCACACCCTGACAAAATTCATATAGACTTCGGACCTGATTATACTAGACCAACCTACCAGCATAGAGTCATAGTGACTGACTGAGTGCCTCTCAGAGTAGTGGAGAATAAACAGAACAGTATAAGGCCCTCCCACATGACAATGACAAAAGGAGTTTCCAGAGACAAACTTGTGATCCCTATCTTCATTACTTCTAGCTAAATAGAATAAAGGCCTTTCCACAGAGAACATTTATTCTCCAAATTTTTCTGAGTATCCAAATACTGATCAACCCACAAAACTGAAAAGCTACATTTCTCTGATGCTTTTGTAAGATGTATGATTAAATTTTGGCCGAAGAGAAAAAAGCAGAAGTGTTGTGGACACACTCCAGAAGACTCTTGAAGACAATCGGAGTTTCTTCTCCTACTTCCATTAAGCATATAGATTGTTTGTTTGTTTCTTTTATTTTTTGTTTGTTTATTTAGTTATTTTTGAGAGAGCATGCAAAAGGAGCAGAGAGAGAGAGAAAGAGACAAATCCCAAGCAGGCTCTGTGCTGTCAATGCAGAGCCTGATGCAGGGCTAAAACTCACAAACCGTGAGATCATGCATGACTTGATCTGAAACCAAGAGTCCTCTGCGTAACTGTCTGAGTCAATCAGGCGCCCACCATTAAGCATATGTTAGATCTTTGGAATCTGTCCCATAGTTCTAGGATGTTCTGATGATGATGATGATTTTTGGATTTCAGCTAAGAAAGTTACTGTTGACCAGTCTTCTAGCTCACAGATTGTTTTCTTCTTTGTGTCTAGTCAATTGATGAATCCATCAATGGCATTCTTCATTTCTCTTATGGTGATTTCGATTTCTGAAGTCTCCCTTCCACTCTTTCTTAGAAATGTGTTTCCTTCTATTTTACATTACCCGTATGTTCTTACACACACACACACACACACACACACACACACACACACACACACACGTATATACATACACACATATATATATCACATATATATGATACATATCATATTTATTTTGAATTTTCTGTCAGATAATCCTAAAGTGTGTGTTATATCTCTGTCTTCTGATGCTTGTTTTATCTCTTCACATTGTGCTTTGTTGTCTTTTAGCATTCTTTGAAATGGTAAATTTGGAGCCTACACCTAACAAAATAGGACTTAATTTGTGACTAAGTTCAATTTATGTAGGCATCAATTTAAAAGGATTATTAAGAGTTCCAATGGTTCAGAATGTAGACCTCTTGAGGAAAGTAATGCTATTTTAATTTTGTGTTCCAAGCTTTATGCCAAAGTCTTGGTTCTGAAACATGGGAAACACCTATGAAACTTATTGAAAATATAAATGGTTTGGCAATTTACCCAGACCCATGAGGCAGAATTTCTTAGTGTAAAGGCCAATTAATAAACCCACCAGTGGATTCATATGTAGATATAGAAATAATGCATATGTTACCTAGCGCAATATCTTGCACATATAAACTTAATAGACATTTATCAATGTAACAACTGCATTGGAGAAACTTTAGTTTGTGATTCCCAGGAAAATAAGAAATACTTTAGTTAGATACCAACTGATGAAAAGTATTACTTGCTTTCAGAATAGATGAACAAGTTCTTAGAATATGTCACAGTTTTATGATACAGAAAATAATGGTTTGTGTCAATTTTTTAGTGGATATCAATTGTTCACTGGATCATTTATTCATGTTTATCCAGAACCTTAGGTACCTGGGAGTAAATTAGTCATATTATTAGCTGAACATTAAGAACGTTTTGGCCCAAATTTGAAAGAATTCTAGGGAGTTTATGACCATCTTAAGAACTTGTTAGAGTTTATCTCACAGGGTTGTTTTTTTGTTTTGTTTTGTTTTGTTTTGTTTATAATGGCAAGCCCTGGCAATTACCTCTGATATATGAAGGAGAAAACTTTATTGAAACTCTAGTGACTTACAGAGACAGGTTCCAGGAGTATGTTAAACTTGGGTGTAAAACCAAACAAAATCAAACCAAACCAAAACATATAAAGGTCCAAAGGAGGCTAAAATGCTAGAGTGAGTCAAAATCTCACCAAAGAAAGACAGTGTCAGAGGGACCACTGAAAACACTGTGCTTTATGGCAGCATAATTCTTTACTGCCTAACTTTCATTTTAGACTGGAAGTTCCAGGCAGGATATTTTGATGAGCCGAGTCTAGATTATATATTTATGACCCAGATGTCAGGATAGTAGCTATGTATTCAGCTTCTCATCTGAGGGTTGGATACATAGGGATTCTCATAGTGGAATATTTCCTAAATAGAAGAAAGCCAAGATTCGTGTCAGCCAAGAAAATGATGAATATATCTTACATACATGTATTTTTTAATGTTTATTTATTTTTGAGGTAGAGAGACACAGAGCGTGAGTGGGGGAGGGGGAGAGAGAGAGAGACACACAGAATCTGAAGCTGGCTCCAGGCCCGAACTCCTCAACTGTGAGATCATGACCTGAGCCAAAGTTGGACATTCAACCGACTGAGCCACCCAGGTGACCCTAAATTTTAAGGTTTATTTATTTTTGAGAGAGAGAGAGACATAGCCTGAGTAGGGGAGGGGAAGAGAGGGAGGAAAAACCAGAATCCAAAGCAGGCTCCAGGCTCTGAGCTGTCAGCACCTACTCTGACCAGGGCTCCACCCCACAGACCATGAGATCATTATCTGAGCGCAAGTCAGTCACTCAACTAACTGAGCCACCAGGGATCCCTACATACTTGTGTTTTGTATGCGTTCCTGTGCACTTCAGTTTTATCTGTTTTTGAATTTTATAAAATTTTATAAATTTTATTTATTTATTTTTTTAGAATATAACACTATTTTTTAACATATGCAATTATTTTCCATCATTTACAATACAGTAGTTACAATGACACTC
>NC_043700.1:171678441-171705948 GCF_006229205.1 Suricata suricatta | reverse complement strand
CAATGGAGTACTACATGGCAATAAGAAAGAATGAAATATGGCCATTTGTAGGAAAGTGGATGGACCTTGAGGGTTTCATGCTAAGCGAAATAAGTCAGGCAGAGAAAGACAGATACCATATGTTTGCACTCATAGGTCTAACAGGAAGTTTTCAGAATGATCTAGCTTCAAGAAAAGCAAGCAGTTAGCAGTGCTTAAGAAAAATTGATTCAGTATCTAATGGATAGTTGATACCCGTCACAACACAGCATTTTATATACTGTTAAGTGAAACTGCAATACAATCTAAGTTTATTTTGGGAGTGTTTGCTGTATCATTGGATTTAATGAAATGTTTAGAGGTGCAGTAGGCATGACTTTGAGTAGATAATGAAAGAAAATGCAAAATGCTAATTGATTCATGACGTGGTTTCATCTTAGTTTGGGCACACCATGCAGTATTTAATACATAGTAGCCGAATATTTACTATTGAAGCTTGAAAAGATGTGAGTTCTTTGTGTGCAACCTTTCATTTATGCATGTGAGAGGGCTATCTTTTTTTTTTTTATATTTTTACATTGTAGTACTTGTTTTGCTTGTTGGTGGTGTTTGCTTATTTAATACATTCTGTCAAGGACAGAAATTACAAAATTTTATAAATTTTAATAGTATGTCTTATAGTGTGACATTCTTCTTCTATTCCACACTGTTTGTAGGACATATATTGATATGTGTAGCCAAATAGGTTTATTTCCAGAGGGACATCATATTCCATTTTATGAACACATTACAATGTATATATTCATTCATTCATTCATTTATTTATTCTATTTAGTATTTTTCCAGTTTTTATTACTATAGACAATATTTTGAACAGTATCTTAAAAATATCCTATATTCTTCCAAAGTATTTAACAATGGGGTGGGGTTTGTGGGCTTTTACGGAATATATGCATATTTATAGTTGATAATTAGCAAAAAATTATTTTCCAAAATGTCTGTACCAATTTGTACTTCCACCGCACCATGTGAATGTTCCCACTGCATCGGGATTTCTTCGTTACTGGCCCAGTCCTGCTGCTAAATGAGCCAACTCAAGCTCAGTGGGTAACACAGGATCACTTATTCTCATTATTGTAAACTGTGGGGTGTTTCCGCCTCGCACTGCCCTCCTGTAAACTTGCCCCAGATGCCTCTCATGTCACTTTGATGAGGAGGCCAGTAGGGACACAGGCTTCCTACCGAGATGACAGAGGCATGAGAGAGTAAGACCAATAGCACACATCCTTCGAAGCTTCTGCTACCATTATAGCTGCTAACACCCTTCTGGCCAAACAAGCTTCCAGGCTGGTCACAAAGTCAGAGGTGGGAAAAGGCGTTCCACGTTTAGAGGGAGATGGTACCTGATTCGCGGTAAAAGGCGTGAATATAGGGTTACCACACTTCTACATTGTCGTCTCCATTTGGTATTTTCACACTTCTTAAAGTGCTACATAATAGTACTTTTTTTGCGGTTGCAATATGTACTTACTTGGGTATTAATGAGACTGGACATATTTTTATACTTTTCGTGGCCATTTATATTTTCTTTTCTCATGAGGTGCAGGTAAAGTGTGCCATTTTTTTCCCCATAAAGGATTGTTTGTCTGTTTCGCTTGGGAGTCCTTCTGTATGTTATTTGTCTTCCTCCCAACACCCGACATATAAACTTAGCAAATCATTTTACCTCATTGACAATGATTTGTATTAAGAATTCTTTCTTGTAATATAATCAAATATATTCTTTGATATATGTTTGGTACCTTTTTGTCTTGCTGAAGAAGTTCTTTTTCAAAGTGAGGTTATGAAAATAGTCGTGTATATTATATTCTCTCTGAAAAACTTTATAGCTCTGTCTCACAAATTTAGGTACTCAATGTTTTAAGTATGGCAGGTCTTTCTGCTCGATCTCTTTAAAGCATGTCTTGGGCTATTCTTGTCCTTTTGTACTTTGTATAAAAGTTTAAATGAGGATTCCAAGATACATGAAATTCTAATATATTTACTTTAAGTTATGGTACATTGAAATTCTGCACATATTATGACAGATTTTTTTCCAAAGAGTTTAAGGAGTTTTTCAATTTACAAAAATTTATTTTGACCTTTATTTTTTCCAAATAGTTTTGTGATTTTCTTAATAGAGGTCTTACATTTTTAACTTTTGTTTATTACTGGGCCCTTATATTTTTTTGCAGCTGTTATAATGGTGTTATTATAAAGATTTTATTTTCTAATCATCCATTTCCTAACCATTTAATGCTCAAATGTAGCATTCATTTGTAGGGTTCTTTATTTATGTTTTTGAGGCAGCATTGCTGCTAAGTACATTTATTATTTCTAATAATATTATCTGTTAATTGCTTTAGAATTTGGGTCTGAAGTTACATCATTTGTGAATATTGAAAGTCTCTTTTCTTCCTTTCAAATTTTTGTAACATCTGTTTTAATTACCTGCCTTTAATGTGTTGGCTAACTCCCAAAGTGAAATGTTGAAATAGTAATAGCAGACTTTTAGTTTTAAATTTAATATGAAAGGGAAAGGTTTACACATCTTATCATTAAATGATGTTTGCTCTAAATTTTGAATAGAGATTCTCTATCACATTTTGGAAAGGTTTCTCATATTTCTACTTTTTAAAAAATGAATGGCTGTTTAATTAAAAATGCTTTTACTGTTGGGGCACCTGGGTGGCTCAGTCGGTTGAGCATCTGACTTGGTTTCAGCTCAGGTCATGATCTCACGTTTCATGGGTTCGAGCCCCACATTGGGCTCCACGTTGACAACAAGGAGTCTGCTTGGGTTTCTCTCTCTCTCTCTCTCTCTCTCTCTCTCTCTCTCTCTCTCTCTCTCTCTCTTTCTGCCCCTCCCACACTTGTGCTGTCTCTGTCTCTCTCAAAATAAATTAAAAAAAAAAACTTTAAACAATGTTTTTAATGAATCTGTTCAAAGGACTTTTTTGTATGCCTTATTCTTTAATATAATTAAATTTAATTTTTTAATGTTAAACTAACTTTCTATTCATCAGGTAATCTAAAGTTCATTATGGTATATTTTCCTCATATCCTCATATACATTAATGTATCAATTTATAAATACACTGGGATTTTTTGGATCATTATTTATAATTAAGATCCTTTTGTTCTTTGGTGTTCTTTTATTTTAATATCAAGGTGGCCTAATATAAGATTAAAAATATTCCTTCATGTTTCATTATTTTACATGTTTTTGTAACATCAGAATTGAATAATACCTGGAAATTTGGAAGAACTTAGTGGTAAATGCCCCTCAGCCTTGAGTTATTTCAATGAGAAATTTGTGTCTACTGATTTAATTTTTGATAAATATATAAATTTTAGGATTTTTATTTTTTCTTATGTCAGTTTTTGGCATTTGTATATTTTATTTAAATATTCATGATATTTCATATTTTTAAATGTTCCATTTTTCCAATGTTTTTTCAAATAATTTTAATATTTGAAATATCTGAGTTATTTCTCTCTTTTCTTTCTTATCCTAGATTTCATTCCAACTATTTCTTTCTCCTTTTGTGCTTTGCAGTTTTATCTCTGCTATTCTCTCCTCTGGAATCCTTCCTGTAATAACCTTTTTCAGTTTCTTCAATGAATGTTTTGTTCATGACCCTACTTTTGTAAATCTGTAATGTAAGCCTTGTTACTACATATTTCTCTAAAATTCTGCCTTATTCTTGGCTTGAAGTTTTGACCTAATTTTTAATATTATTTAGTTAAAAATATTTGCTGATTTTCATTGTTCTTTTTCTCAAACTAATGTGTTGCCTATCATTAGCAATTTAATAATGCTTATTAATTTTCATAAGTATAGGAAGCTTTAAGTTATCTTTTTGTTGCTGATTTCTGTTTTACTGCATCATCATTAGACTGCATAGTCTAGATGTTTGGAAAAAAATTGAGATTTACTACACATCCCAGTACATGTTAGGTGACAATGTTACTTATTTTCTTATTTGTTATACTTTTGAGTGGGGAAAGTAATGGGAAACAGATGACCCTCAGGAAAACAGCTTGGACCAAACAGGCTGTTCAACTACTTAAACTATGTGATATATCTTTATATCTGTCTCATAAATGGTATGTGTTTTCTATACTTGTTAGGTACAATGTCTTATATACAAACTAGTAAATTACAGAAAAGTAAAGGATATGAGGAAGCAGACATGTAACCAAATCACTGATTTATACCCTGCTTAGAAATGCCCAAGTGCCATTTGGCAATTATAGGAAACAAAGTAATTTTTTAAAGGAATGATGAGAATAGTCCCACTACCACATATAAAATAATTCATAACTACACACACACACACACACACACACACACACACACACACACATTTTCCCCAAACTTTCACACCTAGATATTTTACTGAACTTTTTAGAAAAACATTATTGCTTTCTGGCTAAGTTAATAAAGATTTATCTGTGTACCAAAGCACCAGTATCACCTAAAATCTGATGTGCTCAATATTCTCAATTTGCCTCTCTAGCTAATACTATAGACCATATTAACTTACTCTATCCTTGTATACATGTCTTTGCAAGTATGGACAACATAACTCAAAACAAACTGCCTTTCCCTCTGGATTTTGGGTAGTTTCAGGTTTTGGAGAACAGAGGTAGGAAGAAAATAAAGTCTGGTTATCTATTGCCCTGGTTTGCATTACTGGTTTTTAAGAAGTCAATTGCCAGATTCCTATACCTAAGGCCACACTCTCTTCTACAGTAATAGATCTCTGCTTCCCTTCCTTTCTACTGGCCCTCCAGACCTAGGTAGTGATGGTTTTCCACTTTGATTGAACGCTGGGTGTTCCATCACTCCTTACCATTTAACTCTGTCCAAAACTTCTATATTTCTTTTATTTAAAGCTTTTTATTGACAGGTTCATTGCCTGCCACAACCCTGACTAATACATACTATATGTATAATACATATTACATATGTATAATGCATATACTAAAACTATATTTTTATAGTTTTCAAATGCATGTTAAATCAATTTATAATTATAATTCATAATTCAAAAAATTCATATAACACCTAAAATACTTTGAGTATCACTAATTATATATATAATCATATTTGGGGGAACACTGTTTTATAGACTATTTAAATTACTCATCCTTCAGGTGGGTAGGTCAGTTGGTAAGCATTCAACTTCAGCTCGGGTCATGATCTCAAGGTTGGTATGTTGTTTTGAGCCCCGCGTCAGGCTCTGTGCTGACAGCTCAGAGACTGGAGCAGTCTGAGTTGATTCTGTCTCTGTCTCTCTCTCTCTCCCTCTTTCTGTCCCTACTTCATTAATGCTCTCTATTTCTCTCTCAAAATAAGTATAAATTTTAAAAAATTAAAAAAAAATTCCTCTGTTTTCCTAAAATAATTATGATTTGGCTTCTAAAAATGTATATAGAAGGGAATCGCCAACAGTAGTATTAATTCCAAGAAAGTGACTTTTATATACTACAAAGAACAGATAGTCTAATAAGGGCTATTATTAAGGGCAAGAATATATTTTTTCTTAGATAATAATGCCAATGGAACTAAAATACATTAATAAAGTTATGAAAATGCTCACTTAAGACTGTCTATTAAGTTTTATCCTCTGCAAATATTTGGTATATTAAAGTCCCAAAAATATCATCAATTTCTTTCAAATTTATAATTTTTATCATGTTTGTTTATTAATTTGCCTTGTAAAAAGTGATTATCCTTGCCTCTTGGATAATAGATTATCTTAAAAATTGTAGAAATTTTATATTTTTCTCCAACATACCATAAATATAGTTTGTTATAGATGGACAGTTCTATGAGAAAAAGTTGAGCTACAGATCAGGGACCCCACCATTCCCCCTTACTCTAAGGTGAGACTTTAATTATTCCAAGTGAGAATGAGTTAATCATAGAAAAAGGAGGAAAAGACAGACAGAAAATGAATCTACATTCTGAAAATGTCATCCTTAGCAGACTTGAATGAAGTAAAGGTGTATACAATGAATCTGGGAATTTCAGTATTTGAATTTTCAGATGGAAAATCTCTACTTTTTTTTTTATCACCTCTGTATATATCAAGACCCAGGTGTTTGGAATAATTCCAAACATGGGAAAAAAAGAATTTGGGACCTAAGTGATAGAGTGAGAGTTAGATATTTTTCATAATGTGCCTTGTGTAAATGCTCATTCCTGTCTTTCATGGTGTAGCCTCTTTTGGAAAGCCTTCTTATAAAAAGACTGGACTGCCAATTTCTTAGCAAGTTGGAGTACTAAGAATATAATCATTGATGAATCATTTCTTACCCAGGAGCCAATTTAGAACAGAAATGGACAGGCAAGCTGCTAACAGTAGGGTAGAAGCTTCTGAGATGTATAAGGGTAGAAGAAGAGAAGAACAGCATGTTTTCACATTAATTTGGTCTGTAACCTTAGCACTAAAGTGATAATGGAAATCTCATAAGGTGTGAATGAAGGTCTCCAACCAAGCTCATGAGGATGTTACATAATACATCAGTTATAAAATCTCTTTTGACTACATATATATTGAGTGTCTCCTACCTAATAATACTTAACCTACTGATATTGTGGAGTGCAGAAAAAGCATGAATTTTGAAGTTAGATGAATCGAAGTTAGCTAAGTGCATTGGGTGAACCATTTAACCTCTCTTGACTTTGGTGTGCTCATGTGTAAAATGATGACATTCAATCAGATTATTTGAAAGGTCTCGTTGAAGTCCATAAAATCTATGGTTCTATATATGTTTAATGTTGAGACTGCAAGTAAGGTGGATAAGGCAGAAAGGGAAGGGGAGTTACATAAAGAGAAAACAGGCTTGATTTTGAGGTTTAAACCTTCTTAAATATTTTCTTTTGATCTTGTGATCTTGAAGTACAAATTTAAGTAGTACAAAACTGAAATTTCTCTTCTTCAAAAGGCACATAATAATTCTTGGTGAAGGTATTATTGTTAAAAACCAATGAGGTGAAAACATAGGGATACATTTCTAAACACTCTATCAATGTGACCAATGGGTAGTTATATATTAGCCATGGTTACTGGGTCTGAAATAAAACTTGAGTTGTCTAAATTTATACATTTTGTTTGTTTGTTTGTTTGTTTGTTTGTTTGAAAAAAATATATATCCCTCTTTCCAGTCAGTTAGGAGCAGTCATGACTTCTTGCTTCTTCTTCACTTGTTGTGGATGTTGTTGTGTGTTAAAATGTTCATTTAATAAGATGGTGACCCTCTTGCCAATCTAAGCTCCTAATGGACTAGCAAAGCAAAACCTCAGTAACCTGAATTAGAGTTGATGGAAAATAATTCTTTTCTATTACGCACAAAGATTTAGGGGTTAATTTGGATTGGTAGCATACTAAAGTTTTCTGAGCAAGAGAAGCATTAAGCCTACAAAGATGATGTGTTGAATATTATACATCAGAGAAATCACTATGCTGAAATAACTTGACCAAATATGGATATTAAGTATATTTGAACTTAAAGAAACACATGGCTGGGTCATTAGGTAACAGGATCCTTTAGTGGAAGTGGCTAAGACGATACATTATAAAGTAGATTGGTTGCTAGAGAAGCATGTTTAATATTGAAGATCACTAAAAATTAAACCAAGTCCATGTCAATAACCAAGAAAACTTAAATTAGAAAAACTTGGTTTTTTGGTGGCAGTTATGGCTCTAGAATGTCCTTTTGAGTTACTTTTTTTTATTCTTAAACTCATTATTTTGAAGAAAAAAAAAGATTTCTCCTCTGTAAAAAGAAAATATCAAGAGTAGAGAAAGTACTCTGGCTCCATTAATATAGACAGCGATTTAAGGCAGTCCTATATCTGAAGTGAGGCAGTAGAATTTATTCATTTACATGTATGTACTTAGAGTGATATCATATTCTTATATACATATAATTTGTGTACTGCTTATATTAGTATCTATAACTGAAGAATTTCTTGAACACACAATTTTACTTAAATTGTGTGGCTTATAATTGGAGCTCAATAAGTATTTATTTACTCACAGATGACTAAATAATTGACTAGAAGGAGTAAATGTGTGATTGAATGAATGGCAGTTATAAAGGTTGGATATCATGTATTTGGGGAAGGAAGCTGTGGTTCGGTAGCATGCGGATGCTAATCACTTGTATCAGAAACATTGGACTAGGTTTAGGGTAGCAAAAATATGTGCTAGACCATATCTTCATTGGTAGATGCTAGGTTTTTATTTTTTTTTCTTTTTAAATTTTTATTTAAATTAGGATGTAGTATAATATTAGTTTCTGGTGTAGAATTAGTGCATCATCACTTACATACAACACCCTGTGCTCATCACATTAAGCTCACTCCTTAATACCCATCACTTATTTAACCCCATCCCCCCTACCTCCACCCCTCTAGCAACCTTCAGTTTGTTCTCTAGTTAAGAATTTGTTGGCCAGTTTGACTCTCTCTTCCCCCCCATGCTCATTTATTTGTTTATTTCTACATATAAGTTAAATTATATGGTATTTGTACTTCTCCAACTGATTCACTTCACTTAGCATAATAATCTGTAGCTCCATCCATGTCATTGCAAATAGCAAGATTTCATTTCTTTTTGATGGCTTAGTAACATTCCATTGTGTTCGTGTGTGTGTGTGTGTGTGTGTGTATAAATACACACATACATATATACATACATATATTACACACATACATACATACATACATATACACATGCCACATCTTTATCTGTTCACCAACTGATGGATATTTAGCTCTTTCCATGGGATACATGTATCTCTTTGAATCAGTCCTTTTGTATTCTTTGGATAAATATGTAGTGCTTCAATTGCTGGACTGTAGGATAATTCTATTTTTAACTTTTTGAGGAACCTACATACTGTTTTCCAGAGTAACTACACCATTTTGCATTCTCACAAACAGTTAAAGAGGGTTCACCTTGCTCCATATCCTCCCCAACAACTGTTGTTTCTTGTGGTTAATTTCAGCCATTCTGACTGGTGTGAGGTTGTATCTCATTGTAGTTTTGATTTGCATTTCCCTGATGATAAGTGATGCTGAGCAGGTAGGTTTTTTTCCAGCTTTAGTCAGAATTGTCTCAGGAACTTGTGGGGTGATGAATTATTTTTACACTCTAGGATTTAGTAAACTTCCAGTTCCTAACATTCTCATTCTCAAGTGTCTATATTTTGTACTCTCTTCTGAGCAGATTCCTCCACACTCTACTTGATTTTAACTCCTCACTTCACCTTCTGTAAACCTCTGTCTGGTGAATTTCTTCTGGTGAATTATCTTCTAAGCTCTCATGAAACTTTATTTTCATTCTCCCAAAACTCAGCAGCTGATTTTTCTGTGTGCTCCACAGTCATTATACTTCTCCATTTAAGATCAGTTCCTCCTTAACCTCTGCTAATGTGGATGTCCCTGTTTTTAGCTTGCTTGGTACATAATAATCATCCAATACAGATATAATGAGTGGATAAAATGAATCAATAAAACTAAAATCCCCTCTTTCTTGAAACTTGGAAATTCAGGGACTGTCAACTTTATTGTATTTCAGAGAATCATTTTACATACATTACTCAATTGCATTTTCAGTGCAGAACATGGGGGTTTAGAATACCCCAAAGTATTTCTACTTTGCCATAGAGACAAATATATACATAAAATACTCATGCCTTTTAAGTGATTTCTCCAGAACTTACATAAATTTTAAGATTCTTAGGATCATATACACAGCCTTGGTGAAATTATGTAGATTAAAAATGATTTTTTCCAGGTTCCTATTTTACTCTGCAGTTTTTGAGCCTAGCCAGCAGGAAGCCACAAGAAAGAGTGAGGTGAAAGAGATAAAAGAGAATATCAAATAAAGGTTGATCGGGTAACAGTAATGGTAGCATATCTGTGTGAAACTATACACAGAGGTCAAACTACCCTGGATAATGCAATTAAAGAAGAGAGAATCACATCCTTGACTCTAAGTAACTATTATGCAGTGATTCTTAATAAATATACCTATTTTTATAATACAACATAGTTATAAAAGCATGTGCAATGTATCAACATTACTCCAATTCATATTAAAATCAAGAGTGGAAATTATTCAAATAGACTTTCTTCAGATCTATCTTTTTGTAGAAGTCTCTAACAGAATGACTTAAAATTTGTACTAAAATTTTGTAGACAACAGGAAAGGGTAAAATAAATGAACATATAATGTCTGTGAAAGAGTAGGTGTATCATATATGGATGAACACAGTCATTCTTAAATCACTATTCCATACATTCACTTTTCTACTTTTTTATAGTTTATTGTCAAGTTGGTTTCCATATAACATCCAGTGCACTGCCTCCCAAGTGCCCCCCTCCAGGACCATCGCTCCCTTCCTATTTCCCACTTCCTTTTCAGCCCTCAGTTTGTTTTCAGTAATCAAGAGTCTCTCATGATTTGTCTCCCTCCCTCTCCCTAACTCTTTTCCCCCTACCCTTCCCCTATGGTCCTCTGTTAAGTTTCTCCTGTTAGATCTATGAGTAAAAACATATGGTATCTGTCCTTCTCCACCTGATTTATTTCACTAAGCATGACACCCTCAAGGTCCATCCACGTTGCTACAATAGCCAGATTTAATTCTTTCTCATTGCCATGTATTATTCCATTGTATATGTAAACCACATCTTCTTGATCCATTCATCAGTTGATGGACATTTAGGCTCTTTCAATGATTTGATTATTGTTGAAAGTGCTGCTATGAATATTGGGGTACATGTGCCCCTATGCTTCAGCACTTCTGTATCCCTTGGGTAGATCCCCAATAGTGCTATTGCTGGGTCATAGGAGAGTTCCACTGATAATTTTTTTGAGGGTCCTCCACACTGTTTTCCACAGCACTCTGGAAAACAGAGATTCACTTTTCTTAACACTCCATTCCCAGGAAATGAATCTTAATATCATTGAGGTTTAGGGGATATCAAATAATAGTCAAGTGTACTATATGTATTTGAATTCTAGATTAGACAAGTTAAATAACTTCATCACTTTTTGGTCATGTGTGAAAAGGAGGAAAGCAATAGTCGTAGCCTCCTAAATTTCCTGTCGAGATTAAATAGCTTAGCAACTGTATATAGATTGTTATGTGTGTGTTTGCTAATTATCAGCTATTAGTCCAATTGTTAATACAGAACTGTCATTATGGATACCTATGTTTAACAATATTTGAAGGAGTGTGCTTTATTCTTTATAGTGCACAGGATCATATAGGACACTGACCTTTAAGGGCTTTGCTATCTTCTCTGTTATATTCTATAAGATGTTATTTTGAAGATAATAACAGCTACTGTTTGTTGTAGAGTTATTAAATGTTAGACATTTTATGTATTAATGTCTTTAGTTGCTTAAAAAATAAATACAGAAATAAATACATAAGACAAGGATATTCACATCATCCTCATTTTAAATTTGTGGAAACTGAAACAGAGAGGTCAATGACTTGCTCAAAGACAAACAATTGGTAAAATCAGAGGCAGAAATTGAAGTCATACACCCTAAATCCAAGACTCCACATTTCCTTTCCTGCCTCCTAAGTGAAAAAGAGTTTTCTCTCACTCCCTTAATTCTACCCCTCAGTTCCTTCATCTTTTATCTCCTGCTCCTCCTCTTTTTCTTCTTCTCTTCTAATTTTAAACCCTAGGTGTGCTTTCTCTTTCTCCCTCTCAGAAAATAGTTTAAATTAACTCATTTTTATTAGGAAAAAACACTTCTAAAATGATGAAACCTAAAAAATGATTCCATATTATGCAGAAATACTCATCTATAAGTTATTAATTTATTTGTAAAAGATTAATCCTGCTCCTCCTATGAACCAAGCTATTTGTACAAGATGAGATAAAACAGTTGGGAGATTTTATTATAATACTTGAACAGAAACACTAAAACTTATTTTGAGTCAGATGGTGATAATTGCTATGGGGAGAGTCAAGGGGAATATGTGATAGGGCATGTGTGTATGTGTGTGTGTGTGTGTGTGTGTGTGTGTGTAAACGTCTCTGAGCAGGTGTAAATTTCTACTGTGTTGGAAGCAGTGTACAGTGGCTGTGTGGCTGGAGTAGAGAGGGCAGAGAAGGGGCATGAAGGTATTGTTATACAGAGGCAGGGTATTACGGGCCATGTTAGGGACTTTGAGTTTCACTTGGAATCAGATAGTTAGCCTTTGAAGGACTGCTACTAAAAGAGTGACAGGAACTGATTCAGTTTGTAACTGCATCACGCCCTCCTGCTCGGTGGAGAAGATTGCAGAATGTCAAGGACAGAAGCAGGGGCACTAGTGGACCAGGGCAAAATTCCCAAGGCATTATTGTGCTTTAGATCAGAGCAATCACAATGAATGTGGTGAGATATTAAACTATGAATATACATTAGAAGTGAGGCAGAGAGTTACCATGATTTATTAATACTCCCTAACTATTTTGGTTAGTACAGTGGTGCAGATTGTGGGGGCAATAAAAGCATGTAACAGAGAATATATTGTGCTGAGCAGTTTCACAGTAATAGCTAATTTTAAACCTGGTTTTTGAGTAGTTATATAGCCATGATCACAGTGCACTAATTCTTTCATTGTATGGGCATCATCTGTGAGAATGGTATTTGACTAACAAAAAGTTAGGATCTAAGAGATAGCAGAGAGGCAGGATTGCATATTGGGGTATCAAGAGGCATTATGTGGTAGTAAGTGGAAAGAAAGAAAATGGTTGCGAGGTTCAGACTGGACACCTCAAAGTATATATATAACATTAAAATGCCCACAGGAGTTCCAGAGTTAACAGTGGCAAAGCAATCCATACAGGGGGATTAATTCTACTTCTAATAATACTAATACTAATTACATTTCTACTAGCGTGTTCTACTAGTAGAACAGGATAAGAACATTATATCTATTAGTTCTTTATATTCTAGGGCAGGTCAAGGTTTTGTGGACTGGAAGCTTAATACAATTCTAAGTACCTTCCTTTGGAAAATAAATTTTAAAAATATAAATACAAAGCGATTTCAGAGCTTTAAAAAGGCCTATGCATTTGACATTTCCACACATTTAGGCTTTATTATCTTCAAGGTAAATCCACTAACAGTTATAAGATATCCACATGGAATACATCTTACTTGCCTTTATTCTAAATAAGTCTCAATAAACACAGACCTATAAAAATAATGAAAACTGGAATTTCCTTAATAAAAATTATAAACTGTAAATTATATACCCTATATTATCCTAAAGCTGCCCCCTTATGCTCTTCCTGATCTGAATACTAAAAAAAATAATATTCTGAAAAAAATATTACAGAGCTTGAGTTACTTACAATGTGTATATTTTTAAATGCAAATTTAGTTATAGTTGATCCAAATTCCTACAAAAACACAGGGCACATGTAGTTGTGAACATCTGAATGTATCTAAACTGCTATTAAGAGAATGCAATGCAGATCTAAAACAGGGCAAACACTAAAGAAGAATTTAGGGTTTAGTCTGTTAAGTGATGATGAGAAGACCAATATAATGTAATAGAAGAAAGGTAGATAGTAGAGAAGACAAGTACTGGTTGTACTTGACCTTGCCCAAATTGCCATCCTTTGTCTTTTGTACATGAAACGTTGTGATAAGGACAGCTGTATAACCTTGCAATTAAAACTCCATCCCTCTCATAAATTCTTGCTGTCTGATCTGCACAATTTTTTGGTTGAGTTAAAGGAATAGAAAAGATAACTTTCTCAAAATCAATTTTTATTTTCCCCCTAGTGTTTCATGTTTCCAAGTTTTATAGTCTCATCATTTCTCTAAATTCTTTCCCACATAGCTAAGTCTTTCCTCCTTCTTTTAGATGGTAACAAGGAATTCATAGAAGATTTTAATGATTATTAGGGAAAGAGTTTAGTGTTTATTTAGACAAGGGATTGGTCTAAGTTAGCATTCAAGGGACACTATGGGACAATCAAGGCTCTTCTGTGTCCCCTTAAACTCCACCCTCCAAGGAGATTATTAATATCAACCAGGGTAACATTCCCTGTACGTATTCTACTCAGATTACCTGTGTGGTTGTAACAGTTTGGTGCATCTCCTAATTCTTTATTTTTTTTTTTAACATTTTCTTTTTTAAATTTTTTTAATGTTTTTTTTTAATTTATTTTGAGAGACAGAGAAAGACAGAGCACGCAGGGGAGGGTCAGAGAGAGACAGAGACACAGAATCTGAAGCAGGCTCTAGGCTCTGAGCTGTAAGCACAGTACCAGACACAGGGCTCGGACCCATGAACTGTGAGATCATGACCTGAGCAAAAGCCAGACGCTCAACCGACTGAGCCACCCAGTCACCCCTGCATCTCCTACTTCTTAAGGGTTCAAGTAAACATACTCAGTTTGAGGTTTAGGAGAAGTAAACAAAACATACCAAGTGCCCTATGGTACTTCTTAACCGTTTGGGTCAGTCTAATTTGGGGGGCACCTCGGTGGCTCAGTCAGTTAAGTGGCCAACTTCGCCTCAGGTCATGATCTCATGGTTCATGAGTTTGAGGTCTGTGTCTGGCTCTGGGGTGACAGCTCGAAGCTTGGAGCTTGCTTCAGATTTGTGTCTCCCTCTCTCACCTCTCTCTCTACTTCCCCTTGCTCATGCTTTGTCTTTCTTTCTCTCTCAAAATAAATAAATATTAAAGAAAAAAAATTAAATCTAATTTGGGTAATGAACAATTCCAACACATTCAATAAAAATCTCTGGGTCTTGGAGTGATGCTTGAGGCTAAAACTCTAGACAGTAATTATGTGTCACTTCACCAGTTACTGTCTCAGAAAAATGTAGGGAGGATGAATTATCATAATAAAATTGATCCTTAAATATAACCTGAGCATTATATCCAAAAGACTAAACACTATCTAACTTCACAGAGATTATTAATTTGAAAGTTAAGCATAAAAGTTAAGTTTTATATATTTTTCTCTTTTTTAAATGTTTACTTATTTATTTTGAGAGACAGAGAGAGAGAGAATGAGAGAGAGAGAGAGAGAGAGAGAGAGAGAGAGAGAGAGAGAGACAATGAATACATGCACAAGTTGGGGAGGGGCAGAGAGAAAGAGAGAAAATCCCAAGTAGGCTCTGCACTGTCAATGCAAAGCCAGACTCTGGGCCCAAACCTGGGAAACCATGAAATCATGACCTGAGCCTAATCCAGGAGTCAAGCATTAACTGACTGAGCCACCCAAGCACCCCATAAAAACTCAAGATTTTATCTAATTGAGCAACAGTGGAAGACATTTTCAAGAAAAACATCATTTGACACCAAGCTAACACAGGTGGGTGGAGAATTTATTCTCCCTGTAAATTCTAAAAAAAGAATATGAAATGGAATTTGCTAAACATATGCCACTCCTTATTGATAAATAAAGATTTTGGTGGTATGAAGAGGTACTCAATTTATGTTGAGTAAGCAGACATTTTGTTTAGTTTTTGCTATATAACAAAATTACCCCTAGATATAGTGATTTTAAAAAATAGCAATGCTTTTAGCTCAGAATTCTGTGGCCATCTTGCTGTTCTGGTGGTCTAGACTGGTTCTGCTGGTGCGCTGGGCTCTCTCACTTATCTGTGGTCTGCTGACAAGTTGGTTGGCTGCTTGATGATCTCAGGTGGCTTCAGTCACATGACTGGTGATCGGCAAGCATGGCGGATTCTCAGGTGGAATATCTCATCTCACGTATGCGTGGTCTCTCATTTTCTAGCAGACTGATTCAGCTTTGTTTGCATGGCTCTTTCAGATTTTCAAGCATGTACAGAATGAGCCCTGATTCTATTTCAAACTTTCTCTTGTGTCACTTTTGCAAACATATCATGGGCCAAAGCAAGCCACATGATCAAGTTTAAGTATTGGGTGGAAAAAAAAACTTCCTCTCTTGATCAGAAAAGATTCAACATATCTTTGCAAAAGGGGATCCATATAAGGAAAGGTAAAATTTTATGGCCACTTTTGGCAACCTACACCACAAGTTAGCTGCTTTCCACGTTCAAATTGTGTTGAATTGAAAATCTTTGATGGTCACTCTCATGACTTTCTGTTTGCCTCTCACAGTGCTCAGAACACGTTTTTAATCTTTACAGCTTCCATTTAATGACAAAATACTATCCTCCTACACTTCCCTATTTTCCTGTGTACATTTTTAAAACTATTGATCAGGAGAAAAAATCGATTTGGCTTAATGATTCTGTGTTATCTTGCTTGTCTCAGTGCATCAGTAAAGACAGTAAGATTAAAAATGATATTTATTTTCAAAAAGGTGAAAATGTCTTATGATATTTGACAGTCAGTGACTACATGTTGGAATTCTTATTCTTTCTTCTTAATAGTGTGATTTATGTAGTGTGTTATGGTTAAACTTCTGAAGAATTTCCAAAAATTTACTGAATGATGTCCACATGCATTTTCCTAATAAATTATAAATTTTAAAGAGATGGTCAATGCTCACTGTGAAGCTGGGTGACATACAGAGTCTCTACAGTGTTTTTAAATGCTGGGGCTCTTCCAAAAAAACAAGACTTAATGGCATTGTCTTATAACATCCTCTCAACAGATGAGTGAATTATTTTGAGTTGTCAGTGAGCTGATGTTCCATTATATTATGATCATGCTCATTATACTAATTCACATAATCAAATTGCTGGCCATGATATCAGAGAATGAGAGAGGAAGGATAGAAGAAGAGAGAGAGAAAAGGTAGAAAGAGAGAGATGTGACTTAGTATAAAACCTGATATTTACCTATGGCATGGTTTTCCAACCTATGTTTCAGATATCATGAATTCACAGTTCCACTGAACCTTTAGGATGATTAGAGAGAATTTATATAAATAAATATATAAGTCACTCTCTAGAGATGTTTACTCATACTAACCACAGCGATTGAGTAGGAAAATAATGCTTAAAATATTTTAACATTGTCCTAAGTAAAATGTAGAAAAATACATAATGTATTCATTTACAAACAATGCATGTTTGGCACCTGGTAAACAGAAATAAATATAGAGATATATATTATGTACCTTCTTTATTCCTTATTACTGGTTCCAAGTCATGATGTGTTCAGGTTCCAGAACTAACAGTGGGCATCACGTCAGTAACATTCTTGGCTTCTGGGTTGGCATCCTTGTAAACCTGAAAAGCCTTCTGCCTACAGGCAGTTTGAGTATTTGTCCTATTTCAGGACACTTATCAGAGCAATGGGTCAATCAACATCTATATTTCTCATCTTTCTTTTGGAATTAGCTTTTTATGATATAGCTTGTCTTCTGCCTCTATATACTTTGTTCTTGTGTATATACTGCAAAACCTCTTACTGGTCAATTTCCCCTATGGCTGTTAAAAAAGAATGGGAGTTTATCTTTCACTGGCTTATTTAGTCTCCTTTTTATGATTTTATTTTTATGTAACCTCTACACCTAACATGGGGCTCAAATTTAACAATCCTGAGATTAAGACTTACATGTTCTGTGGACTGAGCCAGCCAGGCATCTCTTAAGGGTTGATCAAAAAAGATGAAAGACCTAATAATAATAAATATCTTTGTGTTTGAAAAATTACATCTTGATAATTTTAGTATTATCGAGGAATTAAGCTTTTATGGCAGATAGTACTGATCAGTACTAGCTTTGTCCCATTCATTGTACATCGTCATCCAGTGGAGACAAAATGTAGTAATTTATTTTAATACTTGTCTACTGTCACACAGGAAAATAATTTTAAAATCTGTAAGAATTTTCTATTCACAGGACGATCTTTGGTCATTTTTTCCTATCAACTTGGTGATCATAGAACATTTCTCCATACTCCATTTCTTATGCCTGTTCCCACCTAAAGTACTTAAGATTAGAGGTGCAATTCTGCTCACAGTGAAAACAAAGTGTCACAATTATATAAAGCATATTTAACATCTCTTTAACTACATTACAAAAATGTCTTACTGCACATGAGAAGGGCACCTGGGTGGCTCAGTTGGTTGAACATCCAACTTCGGCTCAGGTCATGAGATCATTGTTTGTGAGTTGGAGTCTCGCATTGGGCTCTCTGCTGTCAGCTCAGAACTTCAGATCCTCCCTTCCCCTCTCTCTCTCTGTCCCTCGCCTGCACATGTGCTCTTTCTCTCTCAAAAATGAATAAACATTAAAAAATATATCTTATTTCACATTAGATAAACTCAAAAGGATTCCTGATTGATTAATTCCATATATGCACAGTCTCAGCCTCCAAAGATAAATTCAAGACTTTCCCAAGTAATGTAAATAATCAACAAAGCTGTTAAATTGCACTTTTTCTTTCAAAATTACCAAGATTTCCTAATAACCTAAATATGTCATAATAATAACACAAACCCCTCTCTCAATCCAGAAAATTAAATTCATTTTCTTTTTTTTAATAATTTTTATTATTTATTTTTGAGAGAGAGAGACAGAGAGACAGAGTTGCATCCCTCTATCTTTCCACCTCTCTTTCCCCATTCCTCTCCCCATGGTCCTCCATTAGGTTTCTCTTGTTCTCCTGTTAGACCTATGAGTGCAAACATATGGTATCTGTCCTTTTCCACTTGACTTATTTTGCTTAGCATGACACCCTCGAGGTCCATCCACTTTCCTACAAATGGCCAGATTTCAGTCTTTCTCATTGCCATGTAATATTCCATTGTACATATATATACCACATCTTCTTGATCCATTCATCAGATGATGGACATTTAGGCTCTTTCCATGTTTTGGCTATTGTTGACAGTGCTACTATGAACAGTGGGGTACATGTGCCTTATGTGTCAGCACTTCTGTATCCCTTGGGTAAATCTCTAGCAGTGCTATTGCTGCATCATAAGGGAGTTTTACAGATAGTTTTTTGAGGAACCTCCATACTGTTTTCCAGAGTGGCTGCACCAGTTTACATTCCCACCAAAAGACTGCTTCTTTAGCAGGTGGTGCTGGGAGAACTGGACAGCAACATGCACAAGAATGAAACTAGACCACTTTCTTACAACACGTACAAAAATAAACTCAAAATGGCTGAAGGACCTGAATGTGAGACAGGAAACCATCAAAACCCTTGAGGAGAAAGCCGGAAACAACTTTCTTGACCTCAGCTGCAGCCATTTCCTACTCGAGACATACCCAAAGGCAAGGGAAATGAAAGCAAAAATGAACTATTGGGACCTCATCAAGATAAAAAGCCTCTGCACTGCAAAGGAAACAATCAAGAAAACTAGTAGGCAACCGACAGAATGCGAAAACATACTTGCAAATGACATATCAGATAAAGGGCTAGTATCCAAAATCTACAAGGAACTCGCCAAACTCCACACCCAAAAAATGAATAATCCAGTGAAGAAATGGGCAGAAGACATAAACAGACACTTCTCCAAAGAGGACATCCAGATGGCCTACAGGCACATGAAATGATGCTGAACATCACTCATCATCAGGGAAATACAAATCAAAACCACACTGAGATACCACCACATGCCAGTCAGAGTCGCTAAAATGAACAAATCAAGAAACTATAGATGCTGGCGAGGATGTGGAGAAACGGGCACCTTCCTACACTATGGTTTTGTAAAAGACTGTGTCTGCCCAATATGCACCAATGGATCTGGAGAACATTCTAGCTCCTAACCCTCATTCTAGTCCTCGTTTCACAAAAGCTCACTTCTGCAGATCATAGAAGACCCATATAGATGTTGTCACATCTGATAGTGGAGATTACTGATATCACAGGATCGTTCCTGTACTGTGAGACATCCCTAATTATAAAGTGTTAAAATAATGTAACTAATATTCCCTTATTCTGCTTCTGAACCTATATATCCATCTTATATTGTGCTCAAATGATCTCCAGATACTACCTTTTACCTTATGTAATAATAGCATAACTCATGGCTGAAATAATATAATTTGCTCTGAATTAAATAAAATGTTTTAGGGACTAGAGAGTTGGTCCATATTCGATCTTTTAAAATTGCTTAGGATCAATTAAACTGTATTGAATAAAAATAAAATAAAAAATAAAAACATTTAAACTGTATTGGATAAAATCTATTTACCTCTAAGCTGAAGAATTTTTTTAATTAAAAAAAAGTTAATGTTCACTTATTTCTGAGCATGAGATAGAGTGCAAGTAGGAGAGGGGCAGAGACAGGGGAGACACAGAATCTCGAGCAGGCCCCAGGCTCTGAGTGGTCAGCATAGAGCCTAATGCAGGGCTCGAACTCATGAACTGCGAGATCATGACCTGGACTGAAGTTGGATGCTTAACTGACTGAGCCACCCAGGCGCCCCTAGGCTAAAGCATTTTAAAGCTAATTTCAGCTTGAATGGAATCTATACTAGAAACTCAAAGGCCCAAGTAAACCTGTGCTAATAGTTAGCTATGTACATAAATACACTGTTTAGCCACTCCTTATTGATTAATAAAGATTTTGGTGGTATGAAAAGGGAGACTATGGAGAAAGGTGTGGTTGGGTGTTTTAGTCAGTGACTGGAAATTTAATGCATTGGATTGTGGTACCAAAAAATTGACTAAAACTTCCTTTTAGTCACACCTTTCTTTATTAATGTCTCCCTCAGAGTTTTTAACTCTCCTCATTGGAAAGAACTTGAGTGAGTTGGGTTTTATAGTACTGTAAGAAAAAAGAATCTAATAGGGCCATTACTGCCACCTGAGATTAGGAAGCAATAGCTACCATCTTCCCTCTCAGACATCCTCCTGTTTTTCAGGGTGGTGCTCGTTGGTATGATTACTTTCACTTGAGAAATGCTCTACTCTATTCTTTAAGAAGGAAGCAGTGAACACAGAAAGGTAGTGTTTGTTTGTTTTAATACTTGTCAGAGTATTTAATTATTTTGATGTATAGCATAAATATTTTAAAGGAGAGAAATCATAGGTATTATATTTCAAATTTATTCCCTTATGTTATTCTAACATTTTTTTATTTTTAAAAATTTCCTCCAATTATCTTTAAATTCATGTAATTATAGCATAACTCATGGCTGAAATAATGTAATTTGCTCTGAATTATATAAAATGCTTTGGGACTAGAGATTTGGTCCATATTTGATCTTTTAAAATTGCTTAGGATCATTTAAACTATATTGGATAAAATGTATTCATCTCTAAGCTGAAGCATTTTAAAGCTAATTTCAGCTTGAATGGAATCTATAAATGAAATTCAGACAAGGGCCAAGTAAACCTGTGCTAATGGTTAAGTATGTACATAAAAACACTGTTTAGCCACTTCTTATTGATTCTTTAAATAGTAGCAGTCTTAAGCAAAGACATTTTAAACACCTAAGTTATAAGTTGTTAAGAATAATCCGTAGAAATGTGTAGCTTTTTGGTCTGCCTGTCTATGCAATCCATTCTCCAAAATATATAGGGAGTAAAGAAGTTTAAAGGAGAGCAGTACAAACTTGGAGGCATTATTGAGGCATTTGTACTAAGAGTTGTCAGAATGGGAGAAAAATGTAACATTTTTCTAAAGGCACAGCATCTTGAGTTGTGATCTTGTCAATTCTTAGTAGCTGAGAAGGGCCAGTTCCTCCCCATGCTTGAATGTAAGATCTCAAGAGATAAAAGATTGAAATGAAAGGTGTTTGGGATTTTTTAATGTCATCATTTTATTTTTCTTTCAGATGTCATTCAGGACCCATAATAGAGGTAACGAAACTATTTGTTGTGTTAACTTTTTTTTAAGTTAATAAAAGCAAAATTTTATTGAAAATTCCTGGATATTTTTTTAATTAGTTTGCATTTTCAATGTCATTTATAAACTGATACATAATGTTTGCCTTTGGCATATTAGACATATTCTCATTACAAAATTTCATATTCTCTATGCAAAAGAAATTTAGGATAGCCTTATTTACATTTTCTCCTCTTGTCCCTGTTATTCCTTTTACCCTTTTCCTGATTACAAAACAGAGAGGAGTAAGGCTGGATGAGTGGTCCTGGATAGAGATGATATTGAAACGATCTAATGACATACTTGGAAAAGCACTGACCAATCAGAGGGTTTTCCATCTCTAAACAGCATGGAGTGTGCATACTACCAGCCTTGGGACAGCCCCCCTCCTCTCTGGGTAACCTTACTTTGCTAAAGCAAGAATTACATGGGATAGAGTCATTGTGGGGGTCATTTCACAATATACACAAACATCAAATCATTAAGCTGTACACATGAAACTACTCTGATGTTACATGTCAGTTATATCTCAGTAATAGTAAAAAGAATGGTATGATTTATTCACATTCACCTACACTTTAGGTAAAGAAGAAATAAAAATTGCACTTTCCTTATATTTTCTATTTATAAATGTGATGAGCTACCTTTCGTGATTAAAGAAAAATAAGACAGAAAACTTATGTCATCTTCCCGTATCTTTGCTTGGCAAATATCATGTATTTTTCTTAGCAAAGTTTCAGTTGATGTGAAAAGAGTAAATTATTTAAACAGATGTGTCACCTCTCCCATGAAAAATCCTGTCTCAAAATCACAAATGAAGTAGCGACTCACATAATTGGAGAATATAGAAAACATTGCTCATATCATTCTTGAGAATATACATGTATGTGTGAGTGTGTGTATGTGTGTGCATGCATGCATGTGTGCATATCTGCAGTTACTGTGGCAAAATGGGTATATTTCTTGGTGCAGAATCTTGCAACCAAAATTTTGAAATTATTTCCTAAAGAGCATCTTGTCTACAAAAATATTATTTATTTATTTTTAATATTTATTTGTTGTGTGTGTGTGTGTTTTGAGAGAGAGAAAGAGCACAAGCAGGGGAGGGGCAAGGAGAAGTAGAAAGAGAATTCAAAGCAGGTTCTGTGCTGTTAGCATGGAGCCCAATGTGGGACTTGAACTCACTGTGAGATCATGACCTGAGCCTAAACCAAGAGTCAGATGCTTAACTGGCTGAGCCACTCAGGTGCCCCACCCAACTTTTATTTGATTAGCCATTCAATATCATGATTCTTATTGTTCACAAACTCCAGAAACAGTTTTGTGGTTACATTCTTTCCATTTAACCCCCTTTTAATCTTCTTTATCATCCCACTGTCCTTAAGTAGTTTTTTCCCTAGTTCCTTAGTGCCATTTTCCAGTGTTGCATGTGAATACCAAAAGGAGAGTTCAAAGATGCAGAGCTTACCACCCATCTGGAAGACCGACATTGTTCACTCAAATTAATACCCTAAAACATCACTCCCAAACATCACTACTTACTTCTTGCCTCTAGCCATGTAATTACATATAGTTTCTCAAATATATTATGCTTATGTGAACTTTTGATTTTTCACATTTGCTATTTCTGCTTTTGGAAATTTCCTTCCCGTCCTTATATCTGGAATCTGGGATCTTTGTCTATACCCCATTAAATTCTGTGCTTCTAAACTTGACATTATTCTTCTTCTGTAATCATGTATAAAGAGATTTATTTGTTTGTATCTTTTTAACAGAAATGGAATTTATGTATGACTAATGCCCATATCTGACTTTCTAACACCTAACTGAAGCCTTAGCCTTGGATAGACGGTCAATAAATATTCATTGAATATATGAATCAATAAATAAATAATGCCAAGATAAATAATGCTAGAAGGAAGTAAGAAAAGAAAAGATATGATCTGGGAATTTACTAACCTATAAACAATTATTTTCAAAATCCAAGACAAATTATAATAAGATCATTTGCTACTCTTCCATGTATTTAGGTTTTCAATCCGTACTGTTTTGTGAGTTTGCTTTTTATGTTTTGTTTTGTTTTTTGTTTTTGTGTTTTTGTTTTTGTTTTTTGGAGAAGGTGGGGGAGGAAGGGACAGAGGCAGCAAGAGAGAGAGAGAGAGAGAGAGAGAGAGAAAATCCCAAGCAGGCTCCACACCCAGCATGGAGCCCAACACAAGGCTCAATCTCATGACAGTGAGATCATGACCTGAGCTAAAATCAAGAGTTATACCCTTTATCGACTACACCACCCAGACGCCCCTTGTGAGTTTATGTTGTATTCTAGATTGAAAAACGCCTGAATACAAGCAACTATTTACAGACACAGCCTTACAAGCACACTGATAAGGGAGCAGTCTGAATGGTGCAATTTTAGAAATGCTAAAACGTTTCTCTAAAAACATCTTCAGACAAATGTCATTATTTTTGAACTTAGATCATTGGATTTTATAATTTATACATTTAAGACTTAAAGTTTTAGCACACATGAGTGGTCTACCTCATCTATGTCTTTTCACTATGCCAGTGAAGTAAAGTAAGGTTAGTAAAATAGAACACAATTGGATTTCAGTTCTTCATCCACTTATATATTATGCAGTGGTACTGAACTGGTATCTTAATTGTTCAAAACAGTTATCTCATCTGTCAGCTCTAATACTCATGTTATTGATGTACATAGGCTGGGTCCTAGGATCCTGGAGAGGCTTCCCACAGGACCAACCACGAGGGGCCTTGGCTTCATGCAGGATAGAAATCAAACACAAGCCAGAGAAAGTGAAAACAGAGTTTGTTGAATAAGATGAATGACAGAGAAGAGCAGACGACGTGTCTCGGAAACTTGGAAAGGAAAGGAGAATGAGTCTCTTTATTGTTTGGGTCTATGGGAGTATATTAGAAAAAGGTCAGGGCTCCTGGGTGGCTCAGTTGATTGGGTATCCAACTGTTGATTTTGGCTCAGGTCATGATCTCACAGTACATGAGATCAAGCCTCAAATGGGGCTCTGTGCTGACAGCAGGGATTCTGCTTGGGATTCTCTCTCTCCCTTTTTCTCTGCCCCTTACCTGACTTGCACCCTCTCTCTCTCAAAATAAATAAATAAATACTTAAAAAAAAAGACAGAGAAAGGTCTAGAGTATGTGTTCTTCCAGGAATCCAGGGCACGGTCCAATCAAAGGTGAGTGTCAGGTGAATAGTAAGTGTGCTCCATAAATTATCACAGGTAGGGGTATTGACGCCAGTGTCAGCTGAGGCTAGTTCAAAGCTAATGTCTTGGAACACATTTGGGATATCAGTCTTCTCAGATATTTTGAGGTGTTTGGGGCCTAGGACAAAACTCAGAGAATAATGATTGTTTTTGCTTCCCCCTTAAGGTGGGAGCATTGTTTGGTTTATTCAGAGGCAAAATATGGAACATGAGTTAATGGAGTTTAGAAAAAAAAAACAAAAAAAACAGCAGAGATGAGGGCCTTTTAAAATGGAGTTCCTCCAACTTCCTTATTTCACTATGATATGAGAAGGAGCATTGCACAGTACCTATATAAATGACTTCTGGAACAAAATTGTTTATATGCAAATCTCAAGTAAGACTTAGACTTAGCTACTCTCTGTCTCAGATTTCCCATCTGTCTGCAAAAGTATGATAGGAGTAATAATGTCATTATTAATAATAATAATAGAAATATGTATCTTTAGGTATGTTCTGAGCATTCACAAAGGCTACCCAGGAACAATGAACGTCCGTAAGAATATGCTAGTTTGCAAGTCTCCTAATATTTTGTGTTCTCCTATCTTGCTCTAAAGACTGTATATACATTTCCCTTTTTTTTTTCTGTTAAAAACCTAGCACAGTGCCTCTAATACAGTAGAATCCTTAGACATTCTTGTCAATGGCATTTATTAAACTTTTAAAAAAATGTTTATTGGTTTTTGAGAGAGAGGCAGAGAGAGAGGAGGGAGAGGGAGAGAATCCCGAGAAGTATCTTGCATTGTCAGCATGGAGCCAATACAGGGGTCCATCTTACAAATCTTTAATTCACGACCCAAGCCTAAAGTCAGAGGCTCAACTGACTGAGTCATCCAGGCATCCTTAAACTCCTTTTAGTATATAAAATATTTCAGTTTTGCTTTATAAAATTTTGGAAACCACTCACTGCTTTTTCAAAAGGGAAATCAAAATATATAGGTTTATGGGGAAAGGCAGTTTCTTGGGATTCTTTATAAATTCAATGTCCCTGATCATGAATCAAAGCCACATCATTTGAAATATGCCTCATTTTTGCCATAAAGCAATGAATCCAAGAATATTAATGTACAAGAAATTGACATTAGCCCCTCTTCTCTCTCTCCCACTCCAAGAAATAAACAAAAGAAAGGGAAAAGTCATGAGGCTTGGAACACAAGGAATATTAGCAGGCTGTGATACTTTTCTCTATTTATGCATTTTCTTGTGAACATGAAATAAAGATATAAACTTGGAGAGAGAGATTCTGAAAGGAGTTCATTCTCAAGGTTTTTGAAGCTGTCTCCCCGGTTGACAATAACCCTCACCTTGGCTTTAGACTGAAGCTTGTTCCCAGCATAAGAGATAGCAAACTCAGACAGCCTCTAACAATTTTGAGCTTCAGTCATTATATTTCAGAAAACATATGCAAAATATTCTCCAAAAATCAATTATACAACAGAATAATACTGATATTGAAATATTAATAAAGGTCCTGAGAGACTGTTCAGTTATTTTTGCTCCAAATATAGTAAATTTTTCTTCATGTATTATACATTGTTTAAATTTGTGTAATATAAATAATACATAACTAAGTAATTTATTTATAAGAAATGCACTTTTTGTTCACCTTTTCTAGTTCCACAGAGCATTATTATTCATATTCCTCAAGTGAGCTAATCACCTATATCCACTGAGTATTGGTCAATGTGCATAAACTGTGAAACCATTAAGATCACTCATCAACTTTTGATACATACTGAAAGGCATTAAAATGTTTAATTTAAAAGGAAAAGTAAATTTGCGTGGATTTATCTTCTTATCATTCAATCCAGTGTATTTTCTTGTGTAAATGTACTTTATTATTTTGAGTTTAGTACAATGGTGATAAAGAAAAAAATCTAATACTGAAAAATATGACATAGTGCAACTTCTTTGTTCTCAGAGTAAATGATGTTCTTCATTTGATTTGGAGAAATGGGTTTCCTGGAGATAGGATACAGTGTCTTGGCAGACACTTCTTCCCGTAAGCATTCCAGAATTCCTCAGATTAGCCAATGTCAACAATTTAGTGTATCTAAGGGTACTAGTGTACGAAATAACCTGGAAGAGTCTTAGAAATTATGATTCTGGTGAAATTCTTCCTTTTACTTCACTCGCTGGTGGTTAAAATAACAACATATTGTGTCTGTGTTCGCTTCTGTCTGAATGCAATCAGATAAACTTGTTGATTTGGATATGATTTTACTCTCACGTTGCTTGATGACAAGTAAGATCAGAAATAAACTGGCACTGTATTTATCATTCTATTCCCAGTTTTAAACCAGATGTTCATGAAGATTAGTATTCAGTAGATGTCAGAAAATGGAAGATATGTAAGTATTTTTTAATGCTCTTAAAATTAAGTTAACAAATAGCCATCAGCATGATTGTGGGAACACACACACAC
>NC_043700.1:171675946-171678341 GCF_006229205.1 Suricata suricatta | reverse complement strand
GTTTTGATTTTTTACTTTGCTTTTCTGTTTGGAATGTCATTGTAACTACTGTATTGTAAATGATGGAAAATAGTTGCATATGTTAAAAAATATGAAACTTTATAAAGTAAAAAAAAATAAAATTTCAAAAAAATGAAAAACAAAATAACAACAAAACAAAACAAGAGACACTGCAAGATTCTGTTAATTACTACATTATATTAATTCTTTACTTCTCTTTTACCATAATTCCTAAAGGTCATGTTATGGATCTTATTTATCTTGAACATCTCCAGTACTAAATGTCATAAAAAGCTCATGGTTGCTAATAATCTATTGATTGTAGCCAGAGGTACATATTTTTTTTTCTTCAACAATTATGCATTATCCCTATGGGCTTTGCAATAACCTTATATGAATAATTCATAGTGATTAGTTGTGATGAAGATTCTGGAACTCTAATAGTAATCTGTTCTTTGGCTCATTATTTAGCTTCATTACTGGCTTTTTGCTTACATGGCAGTTGGCATTTCCTCCTAGAGCCTACAGGTTTCCCATTAACTTGTTAGCATTGTCAACCAGTACCCTGTCTCTTCCTGTTGTTTGATCATGAAATTCCAAATTCCTAGTTGAAGAATCTCTAACAGGAACCCATAGTGGAACAAAATAAACTGAAATATCTTAAGTCTCATTGTGTGTGGGGGGGAGGCAAGGGGAATGGTGTCACAAGATTTGGGTTGATAATTGTGTCAATTTTTGAGGTTTCATTATCAGTGGTAACTGGATAGTTCTTTGATCAGGTTACCCCTGTGAAGACTGATTTCTCTAATGCAATTTTTGCTTGATTTGCACTGTGACAAATGTTTTCCAAGTTTCATGAGCAAAGAATAAAACTCTAAGTGAAGTGGGATTGAAGGGCATTCCTTATAAGGAACCTGTAAAATCATCATCATATGACTTTCTCTTTCTGTTTATGTTCCTTGTCCTTGATACTCCCTCTCCCTTTCCTTACTCCCCTACTCTTCCTTTTTATTCTCTTCTTTCTCCTCCTTCTGTCTTTCCATCTTTATCTACACACACACACACACACACACACACACACACACACACACTACTATAACCATAGATAGATAATTGACACCGATAGAGAATAGAATGATAAATACATGATAGATAGATAATAAATAAATTGATAGATGATAGGGAGACAGAAAGACAAGTTAAATCAAGATATTCTATTGTTTTATTGTTTCTGTAGGGTCCTGTAAAGATCAGAATAATTCAGTAGATGCCAAGTACTCACTCACACATCCTAACACTAGGTGCTTGAATCAATATCTATGAAAAACAGGCTAAAGATTTAAAATTGCTTTTGCTAACACATCGAGTTGAAAAGTCACCAGAAATTTGAAGAAACTGGTAGTGAAAATTTGTTTAGAAATACTGAAGTGTATTGTTGAGCCTTTTGTCCAGTTGGAGACCACAGCAGTGGCATTTGGTATATGCCAAGAGAATGTTTCAACCATGTAGACTAGGTGGTTCAGTGAGATACATCAGAGCAAAGGCATATGGTCAGTATTAAATTAGGAAAAAGTTCCACTTATGGATTATGAGAAGACAAGCAAAATATATGACAGAATTTGCAGTGGGATAGCTTGGGAAGGAAAGAAAAAGGAATCCTACTCAAGACAGATTCATGATACTGTGTGACTTTACCAGAAAGTAGCTTGAAGTGGAGCTTTTGAAACAGAGCTGACAGATTTAAGGTTTCAAGTAAGGTGGTCCTCCCAGGGCCAAAGAAGCCACAGGTGAGAAAGTCCCAGCACTGTGTGTGTGTGTGTGTGTGTGTGTGTGTGTGTGTGTGTGTGTGTGTAATACAAACTCCCCTTGAAAGAAAGCATGAATGTTTGGTATTAGCCAAACCCTATTACAACTGCAACAGTCCAATAAAAAATGTTTCTGTCTCTTACTTCTTTCCCTTTTGCTAAACCCCTGCTTAGGAGTTACTTCTAACAGCGCTAAGAGAGAGGAAGAGAGGTGAATTGAGAAATAGAGAAGAGAAGGAGCCAACTTTGCTTTCATCCTAACTGTAAGTTGTTCATGCTGAGGTTGGTTCAAACTATAAGACAGATAAGTATAAAGATAGACTTTAATTTTTTAATATTTCATTGACCGGAAAATCGTGCCTGGCAAAGAGAAGATTTTTTTATTATCTAAGAAATGTTCTAAACATGACAGGGATTGTAGGAGTAGGAGTGGACTTGAGTAGGCTAATGTCTGTAGACCCTCTTACTCAACTGTAGACCCAAGTATAGACACCGAGTGGGCTATTTCTTTTCCCACTTTCTTGAGGTATTGGCAATGATTAGAACACCCCAATCACCAGACCAGAAGGGCCCTGATAGCAACAAACTGC
>NC_043700.1:171489795-171675846 GCF_006229205.1 Suricata suricatta | reverse complement strand
TTTAAGAAATACTACTGTGTTCTATGTATTTCCTCTCTAATTGTTTGGGAAATATCTATAAGAAACTTGAGCCACTGTAAAAATAAATTTATTTATTTTTTATTTTGTTTTGACTGATACACTAGGATGAGAAATTGACCATATAGGTCCCAAGTTTATAAGTGGTACCAAGAGTCACAAATTCAAATGCATTCAGAGAGCAGCACATAAAGAAAACAAGCACATCGTTTTCTTTTAGAGAAACATGGCCAGTGGTGGTAAACCAGCAAGATGTTCCAACTAAAACTATCAAATTGAAACACTTTAAAAAATTTTTAAGTTTATTTTTGAGAGAGAGAAAGAGAGAGAGAGAGAGAGAGAAAGAGAGACAGAGTGTGTATGAGTGGGTATGGAAAGAGACCGGAGACAAAGAATCCCAAGCAGGTTTCTTGTCAACACAGAGCCCAATGCAGGGATTAACCTCACAAACCGAGAGATCATGACCTGAGCCAAAGTCAAGAGTTAGATACGTAACCAACTGAGCCACCCAGGTGCCTCTCAAATTAAAATATTTTATTAACACTTTAAATAAATACAATTACACCCTAAATTCAACTGAAGGTATAGTGTGAAATTCCATCATCATACCATATGATTTAAAAATGATAGTTTTGGGGTGCTTGGTGGCTCAGTGTGTTAAGCAGAACCCTCTTGACCTCTTCTTAGAGTGTGATCTCACAGTTTGTGAGGTATAGCCCCCATATTAGGCTCTGGCTCTACATTGACAGTGAAGAGATGAATTCTTTCTCTTGCTCTCTCTCTCTATCTCTCTGCCCTTCCTCCACTTGCACACACATGCTTGCACTCTTTCTCTCTAAACAAACTTCTATAAAAAATGATAGCTTTTGATTGTACTTGCTATGGATACAAATTAATAAAAATGTAAGAGGTGAGACTTGAAGCTGTGTCTCAAAGTCTAAAATGAAGACTTGGTCTTATCTGCTCTTTGACATTGGCTGAGGCTGGAAGGGCCTCAAATGCCCTAAGCCCACGTTTCCTTCTCTACTCTACTCCCGAGGTCCCCAGTGAAACTACCCTCCTTAATTGATGCAGTTCAGAAAGAATCTTTCTGAATCTAACATCTCAGTTCCCTGCCTGCCTATGGAATTATTTCACAAAGCTAATCACATCCTGTGTGGAAACTAGGAGTCACCCCTTCCTCTTCTGACTACAAAGTCTGCCTGCTACAGACCTGGATTTGCACTGTTTTGGAGTGCAATGTTGCCTTTGTGGCATCCAGTGTCCTTCTTCCCTAGACTTACGTATAAGTAACAGATAAATGTTGTTGATCTTGTGTGCCCAGCGTTAGGTATCCTGCAATGAGCCATCCCCACAATTCTGGGCTGGGGCTGGGGTGTTCCTTGTTCAGCAGTGTAAAGAGGAGTCAATTACAGCAGAAGTAGTGGCCTCATGAAGAGTAAATGTTTACGAACTGTGTTAATATGAATTACTATTAACAATAATGTACAATATCAAAGTTTACACACTGTAATTTCATAAGTGGCCAGTGTCTCATTTGCAAGACATCAGACGCTTTGAAATACTGACAATTAAGTAACCAAATTTCGCATGATAAAGGCAAATCTATATTCCACGAAGGAGAAAATGTTTTGTAACATTTAGAGCCTGGGCATAAGTGCCAAATTATTTCTGAAGGGCTGTTTTTACAAACATATTTCCTTGGGGCTTCAGGAGAGTTTAGTCTGTGGCCCAAATGGCCTAGAAACGCCTCAGGACAGAAATGCGTTTAGTGTTCCCTGCTTTCATTATCCTGCCTCTAGCTGTGCTCAGAGGGAAAGATAGCCTTCCTTTGCTGTAAGTCACAGAAAGTTTGCCTGTCTCGTCATGTCACAAAAAGCTCTGCAGAGTTGTTTATATGTTGCCTCACAAGTTTTAACCTTATCACACTGAAAAAAAAAGATAAGTCACCATGTGTGTATCAGAGTGATGCGTACACTCCGGGGCACCGTGTTTTGTTGCTGAATCCTCGCATTTTTGAAGGCTGCATGTTTAAAATAAAGTAGTTGATAAATATTTGCAAACTGAATATAGTTACTATAAAGAAAACATTGTGATGGAGTGCTAGAAAATATTTGTCAGTAAAATAAATTATGACATTATTATTATTATTACTCAGTTTAACTTATTGTTTATTTCCTTTGCATAATTTCCCACTGTTCTCATTATAATCAATAATTATTATAGTTGCCACTTTAATATGTTTTTTTTCCTTTCTCTTTAAATGATTTTTATTACACTGTTCATTTTCTAGAGCTAGTAAATTCTGCTGATGTCAGTTCATAGTCTATCACCGCAGATAACCCTAAGGGATGTACTTTAAATGGTTTCACAATTCGTGACCATTGGAGTTGATCAACACATACTATCACTTTGAGCCTTTCTTACCAATAACTCCCCCCCCGAATTCTGTCTTAAAATAAAGACCACAAAAAGAGGAAATCTGTAAATGTACGACAATTACCTACTGCACATAAAAATTTATGGCATTAGGTTATCTAATAAAAATAACATTACTTAAATTCAAATGTAATAATAGCAACAATTTTTTGAATATTTACTGTGTCAAACATTGTGCTAATGGAACATTTTGCTATGTGTAATTTTTCTAATAGTTCTACAAGGTTATGTCAAGTCCATTATACAGGAAATGAAACTGAAGTTAAGTGACATAACTTTTCCTTGTAAGGTGCAGAGCCAATTAGTGGCTATCACAGTTAATTTTATGTGTCAGCTTGGTTAGGCCACAGTATCCAGATATTTGCTGAAACATTATTCTCGATGTTGTTGTAAAGTAATATTTTGGATGGGATTAACGTGTAAATCAGTAGTTTATGAGTAAACAGATTGTTCTCCATAAGGTGTGTAAACCTCATTTAATCAACTGAAGGCTTTAGAGAAAGACTGATCTCCTTTGAGGAAGATGGAACTCTTCTTGGACACTCCCTCCAGGCTTCAACTACAACTCTTCCCTGAGTTTCCATCCTGCCTACCTACTCTGGAGATTTTGAGCTGCAATCTCCATAATCGTATGAGCCAAATTCTTAAATCTCAGGTTAATAGATAGATAGATCGATAAATACATAGATATACAGATACATACGTATAAAAGGAAATATAGAAATGCAACATACTCATTCTTTTTCTCTTGAGAACCTTTATTAATATGGCAGCAGAAATAAAATTTAAAATAAAGATTTTATTTCTTTAATTTTTTAAATATTATTTATTCATTTCAAGAGAGACAGAGAGAGGAAGCAGGAAAGGAGCAGAGAGAGAGAGAGGAAGAGAGAGAGAGAATCCCAACCAGGCTCTGCACTGTCAGCACAAAGCCTGATGCTGGGCTCAAACTCATGAAGCATGAAACCATGACCTGAACCAAAACCAAGGGTCAAATGCTTAACCCATTGAGTCATCCAGGAGTCCCTGAAATAAAGATTTTCTGATTGTAATACCCTGAGATTCTAGAATTCTGGAGATGCTGCTTCTCTATTTTTTCCTTTATTGTAATGTCTATGTGTGTTTATCTCCACAGAGGTGAATCTTTCATGATCCTTGCAGATACATGTAACTTTCCATCTTTATAGAAACTTTCAGTTTTCCAAATGCTATTATATTTGTTATTTGATTCATGATTCATCAAGGCCTATGACATGGTTTGAAAAGGTATAATGGCCCCAATATTACTGACAATGAATTTATTGCCAAAGCTTTGCATGACTCAACATTATACAACTAACCAATGGCAAATAAAGACTACATAATCCAGGGGCGCCTGGGTGGCTCAGTCGGTTAAGGGTCCGGCCTCGGCTCAGGTCATGATCTCATGGTCCGTGGGTTCGAGCCCCGCATCGGGCTCTGTGCTGACAGCTAGCTTAGAGCCTGGAGCCTGCTTTGGATTCTGTATCTCCCTCTCTCTGACCCTCCCCTGCCTGTGCTGTCTCTCTCTGTCTCTCAAAAAAAAAAAAAAAACCCATAAAAAAAGACTACATAATCCAGTGCATACGAAAAACACATAAATTATCACGTAGTCACCAAACCATAAATATTGAATAAGTGATTGCCCTCTTTTTCTCTCTATATATATTTATATATATGGATATGTAAAAGCTATATTATCACATATGTGGGTGAGTTTTAATTAAGACATATTTTTCTAATTCAGGAATTTAGTCATAATTTCATATATTTGACCAAAGCGGGGAATGTATAGAAGATCACATGTAGATTACATTTATTATAAAAGTAGATCAGGACATTATCTGAGAGCAAAATTGAATGAGCTAGGTAAAATTTTTTACTTTACTTTTAAAAATCTTTATTTAATCAACTGGTATATAGCAAAAAAGAGGGGAAAGTAGAACTTGACATTGTTATAAATTTTCTTCACTCTTAATATGTATAAAGATCTGAATCACATTAGTTGTGGGAAAATGAGGATTCATATTAGAACAATTATTAAATAAGTCCTAATACATGCAGCACACACAAAAATAGCAATAAACTTTTAATAAAAGGATATTGATTATTATATTGTAGAAAAAATTCTTGACTAGATATTTTTAATAAAATATCTTACTTGACAGATATCTCTACAATTGTACTTTAAACCCTGAGAATTACTGAATGAGTATGGAGAGAGAGCCAAAAGTTTTTCATTAATCAAAAGAAAATAAGGCCTTAGTGTAGGGCAATCAGATAAATAATTTTTTTAGCTGGTGCATTGTATATTATGGAGATTCTGAGAAAGATGACTCCAACATTAAGTCAAACTTTACTTTTGACAAGTGCTCGGTAAGAAATATACATAATAGATTGTGCTTATATAATAATGCTATTATTATTGCCTAAATATACCTACAGGCACTACTGCACTTTCAGAATAATCACCTCCTGCAAACTGGTTTGGTCCCAATTAATCTCATAATTAAATCTTATCAAGTCCTTATACTACTAAGAAAACAAAACAAAACAAAAAACTAGGGTTTTTCTTTATTCACAGGATAATCTTTACACTCTCTATAATTTGCTTTCTTATTTTGTCCAATCCCAACCTCTTAGAATGCACAATCTGGAAATTTAAAATTTGAATTTCTTGATTCAATAGGGCCTTTATCTGTATGCAATTTTGCGTGTACTATTATTCTGCACTAGCTGCCCTTTTTCCCCTTTCTTTGCCTCAAGTTTTAATTACCTGTCAAAACCTTGCCAGCTGAAAGTTAACTTCTATCATTAGGCCTTCCTTGGCTCTTTCAGGTAGAGAGTAATTATTCTTTATTTTCCTTTAATTTGACTCATACCTTTAATACTATGTTTATATCCTTGGGCTATGATAATATCTACTTATTTCCCTTCATCCAACAAGACAGTGAATTCATCAATGTCTAGTTTCATGTGTGTTTAACTTGTATATTTCTGGTATTTAGAAGTATGACTCAGACATGTAAAATGCTTGATTTTTCATTAAACACATGAATACACACTTGAAGGAATAAATGAAAACATTAATTACATTTTTTCTAACTTCCTAAATCTATGCTTTTAGAAGTGTATCCTTTATTTATTTTTTAAAAATGTTTATTTACTGGGGCTCCGGGTGGCTCAGTTGGTTTAGTGTCTGACCTCAGGTCAGGTCATGATCTCACTGTTCTTGGGTTCAAGCCACACATTGGGCTCTGTGCTGACAGCTCAGAGCCCGGAGCCTGCTTTGGATTCTCTGTCTCCTTCTTTCTCTGCTCCTCCTTTGCTCATGCTCTGTCTCTCTCTCTCTCTCTCTCTTTCTCTTAAAAATAAATAAACATTAAAAATATTATTTAAAATATTTATTTATTTATTTTTAGAGAGAGAACATGAATGGGGAAAAGGCAGAGAGAGAAGCAGAGAATGAATCACAAGCAAGCTTTTAATGTGGGAGGTCCCAATTGTGGAGCCCAATATGGGGGTCTTAATCTCAACTGGGAGATCATGATCTGAGCCTAAATCAAGAGTTAGATGTTTAATCAAGTGAACCACCCAGTCACTGCCAAAATGTCCCTTGTTTTGATGGTGTATTAACAGAGGTCTTATGAAGCAAGGGACAAAAATCTATAGTATAGAGGATCTGAATATTATTATCCTATTTTGGGCCAAAAGAAATATATAGAGAGATATTGTGAAAGACTTATAAGGTGAAAATTTCATTTTCCTGATATACAATCAAGTGCTGATTTGAAGACCCTTTGAAGATTTCTATTTTGTCTCTCAAGATAAAATGAGAATAAAGTGATGTTTATTATATAGCTTGACAGTTTTCCTTTTTCTTTTCTATTGAAGAACTTAGATGTTGAACACAATGGACACATGAACCTATGAGATGCTAATTTACCTCTCACTTCACTTTATCTACAGTTATACCAAAATTGTCCTAATAAAATATATAAATATTGAGTCATTAGATTTAAATAAATTATATCACAAAAAAGTACTAACCATAATACAAATATTGAATACATTTGTATTAAAATTAATAGCTTTGATTCATCAAAACACCCTGGCGACAGAATTAAAAGGCAACCTACAGAGTGGGAAAATATATTTGCAATGCATATTTAGAACAAAAGGCATTTATCTAGAATATATAATGAGCAGCTGTCCATCAAATGTACAAAGCAGACAACTTCATAAAAAAAAATGGGCAAATGACTTGAACAGATACTTCATAGTGAAGATAACTACGTGGCTAAAAGCATATCAAAAGATGCTCATAAGGTAATGCAAAATAGAAACCACAGCATTATATCTGTTCACCCACCAGAAGACAAAGTGAAAAAAATGGAAAATAATAGTCATTGATGAGAAAAAGGAACAAGAAGACCCAATTCCCTATTAGTCAGAATGTAAATTGATACTACTTTCAAAGTACATACTAGCGTTGAATAATGGCATACCCTATAAGACATAAATTCTACTCCTAGGTATATAGATTCAATAGTAGTGTGCCCATGTGTTTACCTGAAAATATGGACAATAATGTTTATTGATGCATTATTTGGAATAGCACAAATTTGTAAAAATCCAAAGGTCAATAAACAAGTAAAAATAAATAACTTATAATTCATTTACATAATAGAATATTATAAAAATTGGAATTAACAATTTAAAACTTCATAAAAATCCATTAGGGAAAGAAAGGCTTTAACAAATCAAATCATTTCAAGTAATGACGCCAGTTTGTACATGCAAATATTCTTCCATATACTCAATAAATATCAAACATCACCCTATAATTTCAACATTGCAGAAAAAAAAAAGACTATTGTTTAGTCAGTATGTCAGTATCAAAAGTTACTGCAAAACATTTTTCTTCTGGCTAAACTAATTGGATAGATTTCTCCCTTCTCGATGCCAATAAGAAGCAGAAGAAAAAACATTAAGGAAGACAACTGAAAAAAATATTTGCAATCTTGGACAATTCAGAAGGTTAATTTAATTGAATAACAAGGTTTAAAGTCACTGAGTCTTGAGATGGCCTTCCCTGCAGTAATGATCATCAGTTTGAACAAGCAAGATAACCCTGTTGCAAGACCAGTGTATTGGTAGGGTGATGCTAGCTGTTCAAGAAATTAATCTATGCATGTGTTACAGCTCAATTACAGTGGAAAGTTATACGTCTTTCACAGAATATGTTCCAAGATGTATCCAGAAATAGGCTGGAAATCTGATGCATAAAATCATGCAGGGACACAGATTTGGAGGATCAGATTCTCTTGAGTGCATGACTTTCAAATTCAGTGTCGGCATCCACAGTAGCAAGAAAAAAAGTATAGAAAATGGCCTGTGGAATTATTTTTGCCTGTGTGTTTATTTTTGTCCTGAAGTAGGAGCAGTAGTGTTGCACATTATTTTTGTTCATATCGTATGTGTTAGGACTCAGTGACATGGCCACATCTAATGGAGAGAGAGGTTGAGATTATGTAAACTGATTTTTCAGTAAAAAGAAGAAATTGGTGAAAGTTGGCATTTACTATTATATCCACCTGATTGTACTGTGTACACCTTGATAAGCATAAGATGCACTATGTATGCACAACTATATGGTTGTGGTGCTTAGTGCATTCCCCTTAGCTGGTACGCAAAGTTATACTCTTACTATCACAACCATTATCCACTTCCCAAAACTCCAAACCATCCATTCTTTTCATGAATGGTGATACCTAAACCACATGTTGATTCAACTCTGAAAACTCATTGTTTTGTTTGTATGAAACACTATTGTATCATAAACATGATGGTGAGGTCCAAATACCAAGTAAATCAAGATTGGTTTTTCCATAGACCCATCCTTGAATTACCTGGCTATTTCATGATGTTTTCCAAGAATACAAATTACATTGTCTTTAGTGGCATTATCTAAATTAATGAATTGGTCTTACTATGGCTTTAATAATGTAACTATCATATGGCCCTTTCTTCATTATCTTATATGTTTTTCCCCAAAGTGTTCCAAACTCCACTAGTTAAACTGGATGCACAGTTTTAACACACATCTTTTATATTAATGAAAACTGAAATGCATAATATTTCTCATCCCCACTACAAAACATGCATACATAATACTTAGATTAAAACTAACTAAAATAACACTATTAGTAAATAAACACTATTTTCTGAGCATTGTGCTATATCATTCAGTCCTGCAATATCTGAAGGAAAAATACAATTATTATAAGTATTTTATTTTTTAAATATTTATTTATTGAGAGAGAAAGAGTGCACAACCAGGAAGAGAGGTAGAGAGAGAGACTCTTAATAAGGCTCGATCTCACAAACCATGTGATCATAACCTGAGCCAAAATCAAGAGTCAGAGGCTTAACCCACTGAGCCATCTAGGTGCCCCTATCAATATTTTAAATATAAGGATATGAAGGGGCGAGTTCAGTAACTTTGCCTCAGATTACATATCCATTAAATTCAGAGCAAGGTTATTTGATAACACATATGAACTTATACTACATATGGTAGCCAAATCAACTGCAAGCTATCTTGACTATTGTACTGTAGCCTCAAAAATACACATAAGAAACTGTGCTAGACCATATAGCATATTGTAAATAAGAGGGGCTATATCTAAAATAATTTTCTGGATTAGTTTCCCTAACTACACTTGGGATGTAGCTTGCCAACATTTTCACTCTATTTCTCATGGGTTGGGGGAAAACGAATGTGGAAAATGAAGAGTTTGTATCAATAGACATGGTAACATAAGAAAGGCTGCAAGCTCATTTATTTAAGCATAATAACTTCTTTTCTGATTTGTCTCCAACTTCTTTCTGGTACTTATTATGCTAACTGCATGTCACCAGAATAGCACTTAGGTGGTTTGTGGGAAGGAAATTACTCCATGTAAGAGTTACATTCTAAGTTAATTATCCACTAATGTCTGAATAACCTTCATTTGTGAAATTATATTTAAAAATTATCTCGTGACTCTATTATTTTTCTTCTCCCCAGAATTTTCTTTCAACTAGTATGATCCTTTTTCTTTGAAGTAAAGCCTGATGTATTAATGTTAAATGTCTTTAAAGACAATTTAACTCACCTTCCATATGTCATTGAGAAGCATGTAACCACCAAGGGGAAGGGAGAAATGATCAATTTCACTGATCTATCACAGAAATGCATTGAAAGTTTTACTTTAACAATTACAAAACTTTGCTAAAAAAAGAATTATGGAACAACAAGAGTCCTTTTCATCTGTGGATCCTTTTCATGAAAAATCTCAAGAGAAAGCTCATAACTGCTGTTTCTATATTCATCTGAAGGGGAGGAAGAGGACAAGCAATTGAAGGTGATTTAGCAAGATTTCAAGCAGTAGCACTGGAATTAAATGTTGAAAGCAGAAGGGCTATAATGTCCGGGCACTTGTAAAGAACTATGAGTCTACCTATGTCTTCATTAAACTTCCAGCTTAAACTTTTTAAAGGTTGAGTGAAATATTTTCCTGTTGGACCTATTAGAAATCATGAATTAAATTACTGAAAATCTGGCTGTGGTCTATTTTTAAAAGATGGTATTTCCAAAATTCTGCTTATCATACACACTTTGAATGACTGTGGCACATTTCGTGACTAACCCTAAGAGGAATCAAAACCTCACATTAAATAGCTACACTTTGGTACTAGTAACCAAATTGGAATCATAAATTGGAATTCAAAGCAAAATGCTGGCTATGAGAAAATATTCAACGGACTATGCAAAGACAGTCCTTTTATAAATTTAAGGATCAATAAAGACCTGAAAAAAACATGCCCAGCTTTTTCTTGCTCTTCCTCCTATATTCCCTTGGAATTGTACCTCCATTTACCAACTCACTAAAAAGCTGCAAGTCATCGAAGACTCCTTTGTCTTTCAATATCTATAATCAATGACTTACTTACCTCTAGTAAATTTAACCTCCTTAACAACTATCAAAACCAACTTCTTTTATTTATTTTAGAGGCTTATTGAGATATAATTCACAGACATTATATTCCATCTCTGCAAAGTGTACAACTCAATGGTTTGTAATACATTCAAAAAATTGTGTGGCCATGTCTGTAATTAGGTTTAGGTCATTTTCATTACACTTGAAAGAAATCCTATAGCCATATAGCAATTACTCCACATCCTATCTACCCCTAGTCATTATCAATAATTAATTTTCTGTCTCTGTAGATTTGTATGTTTTGGACACTTAATAGAAACAAAATTAATACAATATGTAATATATAATATGTAGTTTTTTTGTGACTGATTTCTTTAATTTAGAATAACATCTCCAGGTACTTTTGCAGCTTAAAATATATCAGTACTTCATTCCTTTTCATGGCTAAAATAATATTTCATAATTTGATATACCATTTATCCATTCATCAGTTATGAACATTTGGGTATTTCCACTTTTGACTATTATATTTAAGGCTGGTATAAATATCCATGTACCATATTTTTGTGTGGATGTGTGTTTTCATTTCCATTGAATACAAAACTAGAAATTCTACATTTGATATTTGAGGATCATTTTCCAAAGTGGTTTCACCATTTTACTTTTCCACCAGAAATATAGGAGGATTCTAATTTTTCCATTTCTTCTCTGAAACTTTTTGTTGTCTTTTTTATTGTGGCCATCTTATTTGTGAACTGTTATGTCATCATGCTTTTGATTTGCATTTCCTTTGGTGATGAGGATCTTTTTATGTGCTTATTGCCCATTTTCTCTAGAAATATGTCTATTCAGATCCTTTGTTCATTTTTAACTGAGATACTTATGTTTTTATTATTAAGGAGTAAGAATTCTTTAAATATTTTAGATACAAGTCCCTTATTGGATAGATGATTTGCAAATATGTACCCCCATTTTTGTAGGTTATCTTTTTATTTTTTTTGATGTTATGCTTGGAGCATAACAATTTTTAAATTAAAAAAACCCTCGAATTTTAATGAAGCAAACTTTCTATTGCTAAGCTATTTCAAGATACTGCCTTAGTTTATGTCCCATTGTGTCCCCAAAACCACTGCAAAAATCTTAAAATTTTTTTCTTTGTTTTCAGTCTCAGTTTCATCAGGTCCCTACCAGGTCGATTCTTTCAAAATTCAGGTGTATCATTATCCTGATTTCTACTTCAGTGTATCTTAAGGAAAAATATATTTTCTCTGGTGCAGAAAAGAAAATCCCTGTGTGAAATTACTTCTGGTGGACTCTCTAGCATTGTTTTTTACTGTGCTACATTGTTCAACTATCATTCTAGACATCCCACATTTTTCTGAGTTCAGGAGATATGAGCCATTGCACTATGACCTCTACCCTCCTGCCAACATACTGATACACATATGCCTGTACCTTACATATCAGAGGACACAAGTGGTTTTTTTGTGGGTTGTCTCTGGATCACAGAAAATTTCTATGGTAGTATTTGAGATACATTATTTAATTTTAATCAGTTTCCTACAATTAAACATAAGGAATGGTGATATAAAAACATGAATTTCTATCTTCTCTTGAAAAATTAGAAGACCTGGTTTAAAAACAAAACAGAAGACAGAAAGAAAAAAAGAAAAACATGAGGCCTGCACTTCTGGATGTTTCTAATCAACTAAAGCATAGGCTCTTCAGTTGCTAGTGTCCAAACTATGACCTTTTGAATCTGCCACCATGAGCTCTAGTGCTATTGCAACTTACCAATTCGTATCTAGTCATTTTTTTCATTTAGATTACCTGACTGGTACCCTGATATATTTTATAGTGATATATTGTATATGCTTCTCATATGGAACTGGTAGTTACTATTATACATTCCTATAGACTCATAACAACATGGTATTGTGATTAAAAGCGTAGGCAGGCTTTGAAATTCAACTATCTGGGTCAAATGCTGGTTCTACCACTTAAAAGCTAGGTAAACTTTTTACATTATGTAAAACTCCGTGCTCCTACTTCTTCAACAATAAAAAGAATACAGCAGTTTTAACTATGTCAAAAACTGGGCCTATGTGTCTAGAAATTATGTAACTCATCATGTGTATGGTCCTTGAGCAGTATGCAAGTACTTCACAAGTGTATATTTCTATTATACCTCTGCTTTGTCCAGATAGGGTACTTACTTATCTTTGTATTACAGTAGAACAGATAGAAGATATTCAAAGCTTACTGAATCAGTGAGACAAATGTAAAACCAGTCAATGCTGGAGAAATTACTTTTCTAATGTAAATTATGACATTAAGGGAAAGTACATTATGAAAATAGTTTTTATGAAAACTTACACTTAAAAATCAGGAAATTGTTCCTACTTCCCTCAGTATAGTCCTCCCCCCAACACACACACACACACACACAACCTGAAGTTGTTAATTTATCTTTATATTACCTAGTTAACAAGGCCATGTGAATGACTTATGATTTCATTTTGTTTTGTGCTTTATAGGAATGTCCATGTTCCTGCGTGTGTTTTGATCCTATTTGCAAAAAATGAATGGATGCTTTCATTCAAATACATGTGTTTTCCCCAAATGTTCATAAAAAGCTATAACTTCTTTTCTAGAAGTTAGTGCAAAATCTACTTCTTGATGCAATGCCTCACTATTCTATGCACATAGTGTTATTTAAAATTGGAACATTCATCCCATATATTTTACTATATAGTACTATTATAGATTCTTAGCTCATCATACATCTACATGTATTTATCTCATAGTTCAAAGTATAGCAGTAACAGATAGACAGTCTCCTAAAAATGTAAATGAAAAAACGGCGTACAGTGCCAGGGTTTTTTTATGGTCATGGGTTATATGCCTAGTTCCACCAGCTCTTCCAAAAATGCTTTTATCAGAATAGCTCTTAATACACACATACATTTAAAATGTGAATGTATTCTAGAATGTATTTATTAATTTAATTCTTTATAGCAAAGATTTGTGGAACAAACACTCTGGAGTTCAAAAGATATAACACCTGAACTCAGCCCAGATGGAGAGCTACATATAGAAATATAAGAATTAATCAAGTGTCCACTAGATTTAGAAAATAAAGTCTGTGAAAATACAGGTGGCAGGGATATGAAGAATTACTAGTGAGTAGCAAAGGTTTGATGATCCATGATAAAAATGAAAGTCTAGGAAGCATATTCCAGGCAAAAAAGCACAGTTCAGTGATGGTCACTGCTAGTATGAAAAACCATCCTAGTTGGCTCAGGACTGTAGAATTTCTCATCAGTGAAAAGAAGAATTTCAGAGAATGAAAGGAGACATATTTTTACCAGGCTTGGATTATACGGAGCCCAGTGCAGTTTCTGGTTCTTAGTATCTTCTGATGACTGGAAAAGACAATACTGAGAAACCCTTGCTTGTAGAATGCTTTAAACACTATGTTTAAATCATAATTGAGGAATGCCTTGGTGGCTCAGTCAGCTGAGCATCTGACTTTGGCTCAGGTCTTGATCTAACACTGTGAGTTTGAGCCCTGCTTTAGGCTCTGTTCTGATAGTTCAGAGCCTGGAGCCTGCTTCAGATTCTGACTCTCCCTCTCTCTCTGCCCCTCCCTTGCTCACATTCTGTCTCCCTCTCTCAAAAATAAACATTAAAAGTTTTAAAAATCATAATTGAGAGTAAAGCTTTATATTGATAATTATTTTATGTTGAATTATTTCTTTTAGAATTTTAAAATAGTTTTTCTTTCTATACTTCAGCTTTACACACACACACACACACACACACACACACACACACACACACAGAGTTACAAATTGTTCCCAACTTTAGTTATGTGCAATTATCTAGAGGTATATTTGCCACTTTAGAAACTTCATGTTTTAAAATATGATGAATTGCATTTATTTGTAAAGAGTCAATAGACATTTTCTGTGTATATTGTTGGATCACTACAAGTTTCATTTTTGTGTTAGAATAAAACTTCCTATTCTATTCTGACCATGTGTATACTACAGATCTGATATGTCAGTAGGCAGATTTCATTATCAGGAACTTATGTTGACTGTGTAGCATAGCTTTATAATTTTCTTTAAATGAAACATAATGTATAGTCTTCATAATTTGACAAACATGCTGCAAATGAATGTGTTATAACTATTTTGAAAAGATGTAATCACTTCTCAAGGAATAAATTTTCTTGTAGATATAGCATTTCAAACTGACTGATCTTTTTTCAAACCTCAGTTTTAAGTATCTTCTTTCCCATAATCCCATTATTCCAAAAATTAGAGCTGACATAGTGATGTCCACATTTAAAAAAAATCGAAATGCGTGGCCACACTGAAGTTATTAGGTCATTACTGCCACCTTCTCAGTGTACTGATCACCCTAACACTCAGTCATCTAAAGACTAACATGCAATTGTATCCTTTTTAGTCCTCAGTCACAGAAGATGACCTCCAGATTTCATCCAGAATTGTTGAGATGATCCCGGGCTGGGGTGTGTGTATTCCAGTTATTTGTTTAAGAAATGACTCTTTATAATAAGATGTAGATTACTAATGAGCCCCTGCCTCATAACTAGTTATATGACTCTTCCATATATATTTGAGGAAAAAAAAAAAACCACGAGATGGCTTAAATAACTGCCATTAACTACAAACATAAGCCAGATCGCTACTTATGATGAATTCCTTTCTTGATAGCAAATTAAGTGCAAGGAGAGATGTGCTTGCCTCTGCACTGTGGAAATGATAAGTACATGTATTTCTATTATCAACTAGGGCACAGAGAAATTACCCTCTTTGCAGAAACCTTAGATGTCCCATTTACATACTTTCTTCTTTTTTTATTATTTTTTTTAAAGTTTATTTCTTTATTTTGTGAGAGTGAGAAAGCACATAAGCAGGGGAGAGGCAGAGAGAGGAGAGAGAAAGAATGCCAGGCAGGCTCTGCAGGGCCAGTGCAGATCCCAACACTTGAACCCGCGAACCATGAGATCATGACCAGAGCCAACGTTAAGAGCCAGGCACTTAACTGACTGAGCCACCCAGGTGCCTCCTACATATTTTCAATGAAACTTTTGTGGCACGTGGCATAACAAGTTATGAGGTTGGTTACAAGTCATCTCTACCTAGACATCATTAGAATTTTGGATTTTGTCTAATTTTCTTTTAATTGTATAAATTGTGCAAATGCTTCTGGATTGTCACCAATCAATTTTCTTATTTAACCACTCATATCTCTGTATTCACTGGAACCAGAAAAAAAGGAATGAAGTTACAGCTAAAATTGTGTAGAATTGTGCATAATCACCAACTAATCTTCCCTATACTGATGCAGTAGCAATGACCCATACGATGTGCACTTTTATAGATAGAAAGAAATAAGTCAGATATAACAAAAGGAATGCCCAAGTTAGAGCTAAACCACGGACCTCTGACTAGGCGTTTTATACTTTTTATCTGTACTGCATGTCACAGCTTTTAAATGTGATAGGGACTATCAAGAACGGGGGAGGGCTTGGTGTTTTATCTTTTTTGAGAGCTGTTAAATTAACCTGTGATGTTTTCATAGATGGTGGCAGAAGCCATGAGTTCCCTGGAACTAGGACACAGGACTCTATTCCTCGTGGGGCAGCAGAATGCATAAGCTTCCTGTTTGCACTGGGTCCCTCTGCACCCTTTCCCTAAGTCCCACAGAGATTGTGCGGAGGGAGGCTGGCACAGGTAGATGCTATGTCTACAGTGAAGATGTTTCACAGCCAAAGAATGCTGAGCTTAGAAATCCATTTCTGTTTAAAGAACTACCACAAATCTGTCCAATCATCATCTCAGAGAAAGACGTTATCTTTATCGTCCTGGTCGAGAGCCACATCTACCCACTGCCCCAGAGAATGACCCAGTTCGTATCTTCCAAGCCTGCTTGTTGTGCAAATGATCTGGAGAAGTTAGTTCAAAACCGAAACTCATATTGGACTTGCAGAAATGCCGTGGGACATTGCCCTTGATCTGGACCCCATTGCAGCCTGGTTTTCAAGAAAGCAGCAAGCTATGGATATGGTTAGATATGAACGGTAGGACCTAGGTAATAACGCTTATCATATAACTCTAATATAATAAAAAAGTTCAATTCCCCCACCAAATAGTCACAAGAATCATAATTTTAGCATTTTGCCTTTCTTCTATACGATGGATTGGACCACCTGTAGAAACTATCCGAGTTCATCCTGGGCTAAGATTCTAAGAGCTTCCTAGCTTTGGCAGCAAGGCAGAAATTGTCAATAGGCTTTTCCTGGCACATAAGAGTGAACATGTTCTTTGGTCTTGTTATCTCTGCTTACATGCAAATCTGTGTTTCCTATAGTCATATCAGGCAGGTCAGTTTGTCATAGAATGCCATTTGTCAGAACGCATTATCTACAATCAGCTAAATTAGTTTTTTAGCCCTGCTTGTGAGTGGCCCTAGGTAGAAAGCTTCAGCATACAATTATCAGAGTGCTGTGAGATTAACTCTTTCTTTTAAATATAAATTCAGTAAATTGTATTTGCTTCAGGTGCATAGCTCTGGAAGAGAAGGAAGAGAGTTCCCTGTCTTGTATTTCCTGGGAAATAAGAGATTCTTTCTGAACACTCTGGTTAGGATGGTAGGATTATTTCATTGATTTGCTATGCAATGATAACTTTAATTAGGAAAACTTCCTATTCACAAGAGCATGTAACAGTAAGAACATTAAATGAAACAGAATTTATTTTTATATGTTTTAAATTTATTTAAAAATATTTAATGAGAACCTATAACGTACTTAGAGTAAGAGTAGTCAATGAAATCCATATGGTGTCCGCTCATGAAATTTATCTTTTTTGGGAAAAAGAGACCTACACAGTTAGACAATTAAGTATAAACTAAATAAACAAGATGTTTTCAGAGATTGGTAAGCATAATGAAAAGACAAAGAGCAGTGTTCAGAAAAGGAGAACTAGAGCCACTTTGGTTACATGATGAGGGAAGTTGTTTTTGAGATATTTATGCAGAGACCTGAAGAGTAAGTATAAGGGGTGCCTTGGTTGCTCAGTTGATTGAGCGTCCAACTTCCACTCAGGTCATGATCTTACAGTTTGTGGATGTGAGCCCTGTGTCAGACCCTGTGCTGACAGCTCAGAGCCTGGAGCCTACTTCAGATTCTGCGTCTCCCTCTCTCTCTGCCTTCCTCAGGCTCTCACTTACCCTCTATCTCTCTTTCTCTCTCAAAGATAAATAAACTTAAAAAAAGGGTAAGTATAAACATACAATTTGAGCATTATAGGTAAGTATAGTAACAAAAACCCTAAGGTGGAATGTTTTTGGTCATTGTAGAGGGACAGAAAGCAAGTCAGTGTGGCCAATACGGGATGGAAGTCAGTGGTTCATAAAATGAGCACTTCCTCTTCATTTTATTTTCAGGTTCTGGTAAAAAAAAAAATAGCTGACCCTATTGCACAAAAGGCTAGGCTACTGAGAGGAACAAGGGTTCTTGATGCCCAGGAGCTGGCTTGGCGCTGCTGGCTAGACCCTGGTGTTGCTGTAAGCCAGCCAGGCACTCACAGCTGGGTCCTTGGGTCCACCTGTTAAACACAAATCATTTCACACAACATCAACAGCAGACTAAGTCACTCTGTGACCATGGAGAATCAAGACACACACAAGACCTTTCCATGATCATGTGTGAATACAGACAAGACGACCAAACATTACTCAATCCCAGCTACTCTCAGTGACTGCTACTTCTTTTCACTGGCAGCTTTAGCCTTTCTTCTCTCTACGTGAGATTTATTAAGACATCAAATTCCAGATTTTTGTTGCTTCCAAATTCCAGCTAATACAGAGCAAAGATCTAATTCTGCACACTTAACCAGAAGTCATCTGACAAAGTCAAAATCTAGGAAGTCCTTTCCAACTCCTTTCACTGAGATGTCCCACAACTTCTCACGCAATTCATCACACACTTGCAAGCATCATGTAGTGCACGGCAGAGCCCGAGAATTCACCAAAGAACAGGACCATCTCTTTCCAAGACCCGTGGCTAAAGCAAACTGAACACACAAACAGGTGAGTCCAAAATGAAGTCAGCCCCAGGCCCCAGCACACCCTGTCCCACAACCTGCAACTGTCAAGCTTTTTTTTTTTTTCTTTTTGGTATGGGATTTGGGGACCAAAAAGATTCTTTCCTTTGGGGCCTTGTGGTTGGTGAAGGTGGGTTCTGGACATGATGGAAAAGTAGGTGCTGCCCATAAAAATGGTAATACCTCTTATGAATGCTTTCATCTCTTGGTCCTCCAATGCGTAAAGACTTTTAGATCCATTTTACAGATGAAGAAAATGAGACTCTGCTACAATAAAGGCCAAAGGTCACACAACTAGTGAAAGTCTCATTACACTGCCCTTCCATAAGACCTCCAATTTAGGGGAATATTTGATCTGAGTGGAAGTGGTGGTACTTTCTGATTGCCAAAACGTAGGGGCAAAGAACCGTACTACTCAGTGAATAATAAACCCAAATCTCAATTTGGTGGAAGGGCATTTGTACTACTGCACTACAGCACCCATTTCTTATTTGTAATATAAACACAAGAGCATCACAGAGATTTTATTTTCTGGACACCTCCTTGGTAAGACATATTTTACATTATTTTTGTAACTTGAATTTAAGGATTGAGAAGAAAAGAGAATCACTCAAAGAGCAGTGACTGCTTATTACACTCACGTCATGTTACTATTACTAAGAATTTAACTTATTGTGTCCCAAGCACAATATTAAAGAGACCAAAACAGTCTTCCATATAATGTACATCATTATAAAATATCTAAGAGGAGAAAAAACATTTTTGAGAAAATTAAAGATAATTCTTTCTTGAGGGTAATGTTTCTTAGAACCCTAATTTAGATATAATTATCAATTTAGCACACAAGAACATGTGGAAATTGCCTCAGAATTGTAAAGAATTGGCAATCCATGCTTATTGTATAGATGCTTGGTAAAATATATTCATGTAACATGACTTTATTAGAAATTTGAGATTAAAGAATGATTAAAATGTATTACACCTTTTAAAAAAGACACAAAGTTACTCAATGATGTAATGCTTGGGGGAAAATTGACCTAATTTCAAAAAATAATTGAACATTACTATTTACTATTGAGAAACACTGAACACCAGAAAGAGTCTTATTTGGAAAGGAAAACCCCATTCAGTGAAGTTGTATCCAAAATACATAGGTTATAGAAATAGTGTTCCCTCTCACATTAGATCTATTTCTCCAAGGAAAAAGAAGTTCCATCTTCAGATGAATGGCTGCCCAAGAATTAAGGATGTAAGATAAAAAGCAAAAAGATTGCTTTCCATAATTTCATAAAATGGCCTTAACCAAGGGCTAATTGTCAACATTTTTGCCCTATTCAACACAAATAAGAGCACACATACTTTCAGTTGGCAGAATGTGCTATCTATTTCTGACTTAAATACTACAAATCAAAGGGTGCTTGTGTGGCTAAGTTGGTTAAGCATCCAACTTCAGCTCAGGTCTTAATCTCACAGTTTGGGAATTAAAGCCCCGCATTGTATTCTGTGCTGACAGCTCGGAGCCTGGAACCTGCTTTGGATTCTGGGTCTCCCTCTCTCTCTGTCCCTCCCCAACTCATTCTCTCTCTCTCTCTCTCTCTCTCTCTCTCTCTCTTTCTCTCTCTCTAAGATAAAATAAACATTATAAATAAATAAATAAATAAATAAATAAATAAATAAATACTGTGAATCAAGGACTTGTCTAATTTGGACCAAAATATGATAGAAAATTATAATAGAAAATTTTATTTTAGGAGGAAGTGTGTGGTTGGAAAAATAATATCTGTGTGTGGTTGGAAAAATCATATCTTTTTTTTTAGAAGTAGTCAATTTTGAAAGCCCTAAGGAATGAATTAGGAGGCAGCCTGGAGTCATCTATTCTCATTCTTGAATGATGGACCTAATAAAAAAATTGTCTCCTTTGATATAATTTTTCTTCCAAAAAACTGAATAGAAGAGAAACTGTATCAGGAAAAACTAAACTTGTCTGATTAAAGATGAAGCTCAAACTCAGGAATGAGCCCTCAAATGACTCAGCCAGGCATATGATACTTTTTTTTATTTTTTTGTTGTTAACCATAGTCCATAAGCCTACATAAAACTATTAAGTCTTTAATTTCAACTAGTTCTCCTCTTCACTCTGATAATTTTGAGATCATTTTTTGTCAGTATCTTTCATTTCTTCAAAGTGACTTGTCTTTAGGTCCTTGGTCCCATTGCCCATTGGTGAAAATAAACAAAATGTAATAAACAAACAGCTAGCTAACTATCTGGAAGCATATCTGAGTTTGATTGGATGTATACATAGAATGGGATTCATTTTAGCAGACTATTGTGATAATCAAACACAGAAAAAAGAATACATTAAGGTGTGCTTCAACATACGTGTGTATGTGCCAATGTAGGTGCATATGCACGTTTCAATTTTTAGCTGGTAGTGGGCTATTCAGGCAGGACTACTGGTAAGAAATTGTGGATTTCGGCCCTCTCTTCAGAAAATGGGTCAGCTTTCAAAATATGACATTATCAGTCATCAGCATTAATAGGGAACTTTAATTTCACATCAGAAATTCAATCAAGGATTTTTTTAAGTACACAGTCAATACAAAATTTCAAAACTTCCAAAATTTTGACACTTTTTCTTGTTTCCTTTAGGGATCTGGCACCAAGAGAGTATTAAAAACTAAATGCATACATACATACATAAATCATGATAATTTTATTTATCAATCAATAGATATTTATGAAGCATCTATTATGTGCTAGGTATTACTTTATATAAAGGGTACAATGCTGTGTAGCAGACAATAAGGCAATAGATAAACACAGCAATGTGTATTATAAATATGTGCACTGAAATAAAGATGATGAGAACTGAACTGTGTATCTTTAAGGGTGTGTGTGCATGTGCTGGAGAGAGACAGACACAGAGAGAGTGAAAGAGAGCTATATTGCAGAAATAGAAGTAGGGATATAGGAGTGCATAAATTAGATGAAGTGGAATGTAAGAAGTAGTACCACATGCATATCACAGTATTATTTATGAAGAGCAAAACTACATAACTCAAACAATAGTATACAGTTTTTCAAGAAAATACAGGGGCGCCTGGGTGGCTCAGTCTGTTGAATATCTGACTTCAGCTCAGGTCATGATCACACAGTTTGTGGGTTCTAACCCTGTGTCAGGCTCTGTGCTGACAGCTCAGAGCCTGGAGCCTGGTTCAGATTGTGTCTTCCTCTCTCTCTGCCCCTCCCCTGGTCATGTGCTTGCTCTCTCTCTCTCTCACTCAAAAATTAACATTAAAAAACTTAAGAAAAGAAAGAAAATATATATACATATAATGTGAACAAATACAACATTACGTTCTGGTATGACTGTCCAAAATCCTCACCTCCTGAACATCACATTCTTGTGTAATGCACTCCCCTTGTGTCATATGAATCTAGTGCTTGTAACAAATAGAATATGGCACAAGTGATGAGATGTCACTTCCATTTTAAGATTATAAAAGAATGGGCCTTCCATCCTGCTGGCATTCTTTATTGCCACGTTGGCCTGCATACTTTGATACAGCAAGCTTCTAGGGTTGATGACCAACCCCCCCATTCCTACCACCACCCCAGGAAAGTAACTGAGCATGACCTCCAGCCAACAGCTAATAAGGAACTGAGGCCCTTAGTCTGACAGTCCTTGAGGGACTGAATTCTGTCACCAACAACGTATGTGAATTTAGAAGCAAATCCTTCCCCAATCGAGATTTCAGATGAGCCTGAAGGCCTCATCTGAAAGTTTGACTATCAATTTGTAAGAGACTGAAGCAGAGAACCCACTAATCTGCTTCAATTCCTGACCCATGGAAACCTTGAGATAGTAATTCTTGTTGTTTGAAGCCACTAAGTTTTAAGATAATGTGCTACGTGGTGAGAGTAAAGTAATACAAATTTTATGTATTTATACACACACACATCTGGAGATAGACTGCAAGATGGGGAGGAACAGGACTGCACATATAGAATAAATGGGGGCACTTTTTTTAAGGTATAAGAGAAGGGAATCAGGGCCAACACACAACAATGAAGTGAAATGCATGATTGACTTAGTGTGTTTGCAACTTCCATAAATAAGAATTCTGAAATAGTAAAACACAGGGGAGAGAATGGATGCAGTGGGTTGACTAGGCTGCTCAAGCTGCCAAAACAAGAAAGCACAGGCTGGATGGCTTGAACAATAGAAATTTATTTTCTCACAACGTTAGAGGCTAACATCTAAGATCAAAGTGCCATCAAGGTTGTCTCTAGTGCAGCCTTTCTTTCTGGTTTTACCTTGACATCTTTTCACTGGGTCCTCATATGGCCTTTCCTCTGTGATCTCTTACAGAAAGAGCTCTCTGATTCTCTTTCTTTTCTTAAAAATACTCTAGACGTACTGGATTAGGAACACATTCTTCTGAATTCATTTAACTGTGATTACCTCCTTAAAAGCCCTGTCTCCAATTAATGTCACATTAGGTATTAGAGATTAAACATCTTACTTTTAGGGGGACACATTTCAGTCCATACAGTGGTTATTTTGTTTTCCCTTTTTTGAAAATATCCAGTATTACAGAATTTTAATAATGAGGGGTCCTCAGATAACTAAGATTTGTATGTTCATAAGTATATAACGAACAAAACATTCAGAAATTATGTCAAATGTGGCAATCTGCATTTGCAGCAACTTAAAATATATTACTTTATGGGATTTTCTGGCCCTTGGACTAAACCAGGTCCTTCATATTTAGCCATTACTCCCAACAACTTTCAGATCTTTTAATGTTTGATTTTCCATTTTAGGCAAACCATCTCTATAGCAATTTTATTGACTTTCCTTTTTCCTTTTCTTTTTAATGTTTTCTTTAAATTTTTCTTTTTCTTACCAAAAGTGGAAATGATCTAAAAATTTTTTGCCTGTACTTACTTTCTGATTACACATCAGCTGAAATTATAAAGTGTTACATTACAGACCTTTTATTCTGTAATTATGAAATAAAATAGGACACTTTTTAATTTTTTTAATGTTTTTATTATTGAGACAGAGAGAAACAGAGCAGGAGCAGGGGAGGGTCAGATGGAGAAGGAGACACAGAATCTAAAGCAGGTTCCAGGCTCTGAGCTAGCTGTTAGCACAGAGCTCGATGCGGGGCTCGAACCCATGAACTGTGAGATCATGACCTGAGCTGAAGTTGGCAGCTTAACCGACCTAGACACTCAGGCATTTTCATTTTAGGACACTTCAATATTCCATAAAAGGCAAAAAAATTATTTACCAGTCTCTGTAAATGTATGCGGAGTATGTGAGTCTATGAATCCAACCTGTGAATACTAAATTAAATCTTTATCTGCTCAATACAGACTGTGGGAAAGAGTCTTAGGGACACCATCCCATGGTCTAGAACTATTAGATGGTCTTTTGGAGTTCTCACAAAAATGTCACCAAATTTATTTTCCTACTTTCTTCTTTGTGTGAGAACATGCTAGTCCTACTTTCTATGCTGCAGAATGTATGTGTTTTATGCAGTTGATAATATCTTACTTCATGCTGAGTCATATTTGTACTAGAATTTATCATAATTGGACATCCAAGAAAGATTCCCAAGGCTCATGTTTTAGCTCAAATATGTTCTGATAAATAAAAGTCACTGGTACTGTTCCCTGTGTTAAGAGACACAATTATAGCCTTTCTACTTCCTCTCTTTGTATTTAGGATAGTTCTTAAAACAACAGACCTAACATCCTGAGAGAGAACAGTGACTTTAGACCTGAAAAGAAAAAAAGTGTTTAAAAATAAGAAACCTCTATTTCCAATTCTAAAATGGAATTACTTAGTCTCTCAAAAATTGGTCAATGAGGGTATGATGCTATTTTAAGGAAAATAAAATCCTGTGCTGGAGTCCACACTGAAATGTACATCTCCACAATATTCAGTTGGTAAGAATATACACAAGTATTTCTAGAATTCTAGTATTTCTAGAATATAAAACTGAAGGTCCTAAGTAGAATGAAATAGAAATTTTCTTTAAAAATGAATGTACTTGATAATTACTGCCTTGTTAAGTAATAATCTATGAATTGACTGTAAGGAAAATGTATACATATCAATTCGAAATATATATAACACAAGCAATATTATGTAGAATTCACACTGAAAAAACCACCAATAGGTGGCGCTGCTGTGATTGAATTTGGTTAAACCTACAAATCTGACCCTAGATTCTATTATTTTTAGTTTCTTATATACCTCTATCTCGTCTACTTAGCATCTGTTCAATAGTGAACTGGTTATAAAATGTCACTGAGGATAAAATGTTTTTAAGTATTTGGGAGGCATTTCTATCACCATCACTTAAAAAGATGAGAAATAGGTCAGAGATCATAGCTATAAAAACTAGACTGCTCAAGGTGGTACTTATCTAAAAAATGAATATACAAGTGCTTGACTCAAATGGAAGTTATGAATTTTGCATAAAGCCCTTCATCAAGGTTGAATTACATAATGTCTCATTTAATGGCATATCTATGTGACATTACTTGTCAAGCATTATTTTTCGTTGTCAGACCAAACATTTGATTTGTAAGATATAAAGAGAATTTCACTGACAGTAAAAAAAAAAAGCATGTTTACAATTTGCAATTAAACATGAATGATAAGATCAGTGAATGAATAATGTATAGTTATAAAAAACTATGACTCTGGACATGTAATATTTATAGTAAAACACTAAAAATATTCAAGTTATTTTTATTTTATTTTTAAAACATTTAATTATAAAAATTTTAAAATAAGATTGTGGATATCAGACTTATTGTGATAACATTTGATACACACAATGATTTATCAGAATAAGTATCACTTCTCAAAATTATGTGTTAGTAACTAATCTTTAATGTGACATTTATATGATAGTTTAAACAATGTATACATTTAAAACTATACTAGCCCTTTAAAAAAAGCTACCAAACCAAATCAAGATGAATATTCAAAAGTAATTGTTTTAATTATTTCCTCCCTTTTCTATTCTTCTTTGAATAGTTTCAAATACAGATATTAAAATTTTTCTAAGCAGTGAAAAATGGGATTTTAAAAATATAAATCATCCATTTTCTTAGCAGGATTTTATCTCCTAGATTTCTCAAATTTGCCTATTCTTTCTCTTTCTCTTAAAAATATTTTAGCTACTCTTTTATGTCATACAGTATTGTATATTTATACTGCTAAAAATAAAATTTGTTTTAAAGAACACATAACTTCTATAACAAATTCCCCTAACTACATAAATTATTAATGTTACTAACTGAATTGGGTCTTCCTATGCCCTAAACCCTGTATCCCCAGAATGAGACCTGATTTAGAGATAAAGTCTTTCTAGACCTAACAAGTCAAAATGAGGTCATTAGAGTGGACTACAATGTCATAGAGCTATTTCTTAAGGTAATCTTTTTCAATTTAATATTTTTTAATGTTTATTGTTTTGAGAGAGAGTGTGGGCAGAGGAGGGTCAGAGAGAGAGGGAGGCACAGAATCAGAACCAGGTTCCAGGCTCCAAGCTGTCAGCACAGAACCTGATGGGGGGCTCGAACCCATGAACCATGAGATCATGACCTGAGCCAAAGTCGAAACACAACCGACTGAGCCACTCAGGCTCCCCAAGACTGGTGTTTTTATACAAATAGGCAATGTGGAGACAGGCACACATACAGGGAGGTTACTGTGAAGAGATTAGAGAAGATAGCCATCAAACCAAGGAGAAATGTGTGGTATAGATTCCTCTCTCAAATACTTCATAAGGCACCAACCTTATTAAGTTGATCCTCCTTGATCTTGGATTTTTACCCTCCAAAACTGTGAGACAATACATTTTTGTTGGGTAAGCCATTCGGTGATACTTTGCCTGTATCCCTAGCAAAATCGTGCATTGAATTAGGTACCATCTATGATAGTTATGAAAACTTAGAAACTGTACCTTGTGAGTCAAGCAAGTTTACAATGTTAGGGAAAATGTTATTTCAAAAAGTGAAATTTTTCATCCAATCATATATATTGCAGTAAATACTTTCTGCCTCTTTTATGCTTCTTATTTTTCTAATTTTATTCCACTGAAAAATAAATATATTAAAACATTAGTTATATGTTAATAATATTAAATAGAAGATAATTTGCTATGAAAATGAAGTGTTCTTGGTCCTTAAACTTGCAGTTAAATAATGCTTACTTTAAAAAATGTCATAAATTATTTGCAATGGAACTTTTAAAAATGTAGAATAAGTATTGAAATCCATACTGAACATAATATATCCTTTACTGATGATATATGTTTATCATAATCAACATATAATTTTATTGAAAATAAAAACAAACACTGAAGGCAACTATTGAGGTATATAAACTTTTTTTTGTTTTAATAAAAAGATGACAGGCTTCTGCACTCTATTTTGCTTTTCTTTCAATATCATTGTGTAACCTAAAGAAAAACCCATTTCTCCCAATTTTCTCTGGAACATATATTTCCTGTCAGAACTTCTCATGTATCTACTTTTATAATAAATCTGGAAGAAAAACAAGCATTTTAATTGCCATTAAGTTATTGATAATTATTTTAGTGGCTTCTGTTTGGACAGACAAGACATGAAATATCTGCAGAGGCAGTGAACTGAACAAAAGGTTAAATGCTTGGGAAGGAAAAGGCAAAAGTTTTCATAAACGAATAACACTTTTTCTTTAGTATTTTATCTACTTTCAATTCTATCTTGTCCATAATCTTTCTTATAACTTTCAACAATGAAGACAATATCCAAAGCCACTCTTTATATTTTCTATTTTTATCTTTAATATCTATTATTGAACTAGGTTTGACCAGTTTTCCCCACTGTTATCACTTTCAGCCACAAACAAAACGAAACAAAACAAAACAAAACAAAAAACAAAACACTGTAATCCTAGCCACACCGTGGATGCACACACCAATGCATGCACACACATGCCCTATGAAAGTAGAACAGAGACACTTGTCCTTGTCTTAGAGATGGCTCCAGACAACACTCAAGGTAACCTAAACACATACAAAGTTAGCATTTCAAGTACTTTATATTGTAATAATAGCAGAAGTAGTAAGGTATACTAAGTGAGCCATCAGGTGAGTGTAGGATAAATGGAGACACCATCTTCTTTGTTTTAGTTTATGAGGATAAATTGAAAGATCTTTTTTAAGAAAAGTCATAAGGTTGGTGGAGAGAAGTAACCCATGGCACAATCTTCAACATTAAAGGGGAAGCGAAGCAAGCCTGGATGAAGTTCTCAGCTGTGGTGACAAACCCTTTAGAGACTTAATTCTCACTCTAGAGAGCTGCATACAAGTCTGGAACATGCGGAGTCCCTAATGCAAAATCAACATGACAACTACTTAGGCATATATTTCACAGGTTAGGAAAGGTTAGAAAAAAATGACCTTTTTTTTTGTGACAGGTAAAATTGTATGAGAAAGACCATGCAGATCATTTCTTTCATTAATTCTTGCTCCAATGTTTCCTATTTTTAAAAGATATTTTTGGGATGCTCTAAGAACTACTTTATTGCATTCATTTAATTGTGTCATAATTTAAAACATAACATTTATAAGACCCACAACATTTACTTTTTGTTGTTTAGCATGCAATGTGCCAGACTTTGGGAATACTGTTTTAAAAACAAAACAACACTAACTTAAACAACAAAGCCCCTTCCTCAAAGACAAAGTATGATCTATATGGGAACGAGATGAGGCATGGAATGAACAAATCCAAATTAAACATGAAATAGAAATGTCGGAAGCAAGAGTTTTAATAATATTGCCAATGGCAGTTTCAGGGCAAGGTTGTCTCTGAATTAGGATGTCAATATTTCTGGAAACTCTCTCCCCAGAGCAGAAAGGAAAAACCAAGTAGCATGCTAATTTAAGTATTTAATCATGTCAATAACAGTTTAAACAATTTCTACAGCTTAAACGCACTCCCCTAAATGTAATAAGTTGTATTACCTCTGCTATTTTTAAAATATTATTTCTTTTAGGTAATATCTTTCTCATCTGGTTAAAGGAAGAACTGAATTAAATTTCTATAGAGTCTTTGTCAAAACAAAACAAAAATACACACAACAACGATTCCTGATTTTGGGCTCTCATGTCACTTTGAACTTGATTTGACCCTACTGTCAGAGCTGATCTCTAAGTCAGTTTGTTTCAAAACAGTGTCAGAGATGATATGTGGTGATTATTGTGCAGGACATTTATTAAGGGAGCACACTTTAGAGAAAACTGTAAGAGTGTGAAGCAAGATAGGACAGGGAAGGACGAAGGCGAAGAGGTTTTTTCAAGGGTAATCTATCTTCTTACTGATCCCAGAGGTAATCCTGGCCTGGGAATTGCACCTTAATATTTGTATCTCCTACAACATATTTCCCAGATGTCTTTTGATTGAGCTATCCCCATTGGTTAAAGGACAATCCTCCATAAAAATGTGGAGATGGGGATCTTTTAGCAAAAATTGCTCAGGTATGAGATGATGTTGACAGCAGAGATGAGGATAAACAGAGAAAAGCAAGACAGATTTCCTGTGTACATATAATAGTTCTTGTAAATTTACTACAGATAGAGGATGAGGGAAAATAAAGAATCAACACTAGAAACTATGTATTAAGCTATTTAGGCAGTGATAATTTTTGTTTTGTTTTATTTTGTTTTTTTACTGAAATTAGTTGGGTTGGAAAGGATTTGGAGCATAAAATCAAGGCTTCCTATTTAGACATAATAAGTTTTGAAATCTTTTCTAGGCATGTGAATGCAGATATCAAGTGAGGACTCAGGTGTGTAATTCTTGAATTTAAGGGAGAGGCCAAGTGCAGAGCTATGCGTTGGAAAGTCTTTGGCATAGGGATGATAATAAGGGAGGATATATAAAACTATGGCAATAGCATAAACTACTTGGGGAAAAGTTTATTAGCAAATTGGACCAATGCTGATTCCTGAGGGACTGCAGTATTTGGAGCTCTGGGACAGGAAGGAGGACAAAAAGAAAGACAAAAAAGGACAGACCACAGATCTAGAAAATAATTCTGGTGAGTGTGGTGTTCCTGAAGGCAAAATATTTTTCACCAAAGTTATGAAATGATGCTGAGAGACTGAGTAAACTGGGAACCTAGAAGTATACTTTGCATTTGTAAGATGGATGCTGTTGGAAACCTTATAAAAAACAATAATCCTTTTAAAAATAAGCAGAAGATATGAACAAACATTTCTTCAAAGAGAACATCCAAATGGTGAATAGACATATACGAAGATGCTCAAAATCACTCTCAATCAAAATGACAATATCACTCACTCCTATCAAAATGGCTAAAATCAAAAACACAAGAAACAAGTGTTGGCAAGGCTGTGGGGAAGAAGGAACCCTCGAGCACTTTTGGTGGGAATGCAAGCTGGTGCATTCATTGTGGAAAACAGTATGGAGATTCATCAAAAAATTAAAAATAGAACTTCCCTACTGGTTATTTGCTCCTCCCCAAAAAAACAGAAATACTAATTCAAAGTGATATAGGCACCCCTATGTTTATAGCAACATTATTTATAATAGCCAAACTATGGAAGCAGCCCAAATGTCCACTTATAAAGGAATGGAAAAGATATATATGTGATGGAATATTACTTGGCCATAAAAGGGATGGAATCTTGCCATTTACAACAACAGAGATAGAGCTAGAAAGTATAATGTTAAGAAAACAAAGTCAGTAAAAGAATGCCATATGATTTCACTCATATGTGGAATTTAAGAAACAAAACAAATGAGCAAAGGAAAAAGAGAGAGACTAATAAATTGACTTTTAACTGTAGAGAGCAAGCAGATGATTGCCAAAGGGTAGGCGGGTGGGAGTATGAGTGTAATAGGGTATGGTGATTAGAGTACACATATTATGATGAAAAAAATATTAAAGTAAAAGAGAGAGAGAACGTTGTCAGTGCAGTGGTTTAAGAAAAACCTCAGTGGGAGTAAATCATTAAGGCAAAGGAAGGGAATAAAGACCCAAAGTGAATACAAGCAAAACACCTTTTCTGTGGAGGAAAGAAGGATGAAGCAGTTCATGAAAGATGAAAGAAAGGTCATGAAAGATTATAAATGGTGAAAATCAATGAGGTGCTGTTAATATAACAAAAACTATGGGAATATGATTTTCCACTGCTGGGCAAGAATCTGCAGATTGATGAAAACTGCTCTTTATTTTAGGGTTTCTTAATTCATTTTAGAAGTAGGTATTCACCAAAGTTAAACTGAGTATAAAGTTTACTTATATCCAATTCTATTTTCATTATGTTTGTATGTGCATTTCTTCAGTGTTTCACTCACTAGCTCAGAAGACAAGTTTATCACACTTAAATGTTTATACTTTTCTTTGTATCTTAGCTTTACATTATTTTATTATTACTCTCTCTCAGTGCTGAAGTTCTATACTACTGCAGTTTTATGAATCATTAATATCTAAGAGCTCAAATCCATATATACTTTCCTGTTTATAAAAATTATATAATTTTCATCTATTTATTTTTTTCATATGAACTTTACACATTTTCTTTGAGACATACCAAAATAAACTCTACTGTTGTACCCTTGAAGTACAGTTAAGAGAAAAGGTGATGTCATAAGTTGTTTTTTAATGTATACATTGGTGCAGAAATTCTGTAGAGATTTTTGAATTACCCTTCAAACTGTTAAGTGTTCAAAAATTTGAACATATATATATATATGACATGCATACAGCCTAAAGGTGCCTGTTGAAATATTGTTTGTGATAATAAAGTTTAAGAAATCCATTGGAATGCTAACTTTGCATACTCATTTAGACTGTTCTTCAACATGTATTAATTCGTGAAAATGCTGCCTACCAGCTAATGCTTATAGGCAAATACCCTTAGTTGCCTACCTTACTACCAATAGAGTTACTCATTCTTTCCTACTATAGACCTCCAATATTAATGATGTTTTAAGCAACATAGATGTTCTAAATAAAAGATTGTGGTTTGTCAAAACCAATTTTTTTGGTGTTCATTGAGTTAGCATTGCAAATTAACTATGCTATGTGCATTGAGACATAAGAGGAAGCCTGAAAAAAACTTCTGGAAACATTTTTCTTCCTTGTTAACAAAAAGAAAAAAAAAATGAGCAGAAACTTTTCTCGATGTTGTGTTTGGGTATTATTTTTGAAGATACAATGCTTGGATAAGTGGCAGGTCATAAGGAAAAATTGGACATACATGTAAGAGAGTTTTGAAAAGCAAACATTCTTGATATCCTGGAGCCCTTGAATTTACCAACTTTGCAATTATTTCTGGATTTGTAGTCTATAAGTTAATACATATTCTTAGTTTTAGACTTTCTTATAGTTTTGTATTCTAGCACTTGAAACAGGAAACATCCCACCTAGTAATTGATCATTGATAATAAAATTGATAATAAAGATATTTATAATACTTGGTATAGTGTGGAACTTAGTCAGAATGGATGTTAACATATACCCCATGGAGATGAGGAGGTCCTGGAATATAAGTGCATAAAACAAAAAAAAAATTCTTCTTTGTTCATTCTAGCACTTCAAGTCTAAGGACAAAAAACAAAAGGGTGGCAGAAACCTCCATTGGCTCTAAAAGCTTATGCTAAGACATGGCAAAGGTCAAACTTATTCACATTCCACTGGGCAAAGTAGATCAGAAGGCTAAACCTAAAATCCATGAGGAAAGAAGAAAGGAAAGAATAAAGACACCAATGGAGGAGAAAGAATGAATAGTTGCAAAAAAAATAATAATACATTCTACTAAGTATCAGTAAGATAATGACTAAAATTAATTAAAACATATAAAATAAATTAAAAATCCATGATTTCATAATGCCAATTAAAAATTAACCTAGGGCACCTGGTGGCTCCATTGTTGAGCTTTGGACTTTGGCTCAGGTCATGATCTCATGGGTTGTGATTTTGAGCCCAGTTGTGAGTTTGCTGCTGTCAGTGCAGAGCCCACTTCAGATCTTCTGTCCCCATCTCTCTCTGCCCCTCTCCTGCTCATGCTGTCTCTCTCAGAAATGAATAAACATTTTTTTAAAAAGTATTTTGTCACCATTAAGGGGTCAACATCACCAAATAATTATTCTAAATTGATAAATAAAGAAAAATGGGAAAATCAAAATTTCTTTGCCTCTTCTCCATAGTCTACCCATCAAGTATAGCCGAATACTTGATGATGGAAAGTTCACTCTTTAATATATTCTACCTTATAAATGAAGAAAAAAATCATAAAATTAGAAAGCACCTTTTTCAACCTCTAGAGAAATAATGGATGTAGATGAGGATCACAGTGGCCACTAACATCACAAAAAGAAACAACTGGACATTGTATGCCTCCTGGTGTCAGGACAGAACATTATTATCAAGTATTATATTCCTCAAAATAAATCCAGTTGAATCAGATCAAGCTTTTCAATACAGTACTTACTATTTTACAAAGGGATAGTGACATTATAGAGGGAGAAATCTGTGAAATCCAGAATACACTCAACTCTACAGAACAACTGTTCTAGTTCTTTTAGTAAGTACATTGCAAGGAAAACCAAAAAGAAGCTATTTATCTATAGTTTAAGAGACTTTAAAAAATATACCAACAAAATTCAGTGTATTGGTGTATCCAATGTATGAATTTCCTGATTCAAACAACCGTTTAAAAAAAAAAAAAGCATTTTTGGACAATTAGAAAAATTTGACTATGGGGGCGCCTGGGAGGATCAGTTGGTTAAGCATCTATCTTCGGCTCAGGTCATGATCTCATCATTTGTGGATTCAAGCCACGCATCAGGCTCTGTGCTGACAGCTAGCTCAGAGCCTGGAGCCTGCTTCAGATTCTGTGTCTCCCCCTCTCTCTGACCCTACCCTGCTTGCACTCTCTCTCAAAAAATAAAATTAAAAGCACTAAAAAATTAAAAAAGGAAAATTTTGTCTATGGATTGCTTATTTGACTATAATAAATAACTTTTAACTATATTCCAGGTAAAATAATTAGTTTAATAAACTAATCTATCGGTTATAAACATGTGTCTTGCAATATTTATGGGTAAAATGATACAATGGCTGAGAATTTGCTTTAACAAATTTGGTGAGGGTAGAGAGGAAACAAGGTTGGCCTTGAACTGATGAGTGATGAGTGATGAGTATATGGAGATTGATTTATAATACTCTCTATATATGCATATATTTGAATTACTTATGGTAAAATGTTTTTTTAAATAAGTGTCTATGAGTCATGAATAAATAGAAAAGTAGAAAGCAATAAATCACAACCTATAAAAATGAGAGTAGAAAGTAAATAATGAAAAGTAGATACATTGTTTTATTTTTGTTATTGTCACTTGAAATAATTAATTTAAAAACCATTTATATATTAAAATAATAAAACGTGCAGTGGTAATAAAGTTTTGGAATTTAAACTAATGAGGTTCATTATGGCACTTCATTACTTTAACTAAAAAATTGATAATCACTCACTATATTTTGAATTTTGCTAACTTCGTCCTATAGAAATCTAGCTGTCCTTCGAGAAAGAAATTTGATATTCTTTCCATGGAACCCTGTAGTCACTCTCAACTCCAAATATAGACCTAAAGAGAGGGAAAAGTCCACCACTAGCATAGTATTCTTATTTAACTTACCCACATATATATATCATACTAAATTTAGTTGTAATATCCTTGATTCTGGAAAAGACTAAGAATGACACAAAGTTGCAATAAACACCATCATTTCCTTAAAAATTATTTCATGTGTTTGGGTACTGAGATCTAGATATATTAGGATCTAAGCTTCAGCCTCCCACGTCATTTCCACACCAAAGTTCATGGAACCTGAAAACAGGCTCCCTAAGTGAAGGCCATCAGCCGTCCAGTGCCTGAATGAGATTGGGAAGAGTAACAACATTTAGCCTCAGCGACACAAGATAAGCCAGTAGTGTTTGGATTGCAAGCAGTTCTGTTTTGCTCTGAAACAGGAAGTTCTATTGCATTACACCTACGAAAGAGTAGCAGTGACCAACATATAAGAAAGGGTGAAGTTGTAATGCCAGAACAGAAGAGGGCCCGTGGAGGCTGTAGAAAAGAGTGAAAGATAACAAAAATTGGCTCCTCTTTTTATTAGTCAACAGGCTTCGTTACTTCAAAAAGGAACGATAAAGCATGAGTAGACTGATTTTCTCATAGACCTCTCCATGACACCTTCATGACATACCTGCCAGGTGCATTCATTCACTGAGGACATTTGTATCCATTTGGTGGCACCTTGTTTTTTTATAAGTTCTTGTATAGTAATGAGAATACATAAGAAATTTTCAAAAATAAGTAAAGCCTGATAGAAATTTGCTAGGAAGGATTAACATCATCATCATTATGAGAAGAAGAAGAAGGTAACCAAAGCATCAAGTTTTTGTACTTACAAATTGGATGAACTCAGTCACATTTACATTTTGAACAGAAACTATATTTTGCAATTTATCTTTCCTTAACATGAATTAGGTGACTAAATACCATACCAAAAGCCGGATGCTTAACCAACTTAATTATTTTAAGGAGAGATACAGGGTATACTACTACTACTAATTATTATTATAGAATTTGTATTCAGAATTTCATATATCACAGAAATATGGTTAACTAAGACAACCTCAAACAGGTAGAAATTCATTTTTTAAATTTTTAATATTTATTTATTTTTAAATAGTTTATTGTCAATTTGGTTTCCATATAACACCCAGTTCTCTTCCCCACAAGTGCCCTCCTCCATCACCACCACCTCTCTTCCCACTCCCCCTCCCCCTTCAACTCTCGGTTCCTTTTCAGTATTCTCTCTGAGAGAGTAGTCTCTCAGATTTTGCGTCCCTCTCTCTCCAACTCTCTTTCCCCCTTCCCCTCCTTATGATCCTCCATTAGGTTTCTCCTGTTAGATCTATGAGTGCAAACATATGGTATCTGTCCTTCTCCACCCAACATTTCGCTTAGCATGACACCCTCCAGGTCCATTTTGGAGAGAGAGAGTGAGCAATGGAAGGGCAGAGAGTGAGGGGGACAGAGGAACTGAAGTGGGGCTCCCCACTGACAGCAGTAAGCCTGATGGAGAGCTAGAATTTATAATCCATTAAATCACGACCTGGGCCAAACCACTGCTCAACCAACTGAGCCACCCAGGAGCCCTGAACAGATAGAAATTCTTAAAGTTTCCTAAATTTGAGGACCCATCGGTGGCTCAGTCGCTTACACATCGACTTGAGCTCAGGTCATGATCTCAGGGTTCATGTGTTCAAGCCCTCCGTCAGGCTCTGTGCTGACAGCTCGGAGCCTGGAGCCTGCTTTGGATTTTGTGTGTCCTTTCTCTGCTCCTCCCCTACTTGTGCTCTGTCTGTCTCCCAAAAATAAATAAACATTAAATTTTTTAAAAAGTATCATAATTTTGGTTAAGGTTTTCACCACATTCTGACTGGATTCACAATTCTAACTTAATGTCCAAATATTTTCTTTCTATTCTCTCCATGTTGGAAATGTGTTCATGTGTTTATTGTACCACCAGACAAACAAGGGAATTCTTGTTTAGCACTAAATTCCATCTCTACTTTCAATATTCTGACAACTGATTTACTTAAAAATAATGATAAAATTCATAGATTCTGACTTACATTTCTTGTGCTGCTAAATCATCAGTTTCTCATATATTTGACTTGTTGAGAGGATACCCTTTCTACATTAATAACATGCCAAATGGCACTTCTTGAGAATGACAATTTATAACATTTTTGAGAAAACTATGTATGCTTACATAGTTGAGGGAAGGGCAAGTTCATAAATAAAACCTGGCCATTTAAAATAGTTTAGGTACATAATTATATGTATAGAGTGTGAGTTCAGTGAAAAATATAACCATACTTTATCGTAATACTACTCATGTTCAAATATTGGTTTCACTCCTCACATGTGATCTCACTCAATTTCCTGAATCTTTGAAATCTTTACTTTGCTTATGTGCAAATCTGTCACGATGATATGACCCTCCTGACAGGTTGGTTGAATTACTCTCAGAAACATTCAGTGCTCAACAAATCTTATTGGGCTTAAAGAGATTAATTATTCTATTGCTTTGGTCTTACAATCTCATTTTTAGAATGGGAAGAGATTAGCACTTCCATTTTAAATGGCTCCTTATTGAAAAATTATCAAAAAGGAACTTTAAAAAGTTCATTATTGAAAAATGAGAAAATCATTAATCAGTATACATATATTAGTAAATATTACACTAGAAAGAATTTAGAAGCACTAATTTTGAACTTAAAGTATCACTGACTTTCTATTACCACGAGTTTCAAGATACTGTGCATTTTTATCAGGGTTGAATAATAATATATATCAGAAGAAACAATTAATGTTCCTCACTTCCCACCAGGAAGAACAAATACTTTGATTACTCAACTTCATTTGTTATAAAAATAAAGCAGTGGAAATATTTTCTCCTACTGAGTCACAGTTGAGCAATTAAGGCATTGTTAGTCTTCAAAATAAAAATGCAACTTACCATGGTTAGAGAAATATTGTGTTCTTAAAGCAATAGAAATAATCTGTCTTGTAATCTCAACCAAATTTACTTATGTTTATGTACAATACTTGCTTTTGGAATACTGAGAAAATATGAAAACAAAATAAATTATTGAATGGGAAACTGGTTATATAACTCAATTCACTATTTTTTTTAAGGGTTTGCTAAATAATTTGATCAACACAAAAAGTCCAGGGTTTACTGCTTTTATTTAATGGCTCAAATTATTTTGTAATAGTATAAAACATATTTTGAGAAAGATATTTTAAGCACCTAAAATAAAATTAAGTTTTTCTGATAAAAATAATTACTATAATTTAAACATTGTGTTTTCCTCTTACATGTCATTTGAATAACAAAAATTGGAAAACATATCAGAAATTTTCACAGGAATAGTAAACACAAGAGTGGATACTGACCTAACAGACATCCAAATAGAAGATACATTTTAAAAAGTGTTAATATGTTAAATTTTTCAACAATGAAAGTAATACTTACAATTGAATAGAAAATACAGAATCTCAAAATAATTCTGGAATGGAAAATCAATTCTAAAACTAACACTTATATTTTTGTTTCAGGGTTTGCTAAATCATTTGATTACAATGTGAGGGTAATAGCTAGAAACATATGATGTGCTAGTCAACAGAACAACGGTATCTTTCAAAATAAGTAGACAACAGTGACTCGGAAGAATGCACAATAGGAACCAGAGTTTGCCAATAGGGCAACATCAAATGTTCTCCGAATGTTCCTTGTAGTAGCAGATGAGAAAACACAGTACAGTCTCAGAGCCATCTTCTCCACAGGCCATGGCTGAGTGCGAAAGTTAAGAATCCTCTGGTGGGTATGAAAGCCAGTCTGCCTTCAATGTCACATGCACCAGGAAGGGTGAGATTTCATAGAGCTACTCTATAGGCATAGCTTCTGGTCTTCTATGAGCAATATTTCCAGTTACAGAAGTCTTCACACTCAGAAGAATCCAGAACAAGGTGCCTCAAGGGTTTATAGTTCTCCAGGTGCAAGTGTTGTTTTTAACATAAGAAACAGTACAGAGTAACATAATTGACACACATCTTTATCAGTTTTTAGGGTTTAGAAAGTTAACCAAAGTACAAATGTCCATGCAGCACAAAGGTTTTGTTAACCCTTTACTCTCAGTTATTAGAGCCAAGCACGGTCTCTCACTCCTGACTGACATGTTTCTGATACAAAGGATGCTTCATTAGAAACAAAAACATAAATTAAGATGTTCTAATCACCTATGAGAACATTCAAAGAAAGATAAAAACTGGAAAAATAATGTTTCAGTTATAAAGTCATTAGGTAGTCATACTATAAATGGAGGAAATTATAATATCCATACCCTTTATCCAAAAGTAAGGACTGTAAGGGTGCCTGGGTGGCTCAGTCTGTTAAGCCTCTGACTTTGGCTCAGGTCACTATCTCACAGTTCATAAGTTCAAGCCCCGCATCAGGCTCTGTGCTGACAGCTCAGAGCCTGGATCTTGCTTCAGATTCTGTGTCTCCCTCTCTCTCTGTCCCTCTCCTATCCCCACTCTGACTCTCACTCAAAAAAAGAAACATTAAATATTTTCAAAAAAATTTTAATGTTTTTTATTTATTTTTGAGAGACAGAGAGAGACAGTGTGAGCAGGCAGGGTCGGAGAGAGAGGGAGACACAGAATCCAAAGTAGGCTCCAATCTCTGAGCTAGCTGTCAGCACAGAGCCTGACGCGGGACTTGAACCCACGAACCACGAGATCATGACCTGAGCCGAACCTGGACGCTTAATCAACTGAACCACCCAGGCGTCCAAAAATTTTTTTAAAAAACAAGTAAGAACTAGATTTTCACCATTAAACACAGAGAATCCCCCATAAAACCCCAAACTTTATTAAATATTTTATATTTTTATACCTTTTTTCATGATGTTTCATTATAAAAGAGTTACAGTTGACCCTTGAAAAATGCAGAGGTAAGGGTATTTGTAATGTGTGTGGTTGAAGATATATATATAACTTTTTACTCCCCACTACGAATGGCCTCCTAGACTAATAGCCTACATTTAAATGGAATCCTTACAAATAACATAAACAATAGATTATTACATATTTTGTATGTTATATTTATTTTATACTATATTTTTATAATAAAGTAGGCTAGAGTAAAGAAAATGCTATTAAGAAAATCATAAGAGAATATCCATTTATAGTACTCTACTGTATTTATCAAAAAAAAGTCCACATATAAGTGAAACCGCTCATGTGGTTCAAACATATGCTGTCAACATATGACTATAGAATGTAAGATCCACACAAATTATGAGTAATCGATTGTTTTAAATAAACAGTTTATTCTCAATACCTTGGTTGTTGTGTGAATGAGCACAAAAAGGTTTTTTTCTTAGTATAAAGGATGTTTTTGTTAGTAACAATAAAAATAATTAAAATCTCATTTTTAGCTTTTAAAATTCACATTATTACTGGAGATTAGGGACTAACTATAAAATACTTTTTATAATACTATAAATAGTATATTAATAAAGGCATTTTAAAATGCCATGAGAATAATTCCAAGAAAAGATTACTTATGTTCACATCATTCAAGAAACATTTCATTGACAAGCTGGCATTTGATGTTGGCATTGGGAAAAGTGTTACTAATTAATGAAGGCTGTTTCCCCCAATAAAGAAAGCAGGGTAACTTTAACGAGATATGAAACATTTAGCATGTTCCTAAAACTGGTTAGTTATTTGTTAGGAGGTAGAGCAAGAACATTGGAGACCAAGAGTTGAAACTAAACTAAACTAAAAAATCAGGGAGTGGGCTAGTAGTGGGAAGAAAAAGCAGACAATTTTCAAGAGGCACCAAATGTGTGTGAGATGTGCTGTGTAGGAGGATCCTGTCCAAAGGCTTTTGCAGTCTGTACTACAAATAAGGAAACGGAGACCCAGAAATGTTAAAGCACTTTTTAAAAGTCAATTGTCATTAAATATTGTCACTAATTTAAATTGAAGCCTGTCTGACTTAGAGATTCAAGCTCCTTCCACAAACCCTGTCAATCGGATTGAGAGGAGCGTCTTTGTGAATCATGCCAGTTCAGATTTTTCACAAAAGATTTATGGAGTCACTTAAATTGTTTAAAAGTTATTAAAAGTATGACCATGTGGTAGGGCCCTTAGGTGGCTCAGTCAGCTAAGTGTCCAACTCTTGGTTTCCGCTAAGTTCCTGATCTCATGGTTTATGAGTTCAAGTCCCATGTCGGGCTCTGTGCTGATCACGCAGAGCCTGCTTGGGATTCTTCTCTCCCTCTCTCTCTGCCCCTGCCCCACTCATGTTCTCTCTCTCTGTCTCTCTCTCTCTGTCTCTGTCTCTCTCTAAATAAATACATTTTTTAAATGACATTAAAAAAATAAAGTAAAGGTATGATCACGTGAAAACCAGCAAAAAAACAATAATAAAGATCCTGGAAAGAAGTAACATAATTTTAATTATGTAACAAAATGTCCACAAAAACTCACTTTAAAACATTCTTGAGCTGATTTATAGGCATTTCCCCTGTTGGGTTATGGTAATTTCCAAGAAATCTATCTACCCATTCATTTTCATGTTCAATACTTTATTTTTTTCCATGGGGCGGGGGGAGTTCATTGATTTTCAGCAGCTCAAGTTAACCAAGTGTGAAATGGATAAAAATATAAATCTACAACTCTGGAAGTGTTCCTTTATTGGTTCTTGCTTCATATTATTTTCCTTTCTTGTGAGTGTGTCTGCCCCCAGCATCTCACAAAGTATTTTAACACTGAAAATTAAGACCACTGAGATGGCAAAGAAAGTCAAGGCACTTTATTTAATCATTCTCTGGGCATACATGATAATTTAGAGTGTGGAGTGTCTGCAATGCAGTGCTTTAAATGTCCTAACTCAATCAGGCTAGCGAAATCTTTCTCCATGAGTTGTTTTTAAATCAAACCAAGGGTTGAAGGGGAAGGGGGAGGGGGAAGGGAGGTGGTGGTAATGGAGGAGGGCACTTGTGGGGAAGAGCACTGGGTGTTATATGGAAACCAATTTGACAATAAACTATTAAAAATTAAAAAAAATAAAATAAGCATCACTGACATCCTGGGGAAAAAAAAAAAAAACACATGCTTGGGAGTAAAAAGAAAGTCCTTTCAGGAAAAAGTCTCAGTGTGTAGTGTGCTTGAAGCATGCTATGAGAGGTAAAGTTCCTTTGGCAGAAATTTCTTCTCTGTCTTCTTTCTCATTGCCATGTCTGATCAGTATGGGCGAATCTTTATCAGGAACAGGAAATAAGATGAATATCCCATTTTAAGACTGCAGGAGTCAGAGAGTATCACTGACACCAGAGAAACATTTTTTTTTTTTCCACAGGAGCAAGCAAGCATTGTGGTCCTTTGTACAAGGACCTGCATTTCCTATTCAGACGGATAACTGGTGGACACAGGATTTATATTTAAAAGCCATTTTTAATGGCTATTTTAATTCACCTTTAGGTACTGATCCTGTTCGATTATGGGGACAAATAGCTCCAAAAAAATCATTAGGAAGGATAGGACATAAACTTGTGTCATAGATAAAAATTTCTTTTTATCTTTCCAGGTTTTTATCTTGAAATAATTCGTAAGCAAGTGAAATACCTTCAGTTCAAGTAAATTGACCTTCCCTACATGCCATTTACGGTGTTTATATAGATGGCAAATTATAGCAGCTCTAGGAATTTGAACCAAAAAATCTACGTTGGAAAGGACCAGCATTCAGGATAATCAGAAACTTTTGACATGAGTCCCCTCATTTTCAAATTATTTGCTGCTACACCTGTTCAGATAGTGTTCCAACTGGTTTGTGGTTTAGCCACTGCCTCATCACTCTTGATTAAGAACCCTGCTTTATCAAACAGGTCGGGAAGGTCTCACACCTGTATTTGAGTCTAGGTTTTCTTCTTTCAATGAATGATCTTCAATTTTGTACAGAAACTTTTGCTCTCAGTCATTTCTCTGCATCTGTCTCAGAGACAGGACTACCTAGATGATGATATATGCTACCCACCCCTACCCCATAAAATAAAAAGGCATAACCTGCTTTCACCAGACATTTAACTTCCTATATTTGTCCCAAACTGTGGAAGAATAATCAGTGAATAGGGGTATTTTTGTGAGCCTTAGCTTTATGGTCAGGATTACCTGGAACTCAAAGTTCAACTCTGTCTCTAAGCTACTTTAGCTTTTTAAACCCCACTTTACTTGTCTGTAAAATGGGTAAAAATCACTCATTGTTCACATGGCTTTGTGGATTATGTGAGATTATGTAAGCATTCTAAAAGAATTCCTGAGGCATAGAAAGCTCTTAATAAATCGAAGTACAAAGCATTTTTAAATTTTAAACCAAGAAAGAATTATTCCTATCCACACCAAATTGAACATTGATCTAGAATAACTGTCTCTCTTTTTTTTGCCATGCTGGGATTTCTTTAGCAGAAAAATGTCTTTCTGCCCCTCCCTTCCTAGGTCCTGGAAGATTATAAATTTTCTAAAATTTTTTCATGAATGGCAATTTTATAAACATAGCTATATAATATTTAATGTTTTAGGAGATCACATAGCCACATAAAATAAAGTGGGAAATTAAAATGACTATATTACTGAATGTAACTCTAAAAGTATGAAGAATGGCTTAAGGAGCCACATGATAATGTAGAAATAAATGAATGAATGTTTATATTGTAGCTAATCAAGTAAATGGGCATTTTTTACTCCTGGATATAAAACTCTCTGACTTCAACTTTTATCCACATAAACAAGATTATTATACAGGCAATTAGCTAGTAGACCTTTTCTATTACTGTTTAAAGCTTATCAGTAGATGTGAAATACATCTAACCACTCTATCATCCTACTTCTATCCATTAAGACATCCATATATTTTCATACTCAGAACATTTCCATTACAATATATCCTTAAAAATATAGTCAGGTATAAAATATGTAGAGTACTTGGAGTCAAAATATATTTTTGTAACTATATTTGTATATTAATTTTATAAATTGAAAAATTATGATGTTTTTTATACAAAATCGCCATCCGGCCTAATTAGACCTGATATCAGAACATCAAAGTTTGGAATAAATCAGTGCTACTAGAATCATAATATCTATGCAGTTCTACATAATATGTACTTTAGCCCATAAGCAGTGACAGACATAAGAATATCCCATTTCATACACAATTGTCCTGAAGTAACTCAGTGTTTCACATTACAACTATACTTCCCAATTTGTTTCCATTTTATGCAATATGAGGTCTCAATTCAAGTTACATACTCATGGCTTCAAACAACAACAAAAATGAATATCAACAAGAGTCCCTCAGTTTAAGTACTTGTGTTTTTAGTTCTTCAGGGTCTGTGAAACATTGAGGGTGGGAGGGAGATAAGAATGTAGAGCTAACCAAGAACACCATGCCATTATTTTGGAGAATACTTAGCATATGCATATTTGATTAAAAAAAGCATTTTGTAGGTCTCGTATATTTTCTCCTCAAAAAACTAACAAAATACTTCATCTTCTGGACCATAACAATGGATCAAAATATACACAAATGTAATGTTTGGCTTTTTAGGTATTTTTCTATATTGTTTTAAAAAGATTATTTCAGATAGAAAACATATTTCATAATAATAATATTAAGAAGAAGAAGATTCAAGTTTGTTTAGCAAAATTTTGATAATTTTCTTGTAGTTACCTATCTGTGCCACAAAAACATAAAATCTTATTTCTGTAAACTTGAGTTTATCCTTTTCAACCTGCTATTCATGGTGGATTTTCATTTTTCAGTTTATTTAATTTTTTATTTTCGTCACAATAATATGTATCATTCTTGTGGTTGAAGGCACCCCATTTGTTTTATCTATTTTTATGTGAGGCCAGCTACATCATGATTTTCATTTCAAACTAATACCTTTTTGAGGCTGCTGGGTGGCTCCATCGGTTAAGGATCTGACTTCTGCTCAGGTCATGATCTCCAAGGTCATGAGTTTGAGCCCCTTGTCAGGCTTTGTGCTGGCATTTCAGAGTCTGGTGCCTGCTTCAGATTCTGTGTTTTCCTCTCTCTCTGCCCCTCCTTAGCTCATACTCCCCTCACCTTAAAAATAAAGCATTTTTAAAAATGTAAATAAATAAATAAAATCTTTCTGACATGAACTCATCAGAATTATTATTTTTTTAGCACAGCACTTTTAAGATATGTAAAATAAATGTGAATGCTGTCTTGATTGCAAAAGCAGAAAAAAGGGAGAGAGAGAAAGAGAATATACTGCAAGACCCTTGGATATCATCATAATTGGATAATTGAGTTAAGATGATCACTTCTACTTCTGTCCTTTACTTGATGTTGAGTTTCTTGAGGGCAATGACTAAGGTGCATTGCCAAGGACATAGACCACTTGATGAAATGTTGACTGACATAAATGAGAGACTTTGATCCTGAAGAGTTACTGGATTTTTATAAGATTCCACAGTAAGAGGGAGAAGCAGGGGAGAAGACATTTTTATGATTCTCAGTGCAGTACTTTTCCTTGATACCACTTTCTCAATGAGATTTTGGTTCAACATGGACTTTTGAAAGAAGTAATATTATTTCTGTGGGAAATAATGTTATCTGGCCTTCCAGATTCATGTTAGGTTATCAAGAGGGAACTCTGTCTGACCTGAAATGAATCTTTATTCAATTATCACTATATAAAAATAAAACTTAGAAGTCAAGTGGTTTTTTACTGTCTGCTGAAAGAAGAGGTAGCATGGGTGCTCAGGAAGACATATATTAATAGTGTTCTTTCCTGAATCACATTAATCAATAACCTAACCCCTTCAGCAATTTATTCTCTTTGGATTTTTATCCTAGTGACTTTCAATTTCAGATTAATGCAGAGTAACAAGATGACAAGCAGAGATTTATGATTCTAAATGCTAAGCTAATTATTTACTGTTGATTCCTTGTTCAACCTAAGTTCTATTCATAGGGACAACTTGATTTCCTTAATAGCAGCAGTAGACAGGACAAGCAATAAGATAGCAAGCTCCTACTACTATTAATAGTTTAATAAGCTAATTTACAAAAGCCACCAACCTGACAGAATGAGCCCTTCCTGGGGACTTCTCTGGTGTAGTAATATTACCATACAGAACAGTTTAGGCAAAGTGAATGCACTAATACCCAGTTTAAACTGGCCATATGAGGACCATTCCAATAGTGGATCCAATGGGTCTGCCAAAGATATTCATAAATTTAAATGCTGAGTTCAAGCTTTTATTTACAATGTCATCTTTTTATGATATACTTTCTCCACTTCAATAACCCCTTCAAACCAATCCATAAGGCTTCCCTGAGGTAGAATTTGTTGAACCATGCATTTCTCTGTCTTTAATTAATGCTACTTCATTTGCCTGAAGCTTTGCTGATTATATTAGTATTAACATGTATAAGGGGTTTTGTAATTAGGACAAGCAGGATTGAGGCTGGAACAAAGTATTCTCAACTAGACTCTGTTTCACTGTACAAAACACCATAAGTGTTGTTTGATTACCTCAGTCCTATGATCTTGATAGAGTAAAACCCTACAGTTGGCTCATTTTCTTTTCCATTGGTCAGAATATCTTGTGAACAATACAAATATTCCTCAAACTACCCAAACAAATATTCCTCAAACTACCCAAACAACAAAATTTATGTTTTTTCCATCAATTAAGCCTAATATATTTATTTGTACCTTAGGATAAGTGATATTTTATCACCCATACATTGTACCCAATAATTATCATTTGATAATATTTAAAAAATGTCTAGAGCATGGATTGGCAAATTATGGCCATAAGCCAAATCCAAATTGAACTTAATGCTAGTTTTTATAAGAAATTTTTATTGAAACACCACAAAACTCACTCATTTATATATGTTCTCTGGCTGCTTTTATAGTGCAATGGCATTATTGAGTAGTTGAGACAGAGACATTATGATATACAAAGTCTAAAATATTTTCTATCCTATTCCTTAGGGAAAAGATTTTCTGATCCCTGGTCTAGACTGGTCGACTGTGATTTTGTTCTATGTGTAACCCACAGACATGGTTATGTTGTAAACATTACATGCCAAAGCCCTATGAGAACCACTTGACCTTATTAAGAAAACATAACAGCGTAGTGTTAGGAAGATATTGCAATTGAGTGCTCTAAAAGTTTTATCAGTTGAGAAGTAGCATCAGTGTTCAGGATTCACTACAAGTACATAACAGAAAATAAGTGCAGATAATAATTGTATTTCCTCTGTCGAAATTAGTGAACTCCAGCACCTCATTGGTGTTTCTATGCCGTAGCATGAGCTTATTGAGCTGCCCATACCCAAGTTCTTCTTGCCTTTAAGACTGTTAGCAGCAGAAATATAAGATTCCAAGACAGACAGGGGCCATAAAAATAGTTGTTCAAGTGAAGGAAGTGAAGTATGAATCCATTGGGTCTCCTTAAAGAGTTCACACTTTGAACCACATCTCCCTTCTGTCAATATGAAGAAGAATGCTAGTAACGTTTCTGAAAAATCTCAATGATCCTGTCTTAGGTTGCAGAAAATGTCAAGGAATATATAAAGATAAATGAAAATAACTAGATTGTGATTTATTTATTTATTCACACATTCATTCATTTAATCAAAACATTCATTGAACTACTAGAGACCAGATACTATGCTAATCTTAAGGATAAAAGAGGTAAATAAAACTGTTCTATTCTGAAGTCTCTCTAATTTTCTGGAGTAGCAAGGTATAGGGGTAGCAAAGGGATGGAAATGTGGATGATAATCAGAGGAAGATAAAAGCAAGTGGGAAAAAAGTGACTTGTTCTCATTCCAAAATATGCTAAAAATCTCTGCAGGATTTAAATTTAAGAGGTTTTCACACACACAAAAGTATTAGTTTATATTCTAGGTATGATATTCATAATTATATGCATGTATACACATAATTATAAACAAGTAGAATTACTTGATGATGTATCTTGACCTTAATCTTAATAATCAGTAAGCTTCTTTAATTTCTATGATATTATTTATGGAACTGCTCCACATTATCATTCAGATACTCAAGAAACTATTTCTCTACCATCTCAAAATTGTAACTTCTAATCTTGTCAGTATTAAATTTTTGTCAACAGCAATGAAGAATGAGATGGTGAAAGACCAGACAGTGATTTTATAGGTTCCACCTTGACTTCCACATCATTTCAGTTCATACTCCATTGGCCAAACCTCAGAAACATGGCCTCAGGTGGCACCAGAAAGTTTGAAAATACAATCTCTGGTTAGGCAGCCACTTTTCAGCAATGGCCTTACACTATGGAATAGGTCCATTTGGTAGTGTTTTTTCTATACTACAGTGTTTAACAGGTTTTAGTCTATTAAGTAGCTAAAGAATAATCCCATGGACAGTCAGAGCCAAATTTGCTTTTGGATAGCTAGTGGAAGCCTTCTTAGATTGTCCATAATCAGCCACCTGGTAGCATAATTGCTTAAAGGTATATATCATATTTCCTAATAGTATGTATACCCATGAAGATAAGAATTCTGTTATTTTTAAGGATTCTTTAGAGCTGTACCTTACTCACAGTTGTTCAAAGTTATAGGATGACTATTGTTTCTTTTTTTCATGTTTATTTATTTTGAGAGAGAGAGAGAAAGCACAAGCAGAGAAAGGGCAGACAGAGAGGAAGAAAGAGAATTCCAAGCAAGCTCTGTGCTGACAGAGCCTTAACCGCACAGACTGAGATCATGACCTGAGCTGAAACCAAGAGTCAGCTGCTTAAGTGTCTGAGCCACCCAGGCATCCCTAGGATGACTACTATTTCAATTTCAACTTCTTTTTCAATGAAAATAAAGGTAAATATTTATTGATATTGGGTTAAGTTTATTGGGCTCATTCAATGACATAGCTCCTCCACATTCTTATATTTAGAGAAGCTGGAGATAGTTGCGTGTTATTGTGTCAGCTAACTTTTGTAAGCCTAATAACATCAATTCTGGAAAGTCACTTTTGAAGGCCATGACCATGACACTATACTATGGGAAAATGATCAAGAATGTCTTGCAAAATACAGAGATTGCATCATCAAGCTATTACTGCCTTGATCTGCATGAGATCATAGTTTACTTTCACTTGGTGTTTGATATTTAGAAGCATTCTTTTTCTAGCCATGTACTGATTCTTAACAGGTCTTCTATCAATGAATTGATTTTGTTTTTTATAAAATATTTTCAGGCTAAGTATACATAGATGATAATCTAGTCCATATCAGTATATGTTGGTATCAAGATTTCAAAGAAGGCATATATTGCTAGAAACATGAGTGTTGTTTCTAACAGGTTTAATATGCTCTGAGTGCAAAAATATAAAATAATATAATATAGTAAATTAAGAAACAAAGCATTTATGAGACATCTATAGCTTATGTATTGAGGAAAATAATGAAATGTCAGTGACTTTGGAAAAATGTCCTTCCTTAGTAGAGCAATGGTAAGTCAATGTTAACAGAATGGTTAATATGATGTATTTTAATTAGCAAAGAATGAAGGAAGATAGGAGCCACTCTGGCATCAAATCAAACACTAAGGATATTCGACTTCATCTTTAAAGAGATCAAACTAGAGTAAGACATAAAACATCACATGAATAAAATTCTATCTGAAACAGAACACTCAGGTTTGGGAAGTGTAAGCCACCAGTTCTGAGCAAAAACTCAAGATAAAAATTGTCATTTAGTGAAACACAGGTTAGCAAGTTAAGTCAATTTCTTTTTTCAGTCAAATATCAACTTGTGGAATTGAGAACCATAAATTTCACTAGATTCTTAGTTCATATATGTCTCCATCTTTCCTAATCAAGATTGTGACAATAATCTCCTAACAGACACTGGTGCCTTCTATAATCCATTATCCAAACACAGTGAAGATTGTTTTCATCTCAGCAGACACCCACACACAGTTTGGGATGCAAGATGTTCATTAGAGATCAGAATCTCTGAAAAAAAGCAAGAGAGTGCAGGATTGCACCGAGGAAGAGGCTGAACTGAAATATAGGAGCACAAACACCTGACAGTTCTAGAAGGAATATTACACATGGAGATTCTTTATTGGCTGAAATTTCTCATCCTGTCTGCCTCTGGGCTATGGACTGCCCTGGGAAGGGTATAGCCTCAAAGGAGGCAGGCCTCTACTTCCTAAGGCTGAACCTGGAGGAACTAACTGGTGGAGGCTGTTTGCCTATTCATCTCCACAGCGTACATTCTTCCTTGAAAGCTGATCTGGGCACTTCATCCCATGGGTACCACAAAACACCAGGCAAAATAAAGTTTTTGAAATACAAATCATTTTGTATCTTTGTGAACACACAACTCTTCATTGAATTCTGCAGTTGGTACAAACATGTCATAAACTACAAGATGGAATTGACTAATATATTTTCAATTCCATCTCATTTCTTTCCACCACCCCAGTCAATTAACAGTTCATCTTAAAAATATTTAGCCTTCGATTTCTTCAAAGAAAGTTCACTGTTTGCATTTAATGACTTGTTGTTCCCTATGGGTTTAATGGTCTTTAACTTGACTTCACATGTATAATATTTAGTTCTAGGTCTTGAATTAAATTCCCATATGTATACAGGACTTTTGAACTATTCTGTATAAGGTCATTCTCATGACTGCACCTGTTTGTTGATTATCTCTACACAATGCAGTAGGGTCTATCAGGGTGGTTATTATGTGAATATTGTTCAATGCCATAAGGCAATAAAATAGAAATGTCATCAAAATCTGTGGTTCATGGTTTGTATAACATTGTAAGCATGAAAGACTATAAATGTTAAAGAAAATAAAATAGATACTTAAGAACACCATTCAAAAATTTCAAATATATATAGTTTTAAGACATATTTATCAAATCTTTCAAGGAATAGTTAATGTGTTTTTTAACAAAATTATACTCAAAATCTTCTAAAATGTTATCTCATCTAGGGGCATCTGAGTGGCTCAGTCAGTTGGGTGAACTGCTTTTGTTCCAGTCATGACCTCATGGTGAGTGGGTTTGAGCCCTGTATTGGGCTCTGTGCTGACAGCGCAGAACCTGGAGACTGCTTCAGATTATGTCCCCTCCCTCTCTCTCTGCTTCTCCCTAGTTGCATTCTTTCTTTTGCTAAAAAATAAACATTAATTTTTTAATTTAAAAATTGTCTCATCTATCAATTTACTAAAGCTCTTATAATCATGTTTCCAAAACCATATCTAGATAAAATAGACAAAAATAAACAAAAATAATTACAGGTCAGTTTTACTGAGAAATGTAGATATTAAACTTCAAAGTAACTTATTAAGTAACCAATTCTAATAGTGCATTTAATAAATAATTTCTGGTTAAACAGGTTTAATTCTAGAATTGTAAAAATATGTAACAGGAAAAGATATATATATTACCATATTTGGTGACCCTAACAGATTAAGTGAGGAAATCCGTTTTGTTTTATAAGTTGTTTCAGAAAGATACAACAATGAATATGGGACCATTACCTATTTTTGATAAAAATGCTTAGTAGAAGAATAAGACTTCTTAAATATATAAAAGTTGACTTTACATACCAGATTCTATAAAAATATTACATTTGGTAAAATATTTTATACATTACCTTTGACCTCAGGAATAAGAAAATAATGTCCAATATTACTTCTCCTGCTACACTGTAATCGAGTCCCTACCTAATCTTATTCATAAACAACAAAATAGAAGTTTAATTTATTTAAACATGATAGAGGGGTGCTTGGTGGCTCAGTCGGTTAAGCTTCTGACTTCGGTTTAGGTCATGATCTCACGTTCATGGGTTTGAGCCCTGCATCAGGCTCTGTGCTGACAGCTCAGAGCCTGGAGCCTGCTTCTGATTCTGTGTCTCCCTCTCTCTTTCTTTCTCTCTGCCCCTCCCCCTCTCATGCTCTGTCTCTCTCGGTCTCAAAAATAAAAAAAAAACATAAAAAAAAGAATCTTAAACATGATAAAATAATTTACCTAGAAAATCCAAAAGAAACAATGAACTATTAGAACTAATTAAAGTTTTAGGAAGATTACAGATATGAAATGAAGAGTTAACATGCCCAACTGAGTGTCCTTTCTCTAAAGAAATAATAATAAACTTGGAAATATAAATGAGAGTAAAGTAAGATACATAAAAGAAGCAAAAAATATAGAATACCTAGAAATTATGCTACTGAGAATTAATTGGCACTCCACGGAAAAAACTTTACAACTCTAACAAAGGGGAGATCAAGTATCTAAACCTGGGTTTCCCCTGCTCAGCATTATTGACATTTGACATTTTGGAATAGATAATTCTTTGCTGTAGAAGACAGTCTTGTGCATTGTAAAAGTTATTTTTTCATTTTTTATTTATTTTTGTAAAATAAAAAGTGTAAAGAGTGCGACTTGCCTGGAAAGGCAGCAAAACAGTTTCATACGTCAAGGTCATAATTTGGTAAGATTAATAACAGCAGCAACCACAGTAATAAACTATGGAAAAAATAGAGCGTAACCATTGTAAAGAATAGAGAACAGGCAGAGTCACATGTGGAAATTCATAATATCAAGTGGGCACTAATACTCTATATTGAGGAAATTATGAAAAGTTTAGTATATTGTGGTAAAAAACTGGATTAGCATACACAGGAAAGTAATATTGGATTCCTTTCTAAGATCACACATAAAAATGGATTCTAGTTAGATTAAAGACTTAATACATAATTAGGCATGCAAAATACCTTTTGTCCTGGAGTAAGGGAGAGAGTCTTAAATGAGCCTTTAAGGAACACAAAAATGAAGCAAAAATGACTAATAGATTACATCAAATTTTTATTGTCTGTTCATTGAGCTGGAGCACAGTGAAAATTAAAAGATGTACAACAGAATATGAAAATATTCAGTTTAGATGTCTAGAAATCTACAATGGGAAGAGAACTCCTGCAACTCAACAAAGAAAAGACAAAATAAAAATAGAATGCATTTATAATGAAATAAAAACTCAGTTTATGGAAGAAGCTGCCAGAGCTAATGAATATATGAAAAATGTTCATAATCATTATGAAGTGAGGAAGGAAAATTAGAGTTACAATAAGATATGGCTTTGCCTATTGCACTGGCAATAATCAAAAAGCTAGAAAATGCCAAGTGTTAGTGGAGATGTGAGTCTCACTCCTGGTAAGATTGTAGGGATTGGAAGTCATTTTAGAAAGCTCCATATGGGGACATGTGCAAGGTTATTCATTGGGGCAGTGTTCTTAGCCAGGGAAAGAACTTGGAAACAAATTGACTGTCCATCATCTGGAGTATGGATGGATAAAATGTGGCAGATGACACCACATAGTGTTATAAAGTTAGAAGTTATGACTTAGATGTATGCACGGCATAATGGCTACATTGCAGATGTATAGTGGTTAGTGAAAAACAGAGAGAACAAAGTTGGAGACAGAATACAATAACATTTAATCGTTAAGCAGAAACTCCCATCCCATAATTTAAACATTTTAAGCGTCTTTCTGATAGGAAGTTTTGTTTGGTGACTTTTGTAAATGTCACGTATTTATGTGTTCTGGCCATAACTCTCGTTCAGAGTCCCTCTACCAGTTGCCTACTCTACTTGTTTGATTTTCAAATTATACTTTCATGACTAGAGTAAACTGAGGTATACATTGCTCATGTTAAAATTGTGTACTGTCATTTCTTCTTTCTTATATTTTTACTCCCTTGCTCGGTGGTACCATAAAAAGTGTGATCAACAGAAAATACAATATGGTAGTCACATGTCACAGAAATCTTTACACAACTAAGAATATACAACTTCTCCCTCAATATGCATAAATTTTTCTCATCATTTTCTTTTTTTATTATTTTTTATTTTTAAAGATTTTTGAATGTTTATTTTGAGAGAGAGAGAGAAAGAGAGAGTATGAGCAGAGGAGGGGCAGAGGAAAAGAGAGAGAGAACCCTAAGCAGGCTTTGTGATGTCAGCACAGAGCCCAGCTCAGGGCTCTAACTCACAAACTATGAAATCATGACTTGAGCCGAAACCAAGAGTTAAATGCTTAATCAACTGAGCCACCCAGATACCTCTCAGCATTGTCTTTAATAAAATATTTTTAAAAAGTAGAAAACAAAAAATACTTGTGCCCAGGTTCTTAATCTCATGGGATATGAGAGGAACTAGTACTTGACTGACTAAAAAATTTGGATGAAAAAGAAAAAAGATGCCATCTCCCATATTAGTCCTAATACAAATGACTTGAGTCAGGGTGCATATAGCAGTGGAAAAATAAGGCTTCTTCCCATATTTTCAAGTTTTCAACTTCATATCATGAATTCAAGTTGCAGTGTTAACATTCATTAAAGCCAGAATATGTTTTCCCATAAAGCAGCTTCATTTATCTTCTAAACAGTATCCTAATATTTCAAATATTCTTTCCCTCCCACTATCTCTCCCTTATGAATAAAAGAATGTTATATTAGATATGCATTAATTTTAATTAATTTAATATATTGTAATAATATATAATATATAATATATAATATATAATAATATATAATATATAATTTATAATATATAAAATATATTATAAACTCTAATGAATAAGAAATACATATAATTAAATTATATGAAAATTATGTAGAAGTTTAAATTATATATGTATATATATGTGTATGTGTATATATATATATACACACACACATAAATATATATATATATATTTATATATATAACTGTCCCCAAACTTGCTAGCTTCTGAATTAGGGCTACAAACATTTCCTGTTTCATGATATTTTGTTCCTCATTGTACCTAATCAGAGCTTTTTGGATGCATAATTCCAAAAGCTGGCATCACTCTCAACTTCATTTCAACCAATGATACAAGTGATGTAATGATTACGTACCACTCCACATAATTAGAAATCTGGAGCCAAGACTAAGGGACTTTAGGATTCTAGAGAGCTCGTTTGAATTTGTCATTAATCCAAATCTGGGTGAGTAAACAAGGTTAAGATGAATGAATCCATCCAACTTCACTATCAGGCCAATTTCTGTTTCTTCATCAATACTTACTGACAGTTATGTCATTAAACAAAATCATTCAGTCAGGGTGAGGCATTGCTCTAGGAACTGAAAACAGAGGAAAAAAAGAACAGACGACTTGTCTTTTCTCATGGATCCTTTATTTTAATAGACCAATCAACAAAATACTATGATAATTTCATCAATAATAAAAGGCTATGAAGAAAAGTGAAACAGAGTGACATGACAGCAAATATGTGACCAGCTGTATGTATACGTAGAGCTAGGAGAAAACATTCAGAACCAGGTTTTGAGAAAAGTCTCTGTAAGAATGTAACATTCAAGCATAAACCAGTGGAAAAGAAGAAACTACAGGAAGATCAGGGGATTGAGGACATGATACCATAAATTCCAGGGTAGTTTCCATTACAGAGCACTGTCTCCAAGAAGATGGGCTATTTCTGTTTTTAAAAGAACTCGTATAATATGCTCTTCCTTACGGGGCACCTGGGTGGTTCAGCTGGCACCTGGTCCAATGTTGGATGCTTTGACTTTGGACCAGGTCATGATCATGTGCTTCTTGGGTTTGAGACTCACATTGGGCTCTATGCTGACAGCTTTGGAGCCTGGAGCCTGCTTTTGATGCTGTCTCCCTCTCTCTCTCTCTCTGCACCTTCCCTCATTGCACTCTGTATCTCTGTCTCCCAAAAATAAGATATTAAAAAAAAAGTTCCTCATTTAGCTTAATGTACTTAACTTACTGTATTTGGGACTAATTTATTTTGTCATTTTGTATTTTTTCTTGTGCCATTGTAAAACATAGAGGGAAATTGGTGGGACAATAATATTGTATTACCATATTCATTAGTTTACTTTCTAAGTTTTTAGTAAGTGTGATATGGTACAAACTTTCTAAAGAAAATAAATGATTTGTTCATTTGAAAGACATACCAAATTCTTACATGTTGGGCGTTAAGTGTACAAAAATGTTTTATTACTCTTCTTCTTTTTATGTATTTGTATATTTATTTATTCATACTGAATTCTTCAGTTTTTGGGAGACATGGGTTTGGTACGATCACAAAGCAGCCAGAATGTCTTGATATGTTGGCCTAGTGGAGGGAATATGTTTTAAGATACTTTAAGGGCAATGCTAGAAATCAAATTGATTTTCTTTATTATGATCATGCGAACTCTGTGTGAATTGCATAGAAAGTCACAATGCTTTTGTCCCTTGTACATTTTTTTTTCCACAAAGGGCAATGAGACAAAGATTATTTATTCCTTTAGAAATCATCAGCTTCCGACTTCACTTTCCCCCATTCCTTTTCAGTGGATAATGTAGGCACCTGCCAATATGTGACTGGCGGATTTTTAAAGGGGAATTCTAAATATTTTGGAAATGGTGTCGGCCTGAGTTGATAAGAGTGGCAAAATTCAAAGTGCAAAAATATGCTGGAAAAGCATGTTAGAAATCCAACCATAAAACATTACAATAGAGACAGCAGTGTACATAATTAGGCTCAAAGCAAAATATGTTAAAGCAGAGAATAATCATATGTTAACCTGGTCTGGTGCTCAGAGAATTATCTCAGGTTTACTTGAAAATTTCCAATTGTTCATAAGTGTTTTAGATTGCTTTCATGCTTAGTTCATCAGTTTGAAAAAAGTTGTGCACATATTGTAAAATTCTCGTGCATATGTTACCAGCTCTTCTTTTGCTGTTTATATCACCACTAATTAACATTTTTACTTAAGGCAAAAATCACTGTTAGCATGATACATAAAAAATTGGAGCAGGTGCTTAGGGTAATAATTTGTGTAAATAGCTATTGCCCTACACCAGCATCTAAATAATGATCATTAACTAGCTTTTTAGTGGATCAAAGTGAAATTCTGCCTTTTATTTAATTTAAGGAGAAAACAGGAAAAAACACACTACAAAAATAAATGCAGACACTACAAAATTCTATTATCCTCATTATAATCCTGGTTTATGGTACATTTAAAATTTGGCCTCTTGAAGCTGTTCTGGTCTTCTTCCCCTCCACCTCCTCTGAATTTCTTATTCTCTCCAACTAATCTTGAAGGTGTAGTTCTGAAAAGAAAACTTCTTCCTGATTTTCTCTGCTCTCCAAATTTCTTCTCCCATCAGGAGCAGGATGGGTTTTTACAGCACATGGTACTATATTCCATTAAAATAGGAACACTCTGAATTAAAGTTAGTTAATAAATATATCCATTTTGTCTAGTAAAAGAGCAAACTACCAGAGGACTTATATCACTAGCATATTGCTAAATTGAGTTAATTTAGCTCCTCGAAGTGAATTAAATTTAAATAGCTATTTAAAGAGAGCTATTTACAGTAAATGCATCACATGTGATACACCAATTTATGTGACTTCAAACTTACCTAAAACTCAATAGCCTCATTTCTTAGTCCTTTTTCCAACGTCTTCCCCTGCCCACATTCAGAATGTAAGTTAATGGCATTATTTGCTCCATAGATACCCAGAAAGAAACTATGGTTCTATGTATAATCTTTTTCCTCTCTCATGTCTTATAGTCACTGCTCAGAACCCACCATGACAACTAAAATTTAGTGAACATGTATTATGCACTCTTCTCCAGGGCTGAGGATGCAAAAAAATATAAAATACTACATTTTAGGGTCACCTGGATAGCTCAGTCAGTTAAGTGTTGGACTTCGACTCAGGTCATGATCTCATTGTCCATGAGTTTGGTGTTGACAGCTCAGAGCCTGGAACCTGCTTTGGATTCTGTCCCTCCCCAGCTTGCTTTCTCTCTCTCTCTTTCTCTGTTTATCAAAAATAAACATTAAATTAAAAAAATAAACATTAAATAATATTACATCTTAGACATGTTGTCTTTTGTTTGTTTATTCTTTACTTTATATTATTTTTAAAAATTTAAATTCAAGTTAGTTAACAAACAGTGTAATCTTGTAATCAAGAATAAAGCCCGCAGTGGTGCCTGGATGGCTGTCTCTGAAGCATCCGACTTCAGCTCAGTTCATGATCTCACGTTCGTGGGTTTGAGCCCCATGTCGGGCTCTGAGCTATCAGCTCAGAGCCTGGAGCCTGCTTCAGATTCTGTGTCTCCATCTCTCTTTCTACCCTTCCCCCACTTATGCTCTGCCTCTCTCTGTCTCAAAAATAAATAAACATAAAAATTTTTATTTAATTTTAAAAAGTTTAAAAAAAGAGTAGATCCCATTGATTCATCTCTTATATATGACAATCACTGCTCATCCTGAAAAGTGCTCTCCTTAATTCCCATCACTTATTGACTATCTGACCTGAGCGGAAATCAGCAGTTGGACACTTAACTACTGAGCCACCCAAGTGTCTCTTAGCTACGCTGTCTTGAAATGCCTCTGCTATCACCTTCCCATCACTTCAAGCTTTTGCTCTGTACATATTTTCATCATTAGCTTGGATAATTTGAATAACCTTGTTTTGATTTTCCAGCCAGTAGTCTTTTAACTTTCACATGGCAGCCAAATTATATTTTTCCTATTTTTTTCTTATGCGAATTGTTAATTTTTTTCCTTTAGGTACGAACTTAATTGTGGAATATCTATGACATATTAAATTCTAAATATTTAATTTTTAAGTATTCTAACCAACTTTTTAAATTTTAAATATTTTATTCATTTTTGATAAAGAGAGGGAGAGACATCGTGAGCAGGGGAGGGTCAGAGACAGGGAGACACAGAATCTGAAGACAGGGTCCAGATTCTCAGTTGTAAGCACAGAGCCTGATGCGGGGCTCGAACCCATGAACCGTGAGATCACGACCTGAGCCAAAGCGAATGCTCAACCAACAGAGCCACCTAGGTGCCCCAATATTCTACACAACTTTGATCTGACCCTGGCTTATTTCCCCAGGTTTGTTTCCCAGTCTATCATTCATTAACATACACAAAACTCTGCACTGTTGCCATGACAAAGAATGATGTATAATTGTCATCAGGGGTTTGATCATATACTCACAATTAATTAAAGAATAATCCTCTTCTTCAAAGGTGTAGAGCCAATAAGCTACATAAAGATGAGTAAGAGAGGCCCATATGGTTAAGGAAGCCAAGAAGTCCCACGATCTGCTTTCATGAGCTGCAAGTGCCAGAAGGTTGGTGGTATAATTCAACCCAATTCTGAAAGTCTGAGAACTATGAGAGCCTGTAATTTCACTTCCAGTCCACATGGAAGGCTTGAGAAGTGGGTGAAGGAAGATGTTGGAGGTCAGCCGATCTAAGTTCCAGAGTCTAAAAGCAGGAGCTCCTATGCCTGTGGGTAGGAGAAGATGGACAACCCAACTCAAAAAGAGATAAAAATTTGCTATTTTTCTGCCTTTCTGTTCTGTTTGGGCCCTCAGGGACTGCATGATGCCCACCCACATTGTTAGGGTGGATCTTCTTTACCTGGTTTACTGATTTAAATGTTAATCTTTTCCAGAAACACCATCATGTATATATCCCCAAATACTATCTTATTAGTTATCTGGGGCATCCATTAGCTCATTCAAGTTGACACATAAAATTAATCATCACTATCATTAAAATGTAGCATTTACTATATGTCATATACTATCTTAAGTGCTTTAGAAATATTCATTCAGGGGCACCTGAATGGTTCAGTCAGTTAGGTGTCTGACTCATGATTTCGGCTCATGTCAGTATCTCATGGTTTGTGAATTCAAGCCCCAAATCAGGTTCTGTGCTGAAAGCACAAAGCCTGCTTGAGATTCTCTTTCTCTTTCTCTCTCTCTGCCCCTCCACTGCTCACACACACTCTCTCTCCCAAAATAAATAAACTTAAAAAAGTGTTAACTAATTCAATAACTTGTGAGATAGATATTAACATTTTATCCCTATTATACATGAGGAAACTGAAGTATGAAAAAAGTTGCTCAGGATTCGAGATAAGGAAAGTAGCCCCCTAAATCCATACTCAAAACCACTAAGATGGGCTGGTTCTTCTCTGAGCCCCCATGTAGAGTTGTGTGGTACCTACCATTGGAGTGTGCATCTTATTTTAAAGTCAAAAATGGGGTGTCTGGGTGACTCCTTGGTTTAAAGTCTAACTGTTGATTTTGACTCCGAATGTGATCCTAGGTTCAGGGGATCGAGCCCCAGGTCATGCTGAGCATGGAGCCTTCTCTCTCTCTCTCTTTCCCCTTCTGCACCTCTCCCATCACACACATGAACGTGCTCTCCCACTAAAAAATAAAAAATATATATATATAGATATATATATAGATATATATATATAAGATAAAGACAAAAATAAAAAATTCCTCTACAATACGTTTGACTTACAAAAGCATGAGGCAGCGCCATATATAAACTTGTGGAAAGAGAATATATTTTGTGTTTATTAAAATGATGTATTTTTAGCACAGTATCATTTGTGATATCAAATAAGTAATGCAGTTCTTCATAATAAATCCAAAGACAGGATTATATAGAAGACTATTATAAATCCATATGAAACCATTTGCCCAATGAAAAATTGGGAAGTTGTAAAACATCAGTCAAACTGTATAGTAGATAACTCAACTTGTACCCATTCCAAATTGTGATAGACACATTCATGGTTCACAATGTTCAGTTGCAATATTTTAAGATATTTTCAAGTTAATGAAACGTAAAATAATTTTTGAGGATTTTTTTCTATATTCCCTCCATAGACATTTTTAAATTTATAATCTTCAAGTCTGTTTGAGTTATCTCTTTATGTATCCAGTCATCAATTTTACTATAAACAGAACATAACTGATAAATAAACTCTATAAGTTAAAAAATATTTTAAACCCTAAATACTTTTCGACTATAATAATACCACTTTTAATGTAAAATTGTAATTTATTTGGTTTGAAGCTATTCTTTTTTTGTTTTTGACATGTACTTATTTTTGAGAGAGAGTGAGACAGAGTGAAAGTAGAGGAGGGGCAGAGAGAGAAGGAGGCACAGAAGCTGAAGCAGGCTCCAAGGTCTGAACAAATGTTCAGCACAGAGCCCTATGTGGGGCTGGAAACCATGAACCATGAGATCATGACGTAAGCCAAAGTCGGGTGCTCGACTGACTGAGCCTCGCAGGTGTATCTAAGCCATTAATTATAAGACGAAAAAAGAACGATCTCCATCCATCTTACGATTTTATTGTAGTACTTACTACTTACTCAACTTATAGTATTTAATTACTTGTTCATTCCCCTGGTATCTGTCCCATAAATAGAATGTAAGCTTCATAGGCAAGCATTTCGTCTGTCTTACTTATTGAATTACCAGAACCTGAAACGGTTTTTAGCCCATAGCAGACATTCAGGGAACATCTGTATAATTCCATGTGCTACAGTTTCTATGCCTCTGGCAAGTGAACTTGACTCACGGTCAGCTATGGAATGAAAGTTTGTGTTCCCCTCAAATTGATATGTTGAAATTATTTTATTTTTAACTTTAAATTGAAAACTTTTTAATGCTTATTTTTTATTTTTTTATTGATAGTTTATTGCCAAGTTGGTTTCCATGTAACACCCAGTGCTCTTCCCCACAAGTGCCCCCTTCCATGACCATCAACCCCATCTCTTTTCCTCCTCCCTCTTCAGCCCTCAGTTTGTTTTCAGTATTCAAGAGTCTCTCATGATTTGCCTCCCTCCTTCTCCCTAACTTTCTTCCCCCCCTCCCCCATCCCATGATCCCTTGTTAGGTTTCTCCTGTTAGACCTATGAGTGCAAACATATGGTATCTGTCCTTCCCTCCCTGACTTATTTCGCTTAGCATGACACCCTTGAGGTCCATCCACTTTGCTACAAATGGCCAGATTTCATTCTTTCTCATTGCCATGTAGTACTCCATTGTATATATATACCTCATCTTCTTGATCCACTCATCAGGTGATGGACATTTAGGCTCCTCCATGATTTGACTATTGTTGACAGTGCTGCTATGAACATTGGGGTACATGTACTCCTATGCATCAGCACTTCTGTATCGCTTGGGTAGATCCCCAGCAGTGTTACTGCTGAGTCATAGGGGAGTTCTATGGATAGTTTTTTGAGGAACCTCCACACTGTTTTCCAGAGTGGCTGCACCAGTTTACATTCCCACCAACAGTGTAGGAGGGTGCCCGTTTCTACACATCCTCACCAGCACCTGTAGTCACTTGATTTGTTCATTTTAGACATTCTAACTGGTGTGAGGTGGTATCTCAGTGTGGTTTTGATTTGTATTTCCCTGATGATGAGTGATGCTGAGCATCATTTCACATGCCTGTAGGCCATCTGGATGTCCTCTTTAGAGAAGTGTCTGTTCATGTCTTCTGCCCATTTCTTCACTGGATTACTCATTTTTCAGGTGTGGAGTTTGGTGAGTTCCTTGTAGATTTTGGATACTAGCCCTTTCTCCAATATACCATTTGCAACTATCTTTTTCCATTCTGTCGATTGCCTATTCTTTTTGTTTGTTTGTTTGTTTTCTTTTTTTACTGTTTCCTTTGCAGTGGAGAAGACTTTTATCTTGATGCGGTCCCATAGTTCATTTTTGTTCTTGATTCCTTTACCTTTGGGGATGTGTAGAGTAGGAAATTGCTGCGGTTGAGGTAAAGGAGGCTGTTTCCTGCTTTCTCCTCAAGGGTTTTGATGGTTTCCTGTCTCACATTCAGGTCCTTTATGTACTTTGAGTTTATTTTTGTGTACAGTGTAAGAAAGTGATCTAGTTTCATTCTTCTGCCATGTGTATTTTTTGAGAGAGAAAGATAGAGTGCGAGTGAGGAAGGTGCAGAGAGATAAGGAGATGCAGATTCTGAAGCCAGCTCTAGGCTGCGAGTTGTCACCATGAAGCCCAATGCAGGGACGTGAGATCATGACCTGAACTAAAGTCAGAAATCCAAAGACTGTGCCACCCGGTATGCCTTATGTTGAAATTTCAATTCCAGGGTGATAGTAATAGTAGGTGGGGTATTTTGGAGATGATTAGGTCATGATGGTAGAGCACCAAAAATGGAATTAGTGCCTTTGAAAAAGAGACTCCAGAGAGCTCTGTCAGCCTTTCTGTCATGTGAGGATACAGTGAAAAAATAGCCTTCTCTGAACAGGAAGCCGGCCTTCATCAGATACCAAATTTTCTGGTAACTTTAGCAGCCTTCAGAACTGTGGAAAATTAATGTTAGTCATTTAAATCACCAAGTGTATGCTATTTTTGTTATAAGAGTCCTAATAGACTAACATGGGATCTATGGAGAGCCATGAAAATTCATGGAGACAATCAAGACATATAAGCTAGTTCTACATATAAAATTGCTCACTCCATTTTCTTTTTCTGTGAATATGTGATTTTTTTCCATGACAAAAAGATTTAGGAATTTACTGCGGTATTTATTTTATTACCACATCTATTTATACTTTTTTCTGTTACCAAACAATTTGAAAAGTAAAAAAAAAAAAAAAACAAACACAAAAAACAAAACAAACCAACACACACACACACACACACACACACACACACACACACACCACAGAAAAAATAGTTTCGAATTTAATCAAATGTGAAATGAACAAATATGATGGTTAAAGAAAAGCATGAATTTTTTTCTTTTTTTAAAAAATAGTTTATTGTCAAATTGGTTTCCATACAACACCCAGTGCTTTTCCCCACAAGTGCTCCCTTCCCCTTCAACCTTCAGTTCGTTTTCAGTATTCAGTAGTCTCTCAATTTCTGTGTTCCTCTCTCTCCCCAACTCTCTTTCCCTCTTCCCCTCCCCCTGGTCCTCCATTAGGTTTCTACTGTTCTGTTAGACCTATGAATGCAAACATATGGTATCTGTCCTTCTCTGCCTGACTTATTTCACTTAGCATGACACCCTCAAGGTCCATCCATTTTGCTACAAATGGCCAGATTTTATTCTTTCTCATTGCCATGTAATACTCCATTGTATACATTATATATATATATATATATATATCACATCTTCCTGATCCACTCATCAGGTGATGAACATTTAGGCTTTTTCCATATTTTGGCTATTGTTGACAGTGCTGCTATGAACATTGGGGTACATGTGCCCCTAAAGCATGAATTTCTTAAGAACATGTAGTGTGAATAAACTACCACAGATGATGTTTTATAGTCAATGCATTTCATGACTAAATGCAATGGTTAAGATTTTATTGATTATACTATATGTTTGCTACTATTTTAAATGTTTTTGATGATGAACATTTTTAAATTAATGTCTCACTTGATCATTATTTAATTTATTTTTTTGTTTGTTTTTACAAATAATAATATTGTCAAATTGGCTAACATACAGTATATAAAGTGTGCTCTTGGTTTTGGAGGTAGATTCCCATGATTCATCACTTACATACAACACCCAGCTCTCATCCCAACAAGTGCCCTCCGAATTTCCCATCACCCATTTTCCCTCCCCCCGCAATCATCAGCTCTGTTTGTTCTCTGTATTTAAGAGTCTCTTATGATTTGCCTCCCTGCCTCTCTGTAATTATTTTCCCCTTCCCTTGCCCTTCCCTTCTGTTAAGTTTCTCAAGATCTACATATGAATGAAAACATATGATATCTGTCTTTCTCTGACTGACTTATTTCACTTAACATAATACCTTCTAGTTCCATCCATGTTGCTGCAAATGGCATGGTTCATTCTTTCTCATTCCCATGTACTATTCCATTGTACAAATAGATACTACATCTTTTTTTATCGATCATTCATCAGTTGATAAACTTTACAGCCAATCTTTAACTTGTGCACACTACATAGTAAATTTGCTAAATAAATGTTTGTCTAGAATGATATATCCAAATTATAACCACTAATTGCTTTATCAAAATGCATAAACAGCATTATACCAATACAAATTAGATTTTCTGAAGATCAATTATAATAGAACTCTAACAAACCAACTATTCAGTTTTTCCAGTATTCCATTACAGATTTCCCTATTCACACGTGAGTTTGTGCCTGTATGCATGGGTTTATGGTTTTATGTATAAGCTATCAAGGTAGAGACATTTTTTTGTATTGCTGCATTTTATTCATAGATACCATTTAAGTAAACACATCAAATGCATTTAAGTAAACACATCAGATGCATTTAACTGATGTGACAATTTTTTTAACTGATGCAACATGTATTATTCAGCAATGAGTTACTCCCAAATATTTACCATTGAGGATAAAGTTGTCATTGATATTTTCAGATATTAAGGTTTTCCTCTAATTTGATTAATTCTCTTGCAATAATTTACTAATAGTCAAAATATGCAAAAGTGTTAAGATTCTACAATTATTGTCAAATCACTTTCCCAAAATGTTACACTTTTTGTGCTTTATGTTGCCTTCATTGTTAGTGTCAGCATCAGAAAATGAGCGCACTACTTCCTGGGCAAAACCAGTGATCAGAAAATACTGCTCTCTGGAGTAGAACCTATTCATAAATCAAGAATAGTTCTTAGAAATGTAGCATACTAGCAGATACTGAGATCCCAAGGAGAGGGGTCAATGGCCATTATAACCTGAGTATACAGGACAAGAGATTGTATAAATACATCAAGGTTGTAAACATCAATAAAAGCAGAGATTAATAAAATTCCAAGATGAAGGAAAGGAGGGAGAGAATCACTGTTCAGACAACATGGTTCACAGGAATGAGTTATGAAAGAAGCAGCTTGCTGGGGCTCAGGAAAGTCTCCAAGGACAACATTTCCCTCCATGAAATGAGAAAGCCTGTGAATCCAGTGAGATGGGGAAGCCAATATTCAATAGTCTGTCTTTTCCTTGAGTGTATTTATGATTTGTTACTTTTAGTTGATGTATCAGTAAATGACTATTTAAACTGTTTTATTTTATTTATTTTTCTTTTATTTAAATTTTTAAAAATTTAGTTTTGAGAGAGACAGCGTGAACAGGGGAGGGACAGAGAGAGAGAGAGGGACACAGAATCTGAAGCAGGCTCCAGGCTCTAGGCTGTCAGTGCAAAGCATGACATGAGGCTCAAACCTACAAAGCGTGAGATCATGACCTGAGCCAAAGTAGGACACTTAACCGACTGAGCCACCCAGGTGCCCATAAACTGGTTTATTTTAAAAGTTGAAGCTGTTGGGATGCATGGGTGGCTCAGCCGTTTAAACATCCAACTACGGCTCAGGTCATAATTTCACAGTTCGTGAGATTGAGCCCCACTTTGGGCTCTGTGCTGACAGCTCAGAGACTGGAGCCTGCTTTGAATTCTGTATCTCCCCTGCCTCCCTCTCTCTCTCTCTCTCTCTCTCTCTCTCTCTCTCTCTCTGAAAATGAACATTAAAAACTTAAAAATAAATAAAAATTGAAGAGGTTCAGTATGTTCTCTGGCAGGGGTCTCAGCAGCTCCTGAGAGCATGTTGGTACAACATCTCTGGCATAATGCAACATCAGGGTCCTCTACAAAAATGTGTAATGCCTTTTTTAAGATCCATTTTAGTCAATGAATGATATTGTCTTATTGTCATCTTTGGCAATTATATTATAATTAGTCTCAATGCCTTATTTAAAATGTAATATATAGTTTTCCTGTTAATGCGAAGGGCGAATCATTAATGTACCTTGTATCTCCCCAAAGGTACTTTCATTCATTACATAAAATATTAATTGCCAGCAAAATCAGTGTGCATATATGAGAAAAAGGAGAGATAAAGGGAAGAACGGTGGGAGGGAGGTAGAGAGAGAGAGAGGAAGGGAATCAATCTTTTTAAAAAACGGGCAAAGTCCATAAGATTTCTTGAGGCAGGTATTCACTATTCCGCCAAACTCTATTTATAACTGCTATAAAATAATAATCCCCTTTTCTTGTTCACTTCTATGGGCCTGTCTACAAACCTTAGAAATATTGTGTTTGGATGAAGAGGTAGAAATCTTAAAAAGAGTAAAATCAGGATTTGAGCTTGTTTAGCCTTCACGGGCTGGACTTTCTGTTTTGCCTCTGAAACAAGATCCATTATTAAATAATTGTCACATAAATTATTTTATTATTTATTATTAAAATTATTAATTATTTTAAATTTTTAAATATTTAAAATTTTTATACTAAAATTATTAAGTATTTGTTCAATCAATATTTTGAACAAATGTAGATGAAATTTGGTCTGCCACATGCAAACAAATATAATAAGAATTTCCAAAGGTATCCCATAATTTAGTTTTTTATTGTACTTCTAGCTTATATATCAGTTAAATTAAACTAAATTTTCCAGGTCATTTTGAAACTTAAGGGTTCCAGTTTGTCTCTTAAGGCAACTTAATTTGTCTAATCTGTAGTCTTCCTGCTGAAAAATAATGTTCTAGGAGAGTATTGATTGAGAGTTAAAATCAGGTAATAAGAAGAAAGTATAATCTCCTGAAAAGAATAGACTATACATTGTTTTCATTTACTTTTACTTTTTTTAGTCCCCTCCCTTGAATTCAGTTAACCCACATGAAGGCATCAGGTTTAAAATCAATGGGAACTTATGTTTCATAACTTATTGCTTTCACGAGAATAAAGAGGAGTTTCACTTGAATTATCACAGTATACAGACCTTTTGGTAAACTACTAAGTTTCACTGTCTTTGATATCTACTCCTGATATTAAAACAATTTATTAACTTAAATAGGTGCAGTGAGACTCACTTTGCTTCCTGAAAACAAGGAATTATATGTATATGCCTACCATAGCAGATTCTGAAAGTTTGCATCTGTAAATTATAGTCAAATTCATTAGCTGGATTCCTTACTTCAGTATTGGATGTAGATATTTTAAAGGTTTTCCTAGCTGTGAAAAACTATGAATTAGCTTACCAAAAAAAAAAAAAAAAAAAAAAGGTTTCAGTAGTATTTCATAAACAGCAAGAGCTGATAAAGCAGTTCCCCAATTAATATCTGTCAAGTCATCTGAAAGAAATCCCAAAATGGCAAGGCTACCTACTGGTTTCTGGTAACAGAAGTCCATGTAATTTTGGTAGCTAGTTTCAGAAAATGTGAAGAGACAGCAGTCCATTTACATTGTTAGAAACCATAGGATCTTTGGGCCTGTGTATCTGTATAGTGAAAATAAAAAGCAGCGAAGTATAGATAGTGCTTAACATTCTGAGTTTTGAAGTGAGACGCATCCGTAGTGGGTCCTGGCTCTGCTTGTATAAGACCTTTGAATTTAGTCCTTCCGAATATCTTCAATTTTATCCTCTGTAGAATGAAGAAATTCTACTTTATAAAGTTACCATGAAGCATAAGACACAATGTAAATAGAGAATAAGTACCGAGTCTGTGGTCCTTGCTAAATAAATCGTGGTGATAAGAGTGATTTAGCATACAGAGACAATGGGGAGCCTGGTGCCTCAGTCAGTTGAGCAGGAGGTGGCTCAAGTCAGTTAAGCATCCGATATAGGCTCAGGTCATGATCCCACTCATGATCTCACTCAAGACCTACCATCTGACTCTTGGCTCCCAGCACAGAGCCCACTTTTGATCCTCTGTCTCCTTCTCTTTCTGTCTCTACCCTGCTTGCTCTCTCTCTCTTTCAATGATAAATAAAACATTAAAAAAAAGAATATGCAGATTATTTCTTGGCCCACCATATTTAGAGGACTAGATTAGAGATAAATATTAATATGTAATATATAATAGTATATTTATTTATATATGTTTTTATATATAATAACTTGGTTTGAGAGACCTTTGATTTTCCCACTCCTAATTTGTGAACACATCTATAAATCATTTATTTATTGGGTTATTCTTCACGTTCTGTCTGATATTCTCCCTTAGCTGCCTTATACTGGGTTATCAGCTACTATATAGCAGTCTCCCAGAATACTGTGTGCCTTTTTTATTATTGATCTTACATTTAATTGCAATAACAGTTCAGTTTTATATAATTCCCCCAAAAAGCTCTGAGAAGGCATAAACTGTGTGTGTGTGTGTGTGTGTGTGTGTGTGTGTGTGTGTTGTTACTCCAGATTAGCACAGTGTCTGATCCAGAGAAGAAACTTAATAAAAGACATTTTCTTTTTTTATGAGAAACTTGTAATTTTTAAATGTTTATTTATTTTTGAGAGATAGAGAGACAGGGCATGTATGGGGGAGAGAAAGAGAGAGAGCGATAGAGACCCAGAATCTGAAGCAGGCTCCAGGCTCTGAACTGTCGGCACAGAGCCCAATGCAAGACTCAAACTCTCAAATCACGAGATCACGTCCTGAGCCCAAGTCATAAGCCTAACTGACTGAGCCACCCAGGTGCTCCAATAAAAGACATTTTCTGAACTGAGATGTATTATGCTATTCAACCACATTAGTAATGATAGAACCTAAAGATTTTAACCCCACTAAAAACTGAATGTGAATGAGAAACTGACTTTTGTTTTATGGATAAAATACTTATATTAACAGGTTAGGTGTTGCTGAAATGTGGTTACATCTTCTCAAACTGTTGAAACAGACAAGAAAGAATAATAATGGTGCTATCCGAAAGAAAAAAAAATCAACCATAGAGCAAATAATGAAAAAGTTTCTTTACTTTTCGATTACTATTGCCTTTATTCTAAAGAGTTAGAATAACTAAGTTATAGTTTAAAAGGAAGATTAATAAGGTGTTTAAAGAGACCTCTAACAGGGTCACCTACAGTGGCTCAGTCAGGAATCCAACTCTTGATTTCACTTGAGGTCATGAACTCATGGTTTGTGAGATCGAGCCCTGACATCTGTGCTGTCAGCTCAGAGCCTGCCCAAGATTCTCTCTCTTCCTCTTTGCCTCTCCTTTGCTTGTACATGCTCTTTCTTTCAAAATCAATAAATAAACATAAACAAGAGACCTACAACATGTATACCTTATTTTACAGAGTGTTACATGTGAATTATATCTCCATGAAGCTGGTAAGAAAAAGAAACCCATAACAAATTATATATGCTCCAAGACAATATTTTTGTTTGTTTTAAAATAAATATTAAACAAAGAAGCTTTTATATGTTGCTAAATACTCTTGACTTCTTCCCTAGGTATTTGAAAAATAATATTCCTTTGTAAATTCTCAGTATCACAGAAAACTAACAGAAGACCACCCCTCCCATACCTACCCACCCAATGAGATGGAAACATTTCAGACAATTTGAGAAAATGCCACGCTTATTTGTTTTTATATTTAAAAGCTGTCATCAGATGGATATCTACTAGACAGTTGGTTTTGCTTCATATCATAAATCTGTCATGGCCAGCTTTATTATTTTCTGTCTGACACTTTCCAGTACTAATAATCTCTGTGAAGAATAAGAAGTTGGAGTGGAAAACTCTTTGTAAACCCCCTCTGTAGTACATTTGTCAGTTTCATGTTTTTAAGTCCTTGCTGCTACTGTGGGGACATTTCTAATTCATTCTCATTTGAGAGTCCTCATTTTATCTACTTTTCAGAGTGCAGTGTTATCTGATGTTATTTCATGCTGAGATGAAACACTGACTGTATCAGTAGGGATAACTGCTGAGAAGAAAGAACAAAAGAACTGCATCTATCTAACAGTCCAGAATTTTCACTGGGGTTGTGCTGAGTTAGAGGATTTACTTCTATTCCAAAAGGACTGTTTCATAATACATCGGATCCTATAAACTTCGAGACATGCAAACGAAGTAAGAACTGAAACACAAGTGACACATATGGGTGAAATCTTCAAAGCGGTCTCTCTGTCACTTTTTATTTCCCATAAGAAAACAGTTCTGCATATGCAACAAGATTGTCCTTGGGAACTTTGATCTAAAGGATAAAACTTAAGAGTTTAATCTCTGAAAATAGGCAAAAACTTTACATTTGTTTATCTGATCACTTTGCAAATGTTCTCACTAAAGTACAGTTGGGAGTAAATATTTCAAAAAGCCATGACAATAAAAAAGATTGAGGAAATTACATGATCTACAGTTTTAAACAATTAGCTACAATTTAACTTTCCCCCCCGCTAGGTTATAGTCATGTTCTCATGCCTAGAATACATTATATGATCAGTTTCAGGGACCCTGGGTGGCTTAGTTGGTTGAACATCCACCTCTTGATTTCAGTTTAGGTCATGATCCCATGGACATGGGATAAAGCACTGCATGAGGCTCTGTCTGCCCTGAGCATGGAGCCTGAATAAATCCTCTGTCTCTGTCTCTTTCTCCCTCTCTCTCGCTGCTCTCCCCAGCTCATTTTTTCTCTCTCTCCCCACCTCTCTCTCTCAAATAAAGATAAAGTTTCAATTCAGTTTTTAATATGAAAACATTAAAAAAATCTAAGTAATCTGAACGTATTTTTTAAAATATCATATAATGAAACCCTTAGCAGATTTTAGTTTTAGCCCTATTTGGATTATATGTAACTTTTTCACTCCACTTTTCAGGGATATTAAATAATATTATAAAATTCCTTAATCAATCTTGGAACATAATGTAACATAGCACTTAGTGAAAAATAGAAGTTGGGTAGTAGTAGTGAAATAGTAATAATAATATTTTTAATAATGTCCCATTTAAAAGTTATTTTATTTTGTAGTTTTTAGTGTTATTTTTGAGAGAGAGAGAGAGCACATGCAAGCAGGGGAGGGGGTAGAGAGAGAAGGGGGCGGGGATGCAAAGCAGGCTCTGTGTCAAGCAGAAAGTCCTAGGTAGAGCTGGTACTCACAAACCATGAGGTCATGCCCTGAGCCAAAGTCAAAAGCTTAAACAAGTGAGCCACCCAGGCACCCTTTTCCTTTTAAAAGTTATTTTAAACAACTTTTTTTATTTTTTATTTTTTATGGCTTTATTTTGAGAGAGAGAGAAACAGAGACTGAGTTGGGGAGAGGCAGAGAGAGGGAGACACAGAATCCAAAGCCGGATCCAGGCTCTGAGCTGTCAACACAGAGCCTGACACAGGGCTTAAACCCACGAAATGAGAGATCATGACCTGAGCCAAAGTCGGACGCTTAACCGACTGAGCCACCCAGGCACCCCTAAAAGTTAATTTTAAAGATACTAATAATATTTGACATCAGTGATTATCAGTCACTAATGGATACATTAGATGTTGCTAACATTCCATAATTCATGTTTGTATGCAAATTATGTTGTTACAATTATAGTCCATTGCCTATTAAGACAAAGCTATTTGTGTGTTAGGTTAATGTTTAATTGATATGCATAGAATTATAACCAAATGCAAAATAAGTGCAAAGTAATGGTGTGCTTCATCTTAATTACATTCATATTTGTAAGGATTTTCTCTTCATTTCCTTTCTTAAGGAAAAAAAGAAAATAGTTCATAAAAACCTTCATAATAAGAAGTACCATATGGTTCATTATTTAATCAATTAGAGAAAATTGAAAAGAACAGATTGTTCTTTTGTAATGCAGTCGATCTTCACTTTACCTTTCATTAAAGTAAAATTCTGACCTCAGCATTTCAGGTTTGATCCCAGATCTTTGATCTTGGTCACCAATTTATTAACCCTAAACAATGCATTTCTTCTACTTCTGTTTATATGATCAAAAGCTACTCTGGACTGTCAAAATAATCACTGAATATTCAATATTATATATATCCATATTTTCTTATATTAAAAGTGTCAAAATAAGAAAGATTGCATAGCCCGAGCATACGTTTAAAATTAGCTTCTTCACCTTGGAAAACTCGAACAAAACTGTTGCTGTGGTTAATATGTCCCAGAAACCCTCACGTATGCAGCAGCCATTTAGGGTAGGAGAATAATGTAGAGAAATTAAAATATTTGGTAAATTTGCTGTATGTTAATGCTTGAGAAATTACAAGAAAAAGTGAAAGATTCTACACTCAAGCATTGCAAGGCATAGAAAACCATAAACTGTAATATAATTGCAGATTATACACATGAATAGAACAGTATAAGGATAACAGTATAAGTAAGGAAAGTGTCAGTTGATAAACTACGTAGTGAAAGGGAAAAGTACAAATTGAATTAGTATATGACACACACTTATTTCCCTATTCTTAGGGTTGCAAATTTAATTCCCTACAGATTCATATAGATTCCTTAAACATATTAGGGGGAACTGAATGGTACTTGGTGCTCAGCCTCAATGTCAAGGGTAATAGAGAATGTTGCTATGTGGTAAACTGGACAGCAAGGTCCCTGTCCAGAAGGCACAGACCCAACCATGTCTCTGATGACTGTTATGATAATCTACTATTGCCATGTTTTTTTCACAAACAGAAGTCCAAATAACTTTGTGAAATCTATGCATTATTAATTGAAAAAAAATTGTTTTGGGGGGCTCCCGGATGGCTCAGTCAGTTAAGCATCTGACTTCGGCTCAGGTCATGATTTCATGGTTTGTGAGTTGGAGACTTGCATAGGGTTCCCTATTGTCAGCACAAAATCTGCTTCATATCCTCTGTGCTCCTCTTTCTCTGCCCCTTCCCCACTCGCACTCTGCCTCTCTCTAAGTAAATACTTTTTTAAAAATAGTTTATTGTCAAATTGGTTTCCATATAACACCCAGTACTCTTCCCCACAAGTGCCCTCCTCCATTACCACCCCCCCCCACCTCCCCCGCTTCAACCCTCAGTTCATATTCAGTATTCAAGAGTCTCTCATGATTTGCATCCCTCTCTCTCCCCAACTCTCTTTCCCTCTTCCCCTCCCTATGGCCCTCTGCTAGGTTTCTCCTAGTAGACCTATGAGTGAAAATATATGGTCTCTGTCCTTCTTGCCTGACTTATTTTGCTTAGCATGACACCCTCAAGGTCCATCCACTTTGCTACAAATGGCCAGATTTCATTCTTTCTCATTGCCATGTAGTACTCCATTGTGTATATATACCACATCTTGATCCATTTATCAGGTGATGGACATTTAGGCTCTTTCCATGATTTGGCTATTGTTGAAAGTGCTGCTATGAGCATTGCAGTACATGTGCTCCTATGCATCAGCACTTCTGTATCCTTTGGGTAAATCCCTAGCAGTGCTATTGCTAAGTCATGAGTCACAATGCTATGAAATTTGAAATTAACCACAGGAAAAATTAAATACTTTTTAAAATTTAAAAAAATATATATTTTTTACTTTTTGTGTTAATGTCTTAAATAGACTTTAATTTTTATTTTTTAAATATTTTTAATGTTTTATTTATTTTTGAGAGAGAGAGAGAGACAGTGTGAGCAGGGGAGGGTCAGAGAAAGAAGGAGACACAGAATCTGAAGACAGGCTCCAGGCTCTGAGCTAGCTGTCAGCACAGAGCCTGATATGTGGCTCTAACCCACAAACCGTGAGATCATGACCTGAGCCGAAGCTGGACGCTCAAGTGACTGAGCCACCCAGGTGCCCCAGACTTTAATTTTTAAAGCAGCATAGGTTTACAACAAAATTGAGCAGAAGGTACATGTCCTCTGCCAGGACACAGGCATGCTTTCCCCACTATCACCATCCCACACCAGAGTGGTACATTTGTTACAACTGATGAACCTACATGGACACATCAATACCAAGAGTCCATAGTTTGCATTAGGGTTCACTCTTTGTGTGAATATATTAATACAGATGTATAATTACATTACAACAGTGTGATCCATTATTATAGTATCATCCAGCATGTTTCCACTACCTTAAAATCTTCTGCCTCTTCTTTCTATTTAATCCTGGCAACCACTGATTTTTTTTCATTGTTTATTTATTTTTAAAACAGAGAGTTAGTGACAGAGACAGGGACAGAGACAGAGACAGAGCATGAGTGGGGGAGGAGCAGAGAGAGAGAGGAAGACGCAGAATCCAAAGCAGGCTCCAGGGTCTGAGCTGTCAGCACAGAGCCTGATGCGGGGCTTGAACTCAGGAACTGTGAGATCATGACCTGAGCCGAAGTTGGTGCTCAACCAACGAAGGTACCCAGGTGCCCCAGCCACTGATCTTTATAATGCCTCTACAGTTTTGTCTTTTCAAGAATTCCAGTTATGTGGTTGGAATGATACAGTATGTAGACTTTCAGATGAGCTTCTTTCACTTAGTAATATACATTCAATTTTCCTTCATGTCTTTTATGACTTGATTCGTCATTTCTTTTTAACAGTATTCCATTATATGAATACCACACTTCATTTGTTCATCCACCTTCTGAGGAACATCTTGGTTCTTTCACGTTTTGGAAATTATTTGTAAAAAGCTGCAATAAACGTCTGTGTGCAGATTTTTGTGTAGACATAAGGTTTTAACTTCTTTGTGTAATATCAAAGACTACATTTGCTAGATTGTGTGGAAAAGTATGTTCTCTTTGTAAGCAACCACTGAACTGAAACCCATTTTTCATTCTCCAGTAATAAGTGAATGAGACTTCCTGTTGCCCTCATCCTCACCATCATTTGGTTTTGTCAGTGCTTCGAATTTTGGTCATTTTAATTGATGTGTAGTGATGTCTCACTGCATTTTGAATTTACCATTCCTAATGATATACTACGCTGAAAATCATTTCAAATGCTTATTTGTCACCTGTGTATCTTCTTTGGTGAATGTCTGTTAAGGTCATTTGCTCATTTTTCTTAATTGGTTTATTGAATTTGGAGAGTCAATCTATATTTTGGATAATAATCTTTCATCAGCTAGATCTTTTGCAAATGTTTACTCCTGATGAATAGCTTGTCATCTAATTCTCATGATGTTATCTTTTACAAAAAAAAGTTTTTAACTTTAAAGAAGTTCAGCTTTTCAATTTTTCTTTCACCTCTCATGCCTTTAGTGTCATATTTAGATAATCTTAGTCATGCCCAAGACCATTTAGATTTTTTCCTATATTTTCTTCTAGGAAATAGATATTTGTATGTTTTACATTAGGTCTCTGATCCATTTTTGAGTTTATTATTGTGAAAGGTGTAGGGTCTGAGTATAGATTCATTATAGTTATTTATTTTTTTACTTCTGGTTCCAACATCATTTTTTGAAAAGACTATCCTTGCTCCCTTGTCAAAGATCAACTTTTATGTAGATTTATTTCTAGGCTTTGTATTCTATTCCCTTAAACCGTTTGTCATTTTTATTTCAAATACCATTCTGTCTTGATTATTGTAGCTTTACAGTTAGGTCTTGAAGTCATGTTCCAATTTTGTTCTTCTCTTTCAATATTGTATTGGCTGTTCTGGGCATTTGCCAAATCTATCCATTGTTAAGTATCAGGAAAATAGTTTCATTTTTTTAAGTATTGTGTGTGCCAATACTGTGCAGGGCAAATTAAAAATCTTTACAACCTGTTTCAGCCCACAATTTGCCAATGTGTGAAACCTACTGCAATGTGTCAATATGGTGCTTTGAAAGGATTTCTAGATTATTTCTGTTTAGTATTATGGTAAGACAGTAGGAGTAATTATGATTACCTTCAGAACTACTGTTCGGAAAGATTAGAACAAAACTAATCCTGAAGAGTTAGTTGCCCTAGCAGATCTGACATCAAATGATAAAAGCCTATATTTACTCAAAAGAGCAGCAGAAATCGTGGCCACCTAGAGTTAATGTGAATCAATCACCAAAGAAACTACATCCACAAGAAGCAGATAACAAGAGGGACTCATTTTTGGTTGTTTAGGATTTTGGAATCACTACTAAAACCATACAAGGAGTTGTCATGAAATGTGTTAATTTGACAAAGGTCTTTCTTTATGACTTTAATGTGGACTTCTTATGTCATTTTCTGGATGGAAGCAAAGACTCCTTGATTTGTCTATACCCCTAACTTTTTTAACCCCTTAAAAAATTCTAGACCTGCCACCTAGAATGCTTCCTCTGATCTTACCAAACTGAAAAAATAAAAGCATCATTTTCTTAAGATTTGGGGGGATCTTCAAGATTATATTAATATATTGTCCCATACTAACATGGTACCTTTTACTTCTCAATACACTTATCATAACCTTAATGAAACAGTTAATTTTGTATTTTTGTGTTTAATTCTATGTCATCTACCAGAATATAAGCTTCATAATGGCCAGAGCCATCAAAGAATCATTCTCCAGTATATTCCTGTGCCTAAAACAATCTTTGCATACAGTCATAAATACATATACAATCTTTGCATACAGTAAGTTAATCTCTGTTGATGGAATGAATACATAAATACGAATATATAACTGGTCTTTGTAGATATGTTATTCTGTGAAAAGATAGTATGACCATTATTTCATTTAAACATTTGATGGAAATAAAAACAGAAAACCTCTGGGAGTGGACACAAGATATTACCACTGACTCTAAAAAGAGTAAGAAACTGTTTCAATTACTAATGATACTAGCATAACTTGAAAATAATTGCCGAGTACAAATAAACCAACAAGAAACCAAAACTATACTGTTCGCCTCAGTGTGGAGTTAAGGGTTACCTCATTTTTTGGGTAGATCTATAATTATGTTAACATTAATTTAAGGAATACTTATTGAAAGCCTTCTTTATTTTTTGGAATCAGTCATTTCTTTTAAGTGAGCAAGTCCAGAATCGTGACATGATTTTCTTTACAATATTAAAAAGCCCTAGATTATTATGTTGAGATTTTGTTTTCTTGAAACTTCTAATAATAAAACAAAATTGCAGTTTCACAGCTGTGATGGTTCCTTGGTTTCCATAGAAGAGTTTTTTATAAAGCAAGGACTGAGAATCCATCCATATTCAAATGTTCCCCTTGCATGATGGCTCAATTATTATTGTTGGTACTAATCATCTCAGTACTTGGCAAGACTCATTCATACTGCAGGAAAGCAAACTTTCCCAGAAATCAAAACACCAAATGTTCTGAACAAAATAATTGGAGGATAAGGGTCCCCTTAGAATCTGAAATTTTCACTTGACAGAACCTTGACAAATGTGTGGGTGTTTAATCAAAAGGATATTTGTCATAGAGCATAGCTCACAATTTTCAACACAGCAAAGGAAATATTTGGTTCCTATGGTGCAACTGGAGCTTAAATCCAGGCAGACCATTCCAAGTCTCTGATCCAGACTGATTTTTAATTCAGAAGTCAATGGCTTGAAGATTCAATTTCTGGGATTTGCACAGATAGGAGAGCAGTGGCTTACTTTCTTACCACAGGCAGTGATGGTGGAGCTGTGCATGAATACACACACAGGTCTAGGAACCAAGCTGAGCACCTGAATCCAAGATGCAGGATTCTTTTCTGTATATTTATAAAATGGAAATGATATTCTCAGGGTCACAATGTTTATGTCTACACGCATTGATTACCAAATGGCTGGGGTGGGTATGACTTTATAATTTTTTTTTTTTGTTTTTGTTAATTCTCTCAAATTTAACAATGTTAAGTCAACTGGCTTATCTTGGAAAATGTCAGTTATTAAGTGTTAGGTAGAATATTCTTTAGGGAATGTATAAAGATACTTTTATCTTCTAAGAAAATCTGTCTAGCTACTAAAGTAGTGTTTTATTTTTCTAACCTGTTTTCCCTCCTACATGTTTATTCATTAGAAAAAACAAAGCTCAATAAAAGTATAAAGTATAAATGAATAAATTCAAGAAAACATTATTTTTGAAAAACAACTAAGAATATATATACATACATGTATATGTATGTATTCAGATATTTTAGAAAAAAAACAAAATAAGAGTATATAATTTATATTCAGATTCTTTCCTTCTTCCTTCCCACCTTCTTTCCTCCTTCTCTCCCTCCCTCCCTCTTTCTTCTTTCTTTCTTTCTCCCTTCCTTCCTTTCTTTCTTTTTCTTTCTTTCTTTCTTTCTTTCTTTCTTTCTTTCTTTCTTTCTTTCACTCGTTCTTTCGTTCTTTCTTTCTTTTTTTATGTATCATCTCCATTTATCTCATCTATCTATCTATCTATCTATCTATCTATCTATCTATCTAATCTATCATCTATCTATTCAAATTACTTTGGTGAAAACAAACTAGTCTATAACAAACCCAGTCTATAACTGAATCCATACTAGGTATCAACTTTTAAAGTTTTGGGAAATAATCCTTACAAACAGGTACTTTAATTGTGCTATTTTACAACTGAATATATATTAGCACACAGAGTGGTCAAGTATGATACACAGAATGAATATGAAAGAGCTTAGAGTTTGATACAGAATGTCTGACTTCTCAACCCATTTTCTTAATCACTGTATATCAGAAGTAAAGAAATTTGTCTCATATGTGCATTTTCCCCCTTAAATAACATTACCTTTATTTAACTTTGATCCCATGACCATGTTGTTACTTTCTGCCGGTTGGTATGTCAAACTGAGTATCTCAAATAGATCTTTCAAGATTTTCATGATTTTTCATTTTTCCTTTTCTTGACTTTTCATTTTGCCTGGGTGTAACTAGCCCACTCCAGATCAGACAGTGTGTTTATTATTGTACCAGGTTAATTGCTTTAATCATGTGACCACCTATTCATGCAATGCTAACTTCTTTACTTTTGAGTGCACGCCTATCCTGCCTCCATTAGCTTATAACCTAAGGCTCCTTCTTCCCTACAACTTTCTTATAACCTAAAACTGAGCAACTTTACTTTTTTCTGAAACCTCAGATGTCATTTGCCCCAGAGACAGCAATTTATCATGTTATACTTCCTATATTTTGAAATTATTTTATCCTTCTACACTATTTGCATGTCTGAACATGTATATCACTGTGTCAGAATTTGGAATGCAAAAATGAACAAAGTGCATTTCTATCCCTTGATTTCTTTGCAGGTTGATGTCTATATGATTTTTGCACTATATCTGGTATATGATTCCTACATTATATTGATATTTAGGATTTATACATTTCTGAATAGCAGAAATTATATTTTATTTTATTAGTAACTTCTTTATCAAACCCACTCTTTAGAAAATGATAAGAATAGATCTCACAATTATAATAAATATATACCTGGTATTCTGATACTTTTGTTGTTGAGCAGAACACTGTGTATCAGTTAACAATGCCAAGAGAGGACTTTACATGCACAGAGGATGGTGAAGATCATCACAGTGACAGGCACCAGACTTAGAAGTTCTAACATGTCTTCCCACTGCATCTTGGTATCTGAATTTCAAAAAAAAACACAGCATAGTCAAACATTGGCTGGAACAAGTATTTAATCTACATTCAGAAGAGATAGAGCAAGATCAGCTCCAAAAGTATGCACTGGTCCCTCATGATTGGCTACTCCCCACCTTTACCATCCCTCCCTCTCTCCCCTGCAGGTGATGCAGGGCAACTGATCTGTGTGCATTCTCTAGGGCTGCAGCATAAGGACCTCTCCCTCTGCACTATAAAGTGTGAACTACTGAAAGCTAGGAGCTGCCTGAGAGCCACCGAGGTACACGATTAAGCAAAATAAAGAAATATTTATTGAATATAGAACAAGGAAAGATATTCCCACACAAGGTGATAAAGCTGGCAAGGGCTGTATGGGAAATTTATATTCCTCATAAAGGAGTGTTCCAGACCCAAGACTCATTGTTATATAGTCAAGTAGAGGTCATAGCGTGCATGCATACCTTTCCCAACACTTGTACTATATATATATAGTACACACACACACACATACATATATATATACACACACACACACACACACACATATACACACATACCTATAGATAGATAGATAAACATACACAGTTATATATATACAGTTATATATATACAAATATATATCTGTATATATATTTTTATGTATAGATAGATAGATAAAGTAATTCAAGTGGAGATGGTGAGTGATTTTTTTTTCATTATGTATGGACAAGTTACAGATTGTATACTTAGAGGGATTAATCATTCTTTCATGTCGACTGTACTCTACTAGGGAATCTGCCATGGTTAATGTAGACCCCCTTCTTTCAAAAAAATGGCATAAAATATAAAATGGATTTTGGTAGCACTCAAACATTTTTGTTGGGGTTTATGACTTTAAGATTATAATTTATATAATAATAACCTGTTGTGTACATTATGTGAAATTTTTCAAGCGATGGTAGCCAACTAATAATACACCTGTGTGTAAATGACAATCCAATTTCCATTATGCTTTACCATTTGCCCATGTTTTCTCTTCAGTATATCACCTTTCCTCCTGTAATTGGATACCTGTCTCCTAACCACATTTTGAGATCTTTGAGACAATAAACAAATATGTTCTACTTTGACATACCTCATCTCATGCCAATAGAATGCAGTGTTGGATAGGAAGTAGGCAATAAACTTGGCTGGATTAATGGAATAGTTTTAGATGCAGGTGCAAACAACTTGTCAGCATTATATTCTATTTCTATATAATTTTTTTTCCACTGTGCCAGTGTGATATATTTAAAATAACACTTACTGTAGTGGGTGTATCAGTTTGATGTCAGTATACTCCAAATACAACAAACTTAGTGGCTAAAATCTATATAGTATCCCACAATTGCTGTGGGTAAGAAGCCTGGACCAACTTTGTTGACTCCTCTCCTCTGGGTCTCATAGGGCTACAACCTAGATGTTGACCAGGTGCATGAGCATCTTGATGCTTCACTTGGGAAGAACCTACTTCACTCAGTTATGCCACTGACAGCAGCCATCTCCTTTTGGGTTTGGGATTGAGAATCCTGTTTGCTGATAACTACTAATTGCAGCTTATTCTCTACTACTACAGGTCACCTAGAGTTTTTTGCCACATGGCCTTCTCACACCATGGAAGCCCTCTTCTTTAGGACCAGGAAGAGATTTTCTCCAATCTCTTATTTTGGATGCATTTATTACATAATATGATGATGGAAATGAAATCGTAACACCTTTGTTATAGGACATGACCTAACCAAAGGAGTGACATCTCACCACTTTGCCATGTTTTGTTGGTCAAAACCAAATTGCAGGTCCTTCTCACACTCAAGGAGAGAGGGTGATACTTGGATAGACCCACCATGATGTTCTTTGCCATAAAGGAAAGATTAAGAAACTTTTAACTGTGAACTTTATGATATTTCTTGGTAACTCTTTTAGTCCAATTTATTTAATTTTATATACATATACATATGTATGTGTGTATATATGTATAATCACAGTCATATGTGGGTGTGCACATATATACACACATATACATATATATACACATTTGCATATACATATACATATATACATTTACATATATACATATATAGAGAGACATGGATCCATTTAACTAGCACAGGAAAGGACTATTAATTAGTAAGTTTTAGCAATTCAAGTGTCTGGGTTTTTTCCCATGATATTGACCTTTTAAAATGAAGGATCTAAACTGACAAGTTTTAACTCGATCAGCCAAATAGTTATAGTTTTTTTTCAAGACTATATTTGAACCTATTTTCACTTATGCATTCTATTTATACATATCTTAATTAGTAAGGGGATGAGGTGCCAAAAAATATAGGGTTTTAAGATTTTATGGACACAAAATACTAGTGTGTCTGACTGGGAAATCTGTTTTCCACCAGAGATTGTCTGCTCACCAAGTAAATTCCTTACTATCTATCTATCATGGGCTTCAATTTTCCAACAGAATAGCCTGATTCATCACTGTTATGCCAATGACACCCTGCTCTATCTATCGTTGCCTAGTGATTCCCCTGGGGAGACTCTAATATTTCAGGCTTATGTGGAAGATATTAAGTTTGATATCACAAAATTTCTTGCACATAGAAAATACTAGGAAAAGGGTATGCATTGACTTTGACTATTCATACAGGAGTTTTAGACACTTAAAATAAAAAAAAAACACCTCAGAAAGTTGATCTTCAAAACTTCATTGTATCCATGATAAATGAATCCCAAAGAGAAAACATGATACGGCTTTGACCACCAAGCCAATTAGAAAATTTAAACCTACATTTTCTAGCTTTAAAGTGATCAGCGTTTGTACCCTGTATTAAACATTTTATGTACATTTGACCCTTACAACATGAATTTGAACTATGTGAGACTACTTATACTCAGATTTTTTTATTGAGTATAGTACTGTAAATGTATTTTCTCTTGTTATAATTTTTTAGTATTTTTTCTTTAGCTTATTTTACTGTAGGAACACAGCATACATAGAATACATATAACATGCAAAGTATGTGTTAACTGACAGTCTAGGCTATTTTTAAGACTTCTAGTCAATAACAAACTATTAGTAGTTTTGAGGGGAGTCAAAAGTTACACTTGCATTTTTGACGGTGCATATTGGTCAGCACCCTAACCCCCAGGTTGTTCAAGGATCAACTACATACCTTACAAGCCAGGATACACAAGACAAATTATAACCTCAGTGTAAACCTGTTACATGAGTGGGGCTCATGCCCATTTTTCTTGCCCTTCACATTTCACTCACTCAACCACTTCAACTCCTTTCAGATTTCTTCTTCTGTTTTAATCTTTCTCCTCCTCTCCCTGTCTCTGTTCTTCTAATCACTAATAAAGCACAAAGGCATTACATAATCACAGCATTTGTTACCAAAGTTTTATTCAAAGAGAGACCAATTCAGTTTCTACCATTGTGTCTATATATATTTTCACTCCACATGTTAATCTTCTTTACCTACCCATAACCATAAGCCATTTCTCATTATCATCTACTGGTAGAATCTGATTTTTCATTCTCCAGCTTCAAAAACCTGCCTCCTGAGGCTCTGGTCTTGAACGTCATGAGCAGTCCTGATATTTGATCTTTGGAGATGCCATCTATGATAGAATGGAGTTCCAGGGAAGAAAGAGCTGTGAACAATTCAGTTACACAGTTTATTTATTTATTTATTTATTTATTTATTTGAGCAAGGGTCTCAACAGTTTCAGAGAGGGTATGAAAATGATCTATGGGAAGTAGATACAGCAGGAAAAATTCAGAAATTTTCCAGTGCTTATGAAATGTATATTCTAGTAAGGGAGGTAGAGAATCAAAAAAATAACAATAAATGGAGATATGATGCAATGTTAAGTACAAAAAATGCTATGAAGAAGAAACAGAGAAAGGAAATACAGAGTAATGGAGGTTGACAAGATGTTTTAGTTACTATATTCAGGAAAAGTTTGATAAGGAATAGGTTTAGGCAGAGACATGAATTAAAAGATCATTCAAATGACTGTGAGGTCTATTTGGAGTGGGAACAGCCGTGTAAAGATCTTAATGATAGGATAAGCTATTTTGTTTGTGAAAAAATAACTAAAGCCAAAGGGATGAGACATACAGCATTATGGTTATTACACAGATAGGCTACCAATGATTTGCAAAAGGGGTGATTCACATTAATATAAATTACATTAGATCCTTGATCAATCCAGGGGTTAGGGGCACTAATTCCCCTCACAAATTCACTTACAACTTTGAGTCCTCAAAAACCTTTTGATAGTCTACAGTTGGCCAGATGCTTCACTTATAACATAAACAACCAACTAACAAATATTCTGTATGTTATACGTATTATATGCTCTATTATTACAATAAAGTAAGCTACAGAAAAGAAAATGCTATTAAGAAATTAATAAGGATGAGAAAATATATTTAGAGTACAGTACAATGTTTATTTAATAAAATCTTCCTGTAAGTGGACCTGCACAATTCAAATCCATGTTGTTCAAGGGTTAACTGTACAATGATTCCATTTATATGAAGTTCAAAAACAGACAAACTTAATCTATGATGTTAGAATAATTATTATGGGGAAAAAAAGAGCAAATAAGACCTTCCTTTCTGAGGAACTTACATTATTTCATATTTTGACCATGGAATATTCTCTTTGTAAAACTTCATTGTTTTGTATGCTCACAATTAATGCTCTTTTCTGTAGTAATTCTACTACTATATTTTAGAAATCAAAATGCCAGTGGAAGGAGATGAGTCACATATTGGGGAAAGAAAATGAAAATGTCAGCATTAAAAAAGCCATCAATCTAGACAATGAAAAGGAAAGACTATAGCTTATTATAGTATTTGAAGAGATATTTATTAACCTGTAATTAAGTGATATATGTGCTTCCAAAACCCATCAGTACTCATGTTCTAACTGAGGAGTACTTCCAATAGAGTTTGAGGGACAGACCAGATAGTTGAAATAAATTTTGTAAATAGCAAAATGTTCTAAAACAGTGTTTTTCATATTGCTCTGTGGAATATACTATAAAGTTGTTATTCAATAGAAATACAAAGTACATTTGAAGCAAGTAAACAATTGTGTCATTAAAAATTTTATGAATACGTTTATTGATGACCTAATATATTATTCTACTACTTAAGGTCTCTGATTTATTCCTCTGTACTTTTTGAAAAGTCTGAATTCTTTATTATGGCTTATTCCTCTCTTTTCTCCCTTGCATGTTTCATCTTTCACTGATGCGTTCTGAGCATGCCCTGCACTCTCTAATTATCACATCTGTACATATTACATTATTTGTTTAGTTTTATTTTTATAAGAATTTGCTCATATTATCATCTGGCTAACTTCTGCTCATCATTCATACATCATTTTATCAGTTGCATATTCGCTGACCACTAAATACTGACTTCTGTTTCTTCTCTGAATCCTTAACACTAGGCACTAACATAGCAATCATCGCTTTGTGTTCTTTATTGACTTCTGACCAATCACCACTCCTGGCTAAACTGTAGTGTAGATAAGGAGAGATGTTGTGTCTTGCCCATTGTCATAGACACAGCATCAAAGACTTGATTAATTTTTGCTGAATGTATGAATGAACAGAAGGGGAGAAAGGAAAGAGGGAAGAGAGAAGAAAAAGAGCATTGTATGATGGAACTATTAAAGAACTAGACTAGAAATCAGGGCTTTTTGCTTCTGGTCCAGGATTTTTTCTTTGACAGTTACCTACTCAAATAGATCTTAGGGACAAGCAATGAATAAAAATTACCAAAGCAATTCAAAAAGCATGTCCAGATGAACATGGACAAGGTGTTCTTTAATGATAAAATGGTTACTCAGGTCCAGCTTGCCTTTGTCATGTGAAAATACTGGCAACCAGTGTGTCCAGGTACTCTAATTTTTTAAAAATATAATACATAGATTTGTATTTTGAAATGATGACTAGTAATTCTGTCACCTTTATTATTTATTTGTAAGTATTGTGCTTCCCAACAGAATACAACCAATCCACATTAAATTTTCAAACTCTGCACTTTGCTGATCTCCTACCATAGTCCATTCTAGCTAAGAATTTCATTTTTAGAATGATGATTCTATCTTCAACTTTTCTTGAAACACTTTCTTAAACTTTTGATGTTTTATTTGAAGCATTCTCATGTGTCACAAAAAAGTCGATAGTGGTCAGTCTCCTCAATATGACAGAAACTGTGTTCTTGATCTGACCTGATATTTAAGAAAAGTGATCTCATAAATTTGAAACTATTTGGGGATTTTCTTTAGTTCTTATTTTTCCCAATGTGCAGATAATGATAGATGCTTTCTTGTCTTCTAATGATTTCTCCTATGTTTAGTTATTATTTAACTATATCACTAGGAAAAAATTCTGAGCTGGATTTGAGTTCATATTTTTCTTGTTTATCTTACAACCCTTTTTTGGTCTCAGTTTTGAATAAAAACAATTGAAAGATTATATTCATCTACAAATATAAGGGAAAGACTTCTTTAAGCATAAACAAATTTAAAAAGTAACATTTTGATTTTCACCTATTGGACTATAGTTGGATATATCCATTGTAAGTTAGAATTACAGTTGAAAAATTGTTTATGATAATAGATTGTCTACAAAAAGGTATAAATTGGCTTTATTCTAATTCTGGTTTTATTATTCTAAACACTTAGCAGAATACTCACAGTTATACTTAGGCTAACAAAAGAAGTTCTATTACAGAAATATTAAGTTTATAACTTTGAAATCTAACATCAGTTTGAAAACTGAGAATAAAGGTGCATTTCCAGGGTAGAGTAAAAGACATTGAATGAGGAACTTTTTTAGTAACAGACCCATAAACACAAAGAACAAATTGATGGTTGCCAGAGGGGAGAAAAGGAGGGAGGAAGGAGAAAATAGGTAAAAGGGAGTGAGACATACAGGCTTCCAGTTATGGGATGAGTAAATTATGGTATGAAAGGTATGGCATAGGGAATATTGTCAATGGTACTGTAATAACATTGAATGGTGACAGATGGTAGCTACCCTGTGGTGAGCATAGCATTGCATATAGAGTTGTTGAATCACTAGGCTGTACACCTGAAACTAATAGAACATTGTGTTTCAACTTACTTCAGTAAAAAGAAAGTGAAACTTCAATTCAGAAAAAAAAGAGAGAAAGTTTATAATTCTTAGATAATATAAGAAATAGAGTGTATTTTAAAGAAATTTTAGCTCAAAAATTATAAATAATATTTAATATTTCCAACAATTTGTTAATGTTTATTTATTTTTGAGAGACAGCACAAGCAGGGGAGGGAGGAAGGGAGGGAGAGAGAAGGAGAGAGAGAGAGAATCCTAAGGAGACTCCATGCCAACACAGGGCTCAATCCCATAACTCTGAGATCACGACTTGAGCTAAAATCAAGACTTGGATGCTTAACTAGCTAAGCCACCCAGGTGCCCCTCCCAGAATTTTTTATAATCCTAATTTACTTTTGTTAATTTACTCTGAGCCTGGCTTCTAAATTATATGATGTATGACATTTTTCTTTATCTTTATTTTTCATCTCCATAGATTTGTTTCTATAAAGCCTAATAGGCAAAACTGGAAAAACTGAGAAGAAAGTCTTTGTTATGATGATCGCTCACATATTAACCTTAATAATTCATGCTGAACATATGTTTTCAAGTGAGTCTCACTGTGTCAAATTATCTACAATAATCCAAGAAAAAAGACATGGATAAGCAAAAATTATTGATTTTCATTTCCTTTCTGTTATAGTAGGTAAATGATTTGCTACTGTCTCTTGTTAGAAAACCAATAGCTACTATTTTATAGACTACCTTTCTTCTCTGAAACAGTTTTGCAATAAATTAACCCATATTTCTATTGATTACTTCTATTTTTAATTTACTGTTTTAAGCTGAAACCTGAAAGGCCTATGAGAAACAAGGAGCTAAATACAGACACAAGCCAGATATTCAAACGAGTGACTTGAATCTTTTGAAGTGACCTACAGATTGTGCTAGAGTGACTGTTACTATGGTTACCTTCAGAGAAATGTTCAAAGTTAAAAAGCATAAAAAATAGGTTAACTATTTGCCTTTTCTGTTACAATTAACTATGTTAATTATTTACGTTTTTGTTCTGATTGAGAAAAATAAAATCCAAGAAGAGAATATTCACCTCCTTAAAAGAAGAGTAAGAGACTACAATCTTAAGATTTTTACTCTGTGTACCAGTTAAAGTTTGCTTTATAATCAAAAATCCAGACACTTTAGCAGTTTGAAACAACAATGTAATCAGTTTTCTATTGCTGCATAACAAATTATCAGAAATTTATCAGTTTAAAACAACACAATATTCTTATGTTACAATTGTATGGGTCAGGAGTATAGCATGTTTTAGTTCTCCTAAGGACCTCATTAGGCTGAATTAAGCTGTTGGTTGACTGTGTCCCCAAGTGTAGGCTTGACTTAGGAAAATTCACTTCTAAGATCCCTCAAATTGTTGCCAGAATTCATTTTCTTGTGATGGCAGAACCAAGAACCCCTTGCCTTGCTACCTACTGCTGCCATTGCTCTCAGCTCCTAGAAGTTGCTCTGAGGTTTTAGTCACACAGCCCCTTCAGACTCAGCCATGAAGAAGCTCCCCTGAGTTGTAATCCTCTCATGTTTTCAATCTTTCTAGAATGCTCTTCTGAAAGTAGAGAGAACTTTTAAAGGGCTCATGTAGTTAGGTCACATGATAATCTCCCTATCTTAAGGTCAACTATTCTGCATAATGTAATCTAATTATGGAAAGAAAATTTATTAAACTCATAATCTTAGAGATAATGAAGTATGCATCCATCAGACAAGTGAGTAACCTGCCTATCACAACTATAAATCTTATGACCTGCAGCGCTGGGTTCAAAGAGGTGGTTTTTCTACTCTGAAATATTATTGGCTGGTCTCAGTTGAGTCACTTGTGCAGTTGCAATCAGCTGAATATTAGCTTTGTATGGAAGAGTAATATGGAGAGCCCAGTGGGAGCCTCTCTCTACCTTGTCGCCCATTCTCCAGCAGGGTAGCCTAATGTTTATTACTATGGCCAGTGGTCAGAGTTCCAAAAGAGAGCATGCAAAGACTCTTAAGGTTTAGACCATTCTACCACACTGTGCTCAAAGCAAGTCACAAGTCCTGCCCAGATTAAAGGGTTGAGAAATCGGCAGCACATCACTAGGAGATGGAAATAATATGTAATCATTTTTTCTTGATAAGACTAATAGAACAGATAAGGAGAAAAAATGTTAAGGGGGAATATATAGTTGGATAACATTTATATCATCCATTTGAAGAATTTAAGCTTACTCCATGAAGATTTCTGGATTGGAGGACCTAGGGAATAAGAAAAGGGTTAAAATTTAGAAGAGCAAGACAAATACAACTACAAAAAAGAGTTAGTTTATATAGTTATCTTGATGTAGAGGATGGGGAAGAGGAGAACTAGAAGTAAAAGAGAGGAGATATTTTTAGCTGAAACTAAATTTATTTTTTGCATTTCAACTTTGCCTTGACCAGAATTTTGTACATTAAAAGGTGGAATAAACATCTTTGACTCATCTTTCACATTTTATTCTTTGGGAGCTATTCATATACAATATCAATAAAAGCCACTAAACATTTTTCTTCTGTAACCACTGTTTTGGCTTTTATAAATATTTTTATTTCTTTTTTTCAAAGAAGTTTGAAAGGAATTTGTGAACCTAAGTAACCTTTTTCCATCTACTTAAGATTTTTTTTGTATATCAACTTTCTTCCCTGACTTTCAAGATCTCACAGGAAGATAATGGGTAAAGGAACTAATGAGACACATCTATTCATTCTTAGGACTCTTATAGTCTCTCTTACACTATGATATTCAATTTGTAGCATGATCTAAAAAGGGGGAAAATGAAAATTTATCTTCTTTAATTCATACTATTATAATTACACTATGAGAAATATATATAATCTGGTTCTTTAAAGAAAACAATGGTAGATTTTCAGTGACCCCAGATTTTTCTAGAAGACAGGGTCATAGACATTAGCTTGAATGCTTAGAATGCATCAGGTCAGGGTGCTTGGGGGTGTCAGTTAAGCGTCTGACTTCAGCTCAGGTCGTGATCTCGGAGTTCATGAGTTCGAGCCCTCTGTCTGGCTCTGTGCTGACAGCTTAGAGCCTGGAGACTGTTTCAGATTCTGTGGCTCCCTCTCCCTCTGCCCCTCCCTGCTTGCTCTTGGTCTCTGTCTCTCTTTCAAAAATGAACATTAATAAAATAAATTTTTTAAAAAGAATGCATCAGGTCTTATTAATAATAAGGTTTAGAAAGATCAACTTTCCAAATTCCATGGTTATGGTGGGTCCAAGATTCAAATTTTACTCCCCTTTACGGATGCCTCTCGAATAGGTAATCAGCCACATTGATCTTTTAAATTCATTTCACTGACAGTACGGCTAGAGCTCATACTGCCCATTTAATTCAAGAAAGAGCAAAGTTATAGTTAAATTGGTGAGCAAGGAGAGTACAGGTAGGAAAAGACACCTTTGTTCAGTGCATTATAACAAAAAGATCATAAAATCAGTGGCTATGGACAAGAAACATTTATTCCTCACACTTCTAGAGTCTGGGAGTTCTAAGAGTAAGGCACTGGCAGATTGTTGTCTGGTGAGGGCTCACTTCCAGGTTCAAAGACAACCATTTTGTCACCATATCCTCATTTGGCAGAAGAAGAAAGAAAGCTCTCTGAAGTCTCTTTTATAAGGGCACAAATCCCAATCATGAGGCCTTAATTCTCATGTCTTAATCACTTCCCACTTTCTAATACCATCTCCATGAGGTTAGGATTTCAACATGTGAATTTCGGCATGACATGAACATTCAACCATGGCAGGATGTTAAAGGTGTATAAGAAAGGCATTTTAGATGTTTGAAAAACTGAGATTTTTTCTGAGTGAGATAAAAAATTTCTTGGGAATTTTAATCAGAAAAGATACATGATTTGATTTATATTAAAAAGAAAAATCGTTCTAGTTGATTAGTGAGGATTAGGATGTGAAAGACAAGGTTAAAGCAGAGAGACCTGATAACAAGTGATGGACAAGTTGAGAAGGTTGATGTCTGATGAAGGTGATAGAAAATGCTGGCTTGGACCAGTGTGGGGAGCAGGAACCACATTCTCAGTGAATCTCAGAAAAGTTGACAGGGTATGATGAGTGATTTGGCCTGAAACATAAAACAAAGTCAAAATTCAAGGCTTTTGTGTTGAGCAACTGGAAGAATAGAGGTGTTCTGTACTGACATAAGGAAAACTCCATGAAAAGCAGGAAGGATCAGTATCTGGTTTTGGACATAATACATCCAAGGCTTTGTCACCAATTCACTGCACCATCATAGATAAGATAGGCAACCAGGAAAATGTGTTCTAGCATGGACCACATAGAAGCAAACCAACTCTAGTGTAAAAAGACATCTGGGTGGTCTTTCAGGACTGACTACTTACAAAGGCTTTCTGTGGCAAGCCTCATGGGGGAAACTGCCTGCCCTACACCAGGCCAGATACATGGATGGTGTCCTGCCTTCTCTGGGGAGCTGCAGTCAATGAATCAGCCCCTCTACATGACCATGCACTTCACAGAAGAATTTTTTCCCCTTAAGTTCATTTCTTTATTTTGAGAGTGTGACAGTATAGGTGCATCTGCACAAGCAGGGGAAGGGCAAAAAGAGAAGGAGAGAGAGAACCTAAACCAGATTCTGTGCTATCAGTGCAGAGCCCAACATGGGGTTTGATCTCATGAACCAAGAGATCATGACCTGAGCTGAAATCAAGCATCAGAGGCTGAACCTACTGAGTCCACAGACAAGCTACACAGAGGAATATTCCTAGATTAACTGATTTTACTCAGCTTTTTATTCAAGAGCTTCTGCTTCCATCCCCTCCTCAGCTTTGCCAAGACCTCCTTATGGGGAAAGAGAGAGGAAACCTTGACTCTAACTTCTGCCCCATAAAAAGTTCTGTAAAACTGGAGAACCCTTTAGTTTGAAGCTCTCCCTTCAATATTACAACCCCCACATCTATGTGAATCTACCTGACTGTCAACCAGTGCTCTGTTCCACAGGGAAAAGAAATGGGGGTAGTTGACACTTTCTTCAGTTTTAGCCTCTTCCATATACTATAGTACAAAGTGATGAAACATTTGACTATGACTTTCCTTTTTGCTTGTTTTTAATCAGCTACTCTGACACCTGGGAGCTCTGCCCTCTCCAGCTCTGCTGATCACCCAAAAAATGTTACTGGAGAGGCTCAGCCATGTTTATCCACTCCAAAAAGCAGCTCCGGAATTTTCATAAACAACATTGACATGCATGCTAGCCTTGGAGGGTAAGGAAGGAAGCAAGGTGGTTATGAAGCACATCTTGAAATTGCACCATAATAGAAAAGATACTGTTTTTAACTTATACACTTATACTTTATGTTACAAATCAATACAAATTATAAATTATCCTCAAGATACTTTCTCATACTTTTAAGAGTCCTTCATTTCTACTTCTGTACTGTGCACCAGCTGTGCCAATGTATCATACATAGATTTAGCAAATATTCATTAAACACCCATCTGATGCCAGAAATGCAGTAGTTAGTAAGAGGCAGACGCCTGTGAGGAGGGGTGTACTGTTCTGGTGAGGCAGACATTAAATAAATAACAACAAAAATCAATATATAATTTTAAAATAAAAATGTATGGAGTGGGATGAAAGAATGTGATAGACAAGATGAAATGGTGATTTACGGTGAGGGATAGGAACCACATGGGAGGAAATGAGCAATTTAACCTGAGACCTAGAGAGAGAGTGGAAAGGGTGAGTGAGGTAAAGGGGATGGGTGCTGTTTCAGTCTTGGGCACACAGAACTGGGGCAAGATGGAGTTCAGATAAATATATGTCATAAAAAATTAATTTGAAACAACTTGAAAAAGCTTAAGCAGTATATGTGTCCATTATTATTATTGATCTTTACAATAATGATGTCTAACTGTCAGGAAAATTTACCTGTGGCTGAAAGTGTAAGTGGCAGAGAAGCTCAGAATGCAACCACATGACAATAACAAGTCATTCAACATTTTATCTCAGAACACAATGGTTGACTGCAAGGAGCCAGGAAAAAAAAAAAAAAACTCAGCAAAGATGCCAAGATCTAAAAAAAGCAGATAAGGTGGGGGGAAGGTGCTGATGCCAGAAAGAAGGCCACTGTGGAACCAAAACTGCAATTCAGAGTGACAGATACCTGGGTGTCATCCACATAGCTAAGCATAGTTGTAGAAGCTTGGGGACTAGAGATCCATAGAGCAATCAGGTGTCCTTGATCAACTATTTATCAACTTGTGACAAGGTGGGGATCCACTAATCACACATGTCTTCTGCTCATGTCTTGGTGTCACCCATTCAGACTTCTAGGAGTTGATTTTCAAACCATCCCATGATTCTATCCTTGACCTTAGAAACTGGCATTTCTTGATACGGCTCATTATTTTCCACTCCTTTATATGGCTTCCAGTCTTTAAGGGTCTGGTTCCTTCTATATCTTCAATATTGCTTCCTTCCACTCTCTTATTTGTAATGCGGCGCTTACTGTCACACTCAACCTCTCTCTACTCCCAACCACACCATATTTGGTCTGAAGCCTAGAACATTGTACATCTTCTTCACTCTGCCAATAACACTCTCTCCTCTTCCCTTTTTTGCATTCTGAACTTCTACTTGACTTTCATGTGTCCACTTCCAAACTTCCAAATTTCCTTTAGGAAGCCCTTTCTGATTCCAAGTCTGGATGAAATATACCTTTCTTTTAGGTTTATTTATTTATTTATTTATTTATTTATTTATTTGTTTGTTTGTTTGTTTATTTTGAGAGAAAAAATATATATAGAAAGACAGTATGAGCAGAAGAGGGAGAGAAGAGAATGGGAGAGAGAGAGAATCCCAAGCAGTTTCCACACTGTAAGTGCAGACCCCAATAAAGGGGCTTGATCTCATGAACCGTGAGATCATGACCACAGCAGAAATCAAAATTCGGACTCTTAACCAACTGAGCCAGTGTGGTGCCCCGAAATACACCTGTTTTATATGCCCATGGGAGTCTATGCAGTACTTCTAGATTGAAATTACATTGATTGTGAATAGTATTTTTTAGAGAAGTACCAAACAGTGGGATACTTTTAAAATGTGTCTGCAATATGGCCATTTGTAGGAAAGTGGATGGACCTTGAGAGTGTCATGCTGAGTGAAGTAAGCCAGGCAGAGAAGGACAGAAACCATATGTTTGCACTCAGAGGTCTAACAGGAAAGCAGGAAAGACCTAATGGAGAACCAGGGGGAACGGAGGAGGGAGAGAGAGTTGGGGAGAGAGAGGGATGCAAAACTTGAAAGACTATTGAATGCTGAAAATGAACTGAGAGTTGAAGGGGAAGGGGGAGGGGGGAAAAGAGGTGGTGGTGATGGTGGAGGGCACTTATGGGGAAGAGCAATGGGTGTTGTATGGAAAACAATTTGACAATAAAATATTATGGAAAAAAAATGTGTCTGCAAATCTTTTGACACTCTCATTAAGAGGTAAGTTTAATATTCTCCCCCTTTTACCATTGAAAGTTGACTACAATGATTCACTTTTAGTCAGTGGAATTTTCCAGATGTGATTCTACATGGACATTAGCTTTGTTTAAGGAAAGGTAATGTACCGCATGGTTGGTAGAAATCTGAACTGGTCCTCCAAGATTGCACTAACCCAGAGGACATTAGATCCACCATTGACTATGTTATGCTACTTGGGAAAGGAAATTTTTCAGATATAATTAAGGGCACTTTAACATTTGACTTTGTGTTAATCAAAAGGCAGATTGTCTGGGTGAGCCTGAACTCATCACATGAAACCTTTCAAAGTATGGACATTCCTTGACTAGCAGCAAAGTATGAAAACCAAGATGTTGAAATGATGGAAATTTGGAGTGAGGGGACCTTATGTTAGCTTCCATGTTGTGAGGGTCTGTCAGAAGACCTGTGAAAGACAGAAAAGTGAGCTATTAAATGGGTGTTGTTTTCAGCCAATATATTTGGAGTAAGTTGTTACACACCAGTAGAAAACCAATCCTTCTTGAAAAAAAAAATCCTTCTTGAGAAAAAAAATCTCAATATCCTGAGACCACCATGCTGTGAGGAATCTCAGGCCACACATAGGTGGTCTAGGTGACAGTCTCAGCTGAGGTCCCCCATGACAGCCAGAATCAATTGCCAGACATGTGAGTGAAGACATTTAATGCTTCCAACCTCTGACACAGTGTCAAATTGAGTCATTAAATCTTCCCAGTGGAGGATCAAGATGTTGTGGAGCAAAATCAAGCCAACCCTGCTGTTTTCTCTATGAATTCCAGACCCAAACAAGCCATGAACATGGTCATTTTTAACTGCTACATTTTGAGGTAATTTGGAATGCAATATTGGAAGCTAAATCCTGCCAGTAAATGAGTATTAAGTAACTTACAGGACCTCTTCCGTAAGGGATAAAGAACTTCATTAAATTCAAATTGTCAAGAATGCACAGATAGGCAAGATAGGTGTTCTGCCATGGGACTGTTTTGCTGTAAGCCCTACAGTTGTATCCCTGTAGTTCTGCATCTGTGAGGCTGGGGAGTGAAAATGAGACACTTCATTGGGACTACTCCAGATTTTCAAAAGCCTCTTCCCCACACTATTCTCTCTGAAATGCTGATCTCCTATGTGGTCTCTGAATACATGCTGCTCACACAGACCTACAAGTCCCCTAAGGCAGAACTTGGATTATATATGGATCGATTGAGGCCAGGGCATCTAGAAACTGATTGTTGATTTAGTTGCCCTGTCTCTATATTATAGGAAGAGAAAGTGACAGTAAGAGTAGATGTTTAGTGAGCTACAATATCCATAATATCTGCCAAACTATTTCCATTTATCCATTTCTTCACTCAAACTAAATGCTAGAGGGAAGAGGAAAGGGTCTTGTTCATTTCTGTCTGCTCAATATCTAGTGGAGTGGCTGACACAGAGGCTGTGCTGGGTGAATATGTATAAATAAATAGAGGGATTTTTCTTCCTTTTAAAAAACAGTTTCCTGCCTGGTTTTGTGAAGCTCACTGAAACCACTTGGAATATGATGTGCTAACTAATACTGTTTCTACACTGTGTAATTCACCTTTGTTTTGTATTTCTTCCCCTGATGCTTACATGCCAGGTTCTTTTTGTCATTCATTTCTCAGCTGACATATAGTGTCTACAGACTATTCTCTCTAAATTGCTACCTACTTAATATCATGTATTGTTCCTCTCTTTTATTGTCTTATATCTATTAATATGAGATATTTTCTGATTGGTTGCTTGGTTGACTTCAATTTGTGCTCTGATGTAAAAAGCATGAGAACAATTGTTATGTCTATGGCTGAAATATACATGTCTATATATGTCAGTGTCTGACATCCAGAATAGACATATTTCAGTTCTCCAACCTCCACTTCAATTATCTCCCATCAGCTCTGCCTTCTGGAGTTGGGTGACCTTTTAATTAAACTCTTCTGGATTAACTTTCCTCCCTTACTACTGTGTGTTTTATGCTATTTCTCTTCTGGAACAAAAATATGTTTGGATCATTATAAAAACATCTCTGAAAAACACCTTCCCATTGCCCACCCACCCAGCTATAAACTCGATTTGCCTTTTTCCATGGCATTTTGCAAAGAGGGAGGAAAGTGCTAGCAACAAATGAAGGAAACACAAGAATGCAAAGCAGAAATGAGAATATGAAAATCCAGGCTGAAAACTGGGAAAATATGCCTCATGGCTAAGGAGAAATGAAGTTATTAAAACTGAAAGACAAATTCAGAAACAAAATGAAAGCCAACTGACTTGAAGCAGGAACACAGGGTTCCAGAGTAGAGATCCAGAAACCCTCCTGGCAAAACTCAGGAAGAAGCAAATGGACTAGCCAAACTTGGTGGATAGACCTCTGCTAGAGAACTGGAAACTGTCTGAATCATTTGAGTCCTAGGTTTGCTGATGGTGAAAAGAGATGTCTACATGCTAATAATCTGCTACCTAGCCTCTCTTCCTAGAGGACCAAGACAATGACATGCCCCCAGCTTTGGGGAGAAAGAAAAAGAATGTAGAGGACAATGATCGGTCAGTGTTTTAAAAGAGATACAAGAGAAAGGGATTGGAGAGAATCTTCTAGTAGTTCTCTTAGACATAGCATCATGACCTTGACTGTTGAGAGAGGACAACAAAGTGTTTTAAAATATTTAATTCTGCAATATCCAAATTAAATATTTTACAGATGATTTTGGAATAGATGTAATGACTTTTCTAATATTTAAAAATTCAATTTTGCGTGTAAAAATTAATAAATCCATTTGTACACACAAAACCATCAGGGTTTCTCGGTGCTTCAATCAGTTGAGAGTCTGACCATTAGTTTGAGCTCAGGTCATGATCTCACAGTTCATGAGTTTGAGCCACATGTCAGGCTCTGTGATGCAGAGCCTGCTTTGGACCCTCTCTCTCTCTCTCTCTCTCTCTGTCTCTCTCTGTCTCTGTCTCTCTGTCTCTGTCCCTCCTCTCTCTCTCAAAATAAATAAAAAAGTAAAAAATAGAAAGCTTCACTTTGTAGACAATACCTCAGCCCAAAATGCAATTTTAAAAATAAAATTATAAAATAAAATGCATTCTTCTTTTTGTAGCTTCTGTATAGAGACTTTAGTAAGTTGAAATATGTTATTTAAAAAATAAATTACTGAGAAAAGAAATAGACTTTGAAAAAAATTCATCATCTTGCATATAGGAGCAACATGCACAAATTAATATAAAATTGTGTTTAACCACGATGTTATAGCATATGTGTTTGTTTAATATTATACAACCATAAAAGAAAATATTTGTTGTTTCATTAAAAATGTATGTACTTACATTTCCAACATTGTTTAATACATTGCAAAACAATTGTTCTAAGCAATCCGGTTTTGTGCCTGTCTAAAGAATGAATGCAATTAAGTGACCATATTTAAATATTACTTCTTAGAGTGCTTCAAATATTCACCCTTATAAAAATTTATCTAAAGATAGAAAAGATAGCAACAAGATCTACTTACAACCACTGTTATGAAGATTAAATGAATTTATGTATGTGAAGGGCTTTGAAGATGTTTAATACCTAACATGCATGAAGTACTAGCTATTTTTTATTTATTTATTTATTTGTTTAAGTTTTTCCTTATTATTTATTTTGAGAGAGAGAGAAGAGAGGCAGAGAGAGAGAGGGAGAGAGAGAATCCCAAACAGGTTCTATGCTGTCATTGTGGAGGCTGACTCGGGGCTTGATCCCATGACCCAGGAGATCATGAGCTGAGCTGAAACCAAGAAGTGGCTGCTTGACCAACTAAACCATCTGGCCATCTCAGTACCAGCTATTGTTACCATTAGTGTCACTACTATTATTTATACTAATGTTATTACTAGTAGTATAATAATGGACTAGTTTATAAGAGATAGTAGATAAATGTAGGTGACCACTCCCTACCAAAGCTTAGAATACTACTTAGCATAGTGTCAGAAGTTATGTATCTTTTCTAGTGCTGTCATCTTTTGTTACTATTCACCACTCCTAGTGGAATTTATGCAGGGAGTAGTCACCCAAGCCTATGTGCCCACTGAAAAATAAGTTACTGATCATATTCCATTATGTGGTCAGAAGTAAATTTGAGCAAGTTTGCTGCAGTTTGTTTAGCAATAGTCCTGAAAATCCTAGAGATCAAATGCATACAATTGGACACAAGTATGTCTCTTTTGGGAAATAGAAAATGATCACTAAAGTTTGAGTTCAAAAATAAAAACAAAATTGAAATGACATGTATTGGAACAAATAGATCCAGAGTGAAGCATTTGGCTTTATAAATTGGCAATAGGCTGAAAATTAATATTTGGAGCTGTGTCTTATCATAATCTGAGCTGTTCTTTTAGAAATAATTCTTCAATTGATGTGAATGGTAAATTGAAGAATACACTAGAATAGTGAAGCTAATTGAAGAATACGGCAAAGTTTATCCAGAGTCATGAAGAGCTGAACTTCTGATAACAGTGAGAAGAGAAAGAGTTTGATCTCAGAGTCAGAAGACGATAATGGAATCAGGGAGCTGGAATGGCATCCATTGTATAGGGGTATGGATTTTTCATTCAGAGACACAGTAAATAAAATCTTTTCTCCTTCTCCATTCATCAAAATTCTTTCTGCAGTGTGAAAATCAAATCCAGTAGTGTCATTCCTTTACTTAGCAAACAACTCTAAAGCATCTCCAAATCTGCATAATTGACTTATTAGTAGAGTTTATCACAGTATTTTACTGTTAATAACTATGAGTGAATGCTGACTGACAATAAAGTGATGTATCAGATGAGCACAATTAGTTTTTTCATATGTACCAGTAAATTATTTAATATTTTATTTACATTAGCCTTAATCTTTTATTTATTTTTATTGAAGATTAATATTTAAATCAATACCATTTAATAGCTCCACCTTATACTCATAAAGACTTAAATAAAGAGATGATGGATTATAACTGGACATAATACAAGTCAATGAATGGCCTCAGAAACCTTGAAAATATTTTCTGTCATCTCTAATAAGATCAGCAATCTTTTCACAACATTCATATAACTTTGCTGTAGATAGGCTAGATCTTCCTATGATCTGAGAATGCAATGAAATGGAAACCAAGATACGAAAAGACCAATTAACGTCTATATCTTGCTAATTAAAGCGGTAGTAGCCATATTGTCTCTAGTCTCTGCCTGAAAGTAGAGAATTTAGCCAGCTAGAAAACCACGCAAGATGAACTTACTCAAAGTGATCATACACTCAAATCAAATATAACTATGTGATTGTCCCAACTTTAAATATACAGAGAAAGATGTTACTTTTAAGAGTTAGCATTATGTACAATAATAAATACCACTGCAATGTAAATATAATTTCTGTAGTAATAAAATATTCACTGAGGATCAGTGGGTAGTGTATAGTAAACCCCTAAAACTATCTATAGAAACATGAAATTATAAAAATTCGATTTTCTAGTAGATTACAAATACTCCATAAATACCTTTTATTTTATAGATGTGCTTATACGCTATTATTAGATGGGGCAACTAGCCCCATATATTACTTAAAATAATATTTGCAGCATATTATATCGTTTATTCCCTGTAATAAAAGTATTTAATGGTGGTGTCAAGTTGGCTTCAGGTACAACCATGGACTCTCTGGAAAATCATCTACAATACAAAATTTAATAGCCTAAGCATACTTGTCTTAAAACAGTCAGCTAAATGACTTGAAATTTAGATTCAGCCTTGCAAGAAACCTCATGCTGGCTTAAATCATAGAACCTTAAATCCCAGGACACAGTTGTTGGCCCAGGAATGAGCTCAAGATTGGAGAGATATTTGACCTGGGGTTTTTGAACTAGACTTAATGAAAAAGCTGGTGATTCACTGCTTGTGGCTCTGCTTTGAAACTTCTGTTTCTTGAGCATTGATTTCCATGTTTCCCCCATGTAGAGGAAGTTAATGTCAAATAGAGGAAAATAAAGCTGGCACAGAAAACTTTTCCAAAATAACTAATAAAGAAGGATCCACATTCAAATCCTTGGTTTTAGTCTTCCATGTTATCCAGCCATAGGCCTGTTGTTGCTTTACTTATTTCTGATAAATCATAATTCCTCCAATAAACATCTTGTTTGTCCAGCTTGCAAAAACTAGATTCCTTCCTTTTCAAGGCATATATCCTTTTTGTTGAATTAATCCAAAAGGTATTCTTATATTCAATAGTATTTAATAACTGCCAATTACATATAAGACTTTATGAGATATTGGGGATTCAGACCTGAAAAAAATATGATAGATAGCTTCATAGAATGTGCATTCTGGAGAAGAATAAGATGTTAAATTATGAGTTAATTATTACATCGTGATTTTGATGGGTGCTGTGAGAGAGAAAACACTTGTCACCCCATCCTCATCCCCCGGAGACCCAGGGAAGTGTCCTTGAGCTAGTGATGTTATTTTTTTTAAGTTTATTTATTTTTGAGAGAGAAAGACAAGAGTATCAGCAGGCAAGGGGCAGAGAGAGAGGGAGGCACAGAATCTGAAGCAGGTTCCAGGCTCTGAGCTGTCAGCACAGAGCCCAATATGGGGCTCTTAACTCACAAATCAAGAGATCACGACCTGAGCCAAAGTTGGAGGCTCAACTGACTGAACCACCCAGACACCCTGAGCTAGCGATATTTAAACAGAGTTTGATTTTATTCAGTGGAACAGTGAAACTCTTTAGACCAATTGACTTATTATATTTCAGAATATTGACTGTGGAGAGGTTAAGAAGTGTCTACTCTTCACTATCACTTACTCTGAAATTTGTGAAAAGTCACTTTTAGCTTCATTAGATACATTTCTCAGTCTGGAATGTAAGGAAAATCCAATCTTCTATCTGCTGATAAAATCTGATTATAGTTTCCAGTGTGCTTTTGAAATCAATAGAGATATTTAGGGTAAAATAATTAATCATTTTTATGAGATTATGAGTCATGTTAGAGAAAGAACAGGTGTTTTCTTCATGAGTGATGCACATCGCTGGTACTTAACATGTTTGAAGAGAGGCCATATTCAAGGTTGTAGAGGATTGAATGAGTGTCTTAAATTGAAAGCATATGCTAGGTTCATTGTCTTACTTTAAAAATTTCTCCTAAGACACACAAGTAAGAAATTTATGTAGTGTCTAATAATTTCTTCTCACATATTCCATTATTTACAAAGATGAGGTAAAGTAATTTAACAATGCTTGTTCAAAGTCATTGTTATTATTTGCATTCCAGCATCCCAGCCTACCACCAACTGAACCTCTTTCCAGTTTTAGTAAAGTCTTGTCTTTTAGAGAGTCTTTCATCTCTTTTTCCCTTCCCTCCCTAAACTCATTCCTTCTTTCCTTTGTTTTCTTCCCTCCCTGATACTCTTTTTCCCTTTCACTTTTCTTTCTTCATTCAACAAATATTTATTGAATGCCTACTTTTTGCAAAAACAAAATTCTACTGATATTACAAACAATAACCAAAGAATTAGGGATTTGCAGTCTATTCTAGGAGATAGATGTTAATAAGTTAATTGCAAATCTAAACATTCAATTACATATGTATTTAAAATGCAGGGACATGCTATTATGTCTGTGTCTCCCTAAAACTCATAAGTTGCAGCTCTAGCATCCAGTGTAATAGCATATGAAGGTGGGGTCTTTGAGAGGTACTTAGATTTAGATGAAGTGAAGGTGGGACCTCCAAGATGGAATTAGTGTACTTACACTAAAAAAGAGAGAGACAGCAGGGATCACCCTGTTTAAAAATTGTGAGGACAGTGAGAAGTTCACCATATGCAAACCAGAAAGAAGGCTCTCACTAGGAACCAAATCCTCCAGTCCTTGACCTTGAACGTTCTAACCTTCAAAACGATGACAAATAAAAGCATGTCACTTATGCAACCGAGTCTGTGGTATGTTGTTGTAGCACTTCAAGCTGACTATTTCACATGGTATTAAATATACATGTGTATAACTAAACTACTCTCTAGTTCTCAAGGTTCTTGGTATATGGTAGCAGAAAATAGAGTCCTTCCAATTCAATTTGGTCACTCCTGGCTCTGTCAATTCATAAATGTTTTTTTTTTTCTTCTAGTTTCTCTTTTTTGCCAGAGAAAATTCCACTGCATTTGGAAATACATCTGTACCACAGTCATGAGATATGATCCAGGCTAGAATGTGTAAAATGTGCAACCTTTGCTTCTTCATTCCCGTGCTGAAATGTCCATAACCCTATTTTCTGCTCTTATAAATTTCAGGCAACTTCTTTACTTCTCTTACCAGAGAGTACCTAAAATACTTATTTGCATTGACCTGGAAGACTATAAATTTCAGAGGTCAAAGTAGATAGAGAATAACAAGCCATTTTACTTCCTCAGTTCTTAGACTTGCCCTGAGCCATATCTCCTTTACTCAGATCATCCATAGAAGGAATTCCATGGTATTGCCTTACCCAAAAGTTGCAAAGAAAAATGTGATTAATATGTTTATCCTGCTCTTTGATTTCTAAAACTTAAGGCTATTCTTTCATCACTTTTAGATTCCTCATCATTCAATCTTTGGCCCTGGAGAGATCCAATGTATATGCCTTCATCAGTGAGCCACGCAAATGAATTCACAATCTCACCTCCCCAACCAACTTTAAAATATATTGAGTAGAAAACTGTTCTTATATCAATTGTCATTCTTTCCAATATTATTGATTCTCTTCTTTGGGAGATAAATTTTTCATTCATGCATTTAATTATTAAAAAGCCAAGCTTTGAAATACAATGTCCTTTTGTTGTTCACAAATGTGTGGCATTTGCAATTCAATATGATGTGACTGTCAAGATCTGTCTTTTACTATGACTGTCAAGAGACTAATATAAAACTAAAAGAAGTAATTTGGACACAGGAAGAAAAAAAACCTATATAATTTCACTTATATGTGGAATTAAAAAAAAATAAAAACTAGCCAACAAAAGAAACACACCCATAAATACAGAGCACAAACTGGTGGTTGCCAGAAGAAAGGAGAGTAAAGAGATGGGCCAAGTGAGTGAAGAGGAGTGGGAGATACAAGCTTCCAATTATGAAGTGAATAAATCAGGGGGATAAAATGTATAGCATAGAGAATATAGCCAATAGCATTATAATAAAATTATGTGGTGACAGACTGTAATTACACTTGTGATGAGCATACCATAGCATATAGAGTTGTCCAATCACTGAATTGTATAGCAAAATTTAATTGTAACATTGTGAGTCATTACAATTTTAAAAATACCCTAAACTAAAAGTGAAAAAAAATTAAATTTCTTTTTTAAGTTATACACACTTTAACAATGAGGACACAGCACATAGAAAAGTTTCTGCCAATGAATAGAAGAGGTTAAGGTAAAATTGTAAGTAGACAGGTAATAAGTAAGCTTCTGGATACATCTGCTATAATCCTTTCTGATGACATAGAGATGGCTATAGTGGGCTGAGTAATTGCATATGTATGGGACAGTAATGAGTTCTCTGTTTCTCTACAAGAACAACACTTGTACTTAAACTTGAGACAAGGAGGAGAAATTACCTATGATAACCAGAGAGGGAGGGTTTGGGGAAGGTAAGATATTTAGAAAATATCAGCTCAGATATGGTAAAAGAAAAATGTTTATATTCAAAGAACCAGGAAAGAGTACGGTCAGAACACAGAAAGTGAGGGGTCAGTTGTTACAGATGATACACTGAGATGATACCAGTTTTGAATGCAGGAAAAATGCCAAAAGATTTAGATTTAATCTTACAGGCACTGGTAATTCAGGGAATAATTTTCAATGGGTTTAAATGACATAATTTCTATTATAAAATCATGTGACCACTATAATTGGGAAGTTGTATTCCTAGAACCATGTTTGGATCTACCTTCAGACCAATTATTTCTATAAAGTGCTGGTGAAAAAATAAAGCTTTATAGATTTGAGTAAGGTCTATAATAGTCTTTATGTCAGCTGATCACTTTTAATTAATAATATTTGAGATACAATATTTGAGACAATATTCCATTATGCAGGTGTGATGGAAAGATCAAGCTTTCCTTTGTACACCCTGTATATGGGTACTTTTCTCTGAGGTCTCCAATCCTTATATAATACATACCTTGACTATTTCCACCTGTGATTTTGTCTCCTCTATGTTGCATCTGCTAAACTAGAACAAGCTCATTTAATTGTGCATGTGTATATGTGTGTTTGTGCACACGTAGGTGTTTTCTTTAGAAGGAATTACAGAAGCATAGAAGGGGAAAAAAACTTGGAATGATATCATAGATGAGAGTAAAGGATGAAATACTTTTATGTCACCTTTTCTGATTGGTACTATAGAAAAATATTGCAATTGGATAATCCTAAAAGAGGTAGAGAACTGATACAGTACCTCATGAACAGGAAAATATAGTTTCTAAAGCATGGACATGTAGGCATATTTTATTTTTTCATGAGATGAATTTTAGACAAATTCTACTCTGTCTAGCTGAATTAATTTTTATGATCATAAAACATCTTAACATATTTAAAGAGATTACTGCCCACTGGCATTAATAAATTATAAACTAAAATTAAGCGTCCATTGGGGAGACATTTAGAACTTAGATGCTAAACTTTAACTTATGGTATGGAAAAAGTCAAATGATACATTAATGAAATTAATATCTGGGCCTACACTAGGAGGTGGGAGTAGAGGAAAAATTAGATATATTAATATAAATGTTAGAGCTGAAGCTCAGCATGAAAAGGTGTGATTTTGCCAAAGTAAAAAGAATTATCTGATTAAGGTAGAGATAGTAGCATCACAAAATACATGATCAAAGTCTGACTTTAGGGGATAAGGTTCTTTAATTTAGCTTTTTTCTGCAGTATAATATAAACTTTAAACAATACAAAAAAGATAAAATTAAAAAAATAATTATATCCTCATCTATGAAATTTTAGATTTTACACAATTTTAACAGCATGATATGGAAGTGTTATTTTAATGTTTTAATAAATCATACATGTAGCTAAATAAAATTAAATTTTATTATTTATATAAACTTATGTGAATTTTTTCCAATTTATAAAAAGAGAGGTATAACATATACCTGGTGTTATTTTAAAGATTCAATATTGTATACTGAGGTTGTCTGCCCCCAACTTGGATACACTTTAGATAAAAATAAACCATATTAACACTTATTTATTTATTAGTGTAAGCAAGAATGTGATATTCACTTTTAATAGTGAAGTGAAATTAACATGTAATTCAATGGAATTAATTCCTGAAGAAAAAGATGGGCAATCTTACAGTGTGCTTAGAGATGGCTTTTTAAAAAGGAGTAAAGACATCTCTCCCAAACAATTTCTCCATGACAGGTCAATGTGGCAAAAGTTTTAGAACTCGACTAGCATTGTTTAAAAACTTGATTAATTCTCAAAATAAAGACTATTACAAGATAAGGTAAACACTAATGAACTAGTTATAATCATAGTTCAACATAGTTTTCTTCATTTAAAATGTTGTTAATTCTTGGGGCACCTAGGTGGCTTAGTTGGTTGAGCATCCGACTTTGGCTCAGGTCATGATGTCATAGTTGGTGGGTTTGAGCCCACCATCAGACTGTGCTGACAGTTCAAGCCTGGAGCTGCTTCAGATTCTGTGTCTCTACTCTGTGTCCCTCCCCCACTCATACTCTCTTTCTCGAAAATAGGTGAATAAACATTAAAATAATTGTTTAAATATTGTTAATTTTTAGACAAGTAATGAGGGTACAATATTTCAAAACACAAAATAATAAAAAAAAGGAGTTCTGAATATTTGGTTGTAGGCATCAGAACTTATGCTTCTTTACATTACACAATTGCAAAATATATTTATAAGAATTCTTATAGTCTGTTTATAGTATATATGCATAATTTTAATATAAAAATATTTGCTACTTTATTCAATTTACTTAAATAATTATCTTATTTATTTTAATATTATTTTAATAGTAGTGTGCTTAAATTAACATAAGCTGGCTGAAGAATATGGAATGATAGAATTTGCTTTCAAATAGACTTTACCACAATAAACATTTTAATTATATTGAATTTTATTAGAATAGCAAATAAAACAACCAAGAATAAGTAAACAACAATAAATCTGATCTATCTTTAATAGCATTTACATTCATGTCAACAATAACATCCCACATTTGAAATAATTCTGAGTTGAGAATGCTGATAGATTATATTTGTAAAACTTTAAATAAATTATTTTTGCCACTGTGTGTGTGTATAAGCATGTATTTAAAATGCCATTACTATTTTATAGTATTTTATATGCTTTATATAGGCTGTATTCATGGAGATCTTTGAATTCTGATAAAACAAATGTTTGCAAAATTATGTCAAATATTTACTGTGTTCTTATAACCACATAGGGAATTTAAGTGCCTTTGAGATTATTCAAAACTCTGACTTTTAAGGAACTTACAAATATGAAATAATTGATTTCTCCTCAACTTCATGTCTAGTATACATATACACATGCTGTAAAATACTGGTTTTTATTGTCATATAGATTAAATTTTAGTACATTTTAGGAAAACACAGAAAAATTAAAATATTTTATATTATAGTGCTATTCAATATAAAGTATATTAGAAGAAAGTAGAATCACTGTGTTAAATATGAGAATTTTGTCCAAATATTGCACATTTGATGGGTGTCTGGCTGTCTCAGTCAGTTTAGCATACAACTTTTGATTTCAGCTCAGGTCATGATTTCATGGTTCATGAGTTCAAGCTCCACATCAGGCTCCATGTTGTGCATAGCCTGCTTGGGATTCTCTCTTCCCCTCTCTTTCTCTCTCTGTCTCTCCCCCACTCACATGCTCGCTCTCTCTCTCTCTCTCTCTCTCTCTCTCAAAATAAATAAACCTAAAAACTAAACTTCCACCTTGTGGAAGGTAAGAGGCACAGAGATATGATTTAGAGGAGAAAAGGATCACAGGTACTTCAGAGAGGAGGGGGTACTGATCATCTAGAGAGGAGAGAGAGAGACAGAGAGGGAAAAGCACAAGGCATCACACAAGGAAAACCTTTCCTCAAAGCCACTGACTGGGAAAACAAAAGGGGCTGATGATCATGAGGTTTTACAATGGAGTGAAGTAAAGACTGGAGTTTTAGAGGTCCATGTAGTGGCTGGTGTAGACCCTGGAGGACACATTAGTGCTCATGTGGGAAAGGAAGGCAGATAACCTGGGGGCAGATGGAGGCATCTGAGAATCCCAAGAATGCATTGGGAGAGACAGTTCCCTGTTCTTGGAGCACATCTGAGAGAGTTTTGCCTCCCTGAAGACAAAAGAGCTGACAGCCACCACTGTGCTGCCTCATTTCTTAGAATAGAGGCAGAGACACCTGCTGAGGGTAGCTGAGCTCGATGCTGACTTTTTGTTGTCCTTTACCCTAACCCTGCACTCCTGTGCATTGGAGCATTTACCCTTTTGAGACACACCTGTACCACCCCCAGCATGGTGAGACCCTCCTCCAGAGGACCAACATCTATTCACGCACACGATGTCTCTAAAGATTAGAGTTTTAAAATTCAGCAGGCCTGCCTGGGGTAAACACACATGCGCTCTGTGCTCTTGGGTAGGCAGATGGCCTGGACACAGAAATAGTGAAGGCAGGAATCTCAAGGATACCTGGGACACATAAGGGGAGGTTGTTAAGTCTTCTCTGAGAGCGTCTTGAATAGCAGCAGATGTGAACTCCCCTCTATGGGGAGGAGAGTGATGATTGGTGCAATTTTTCTCCCCCACTCTTCAGCATAAAACAACTTCTGTAAATAACACATTGCCAACAGCGGTGACCTAAACTGCTTACACAAAGCCCAGTCCTCCTGCGCTCTGCAGATGCTTCTTTACTATGGAAAGTGTGCCTGAGAACCAGCACAGTGGGCCCTCCCTCAGAAGACTAGCACAAACTGTCTGCACAAACCAAGCCTACTGACCACAGAGTATTGCAAAGCTTCAGCTTGACTGGAAATAGCATCAAGTCTCTTTTAACAAGCAGACCAGAGCTCACCTAGTGATAACTCACCACATTCTGGCCAAGTGCCAAATATTCCCCAGTGCAGGTAAGGAAAACTCTGCAGAGGACTGACCTGAGGGAAAGAGTAGCCAACACAGCAGCAGAGTGCACACAGCGCACACCAGAAACACTTCCTGAAGCACCTAGCCCTGGACAGTACATGACTTCTTCTTACAAAGGCATTATTCTCAGGAAACACAATAGGCTTTTATAACACAGAGAAGACAGCTACTTGGACAAAATGCCAAGAAGGAGGAATTCATCCCAAAAGAAAGAACAAGAAAATGTCAGAGCCAGGCATCGAGTCCAAAGATATATAATTGTCCTGACCCAGAATTTAAAGCAACAATCATATGAATACTAGCTGGGTTTAAAAAAAAGCATAAAACACATCAGGAAGTCCCTTCACACAGAGATGAAAGACTTAAAAAACTAGTCAGGTTGAAATTTAAAATGCTATAACCAAGATGTGAAAACAAATTAATGTAATGCTACAAGAATGAAAGAAGCAAAGGAACAAATAAGTGATATAAAAGGTAAAATTATGGAAATAATGAAGCAGAAAAGCAGAGTGAAAGAAAAATATTGGGTCATGAAAGTAGACTTAAGGAACTCAGTTACTATATAAAACAAATAACATTCATATCATAGGAATCACAGAAAAAGCATAAAGGGAAAAAGAAGCAGACAGTTTATTTGAGCAAATTATAAGTACAAATTTCCATAATTTGGGGAAGGAAAGAGCCATCCAAATCTAGGAGGCACAGAGAACTCCCATAAAAGTCAATAAAACAGGCCAACACATAGACATATCATAGTAACATTTGCAAAATATCGAGATAAGGAAAAAATTCTAGAAGTGGAAAGATAAGAGAAATCCCTAACATTACAAGGGAAAACAAATAAAATTAGCATAAGATGTCTCCACAGAAACTTGGCAGGCCAGAAAGGAGTGGCATGATATATTCAATACGCTGAATGGGAAAAGTATGCAGCCAAGAATACTTCCTACAGCAAGGGTGTAATTCAGAATTAAAGGAGAGAGAAGGATTTTCCTAGACAAACAAAACCTAAAAAAGTTTGTGACCACTAATTTAGCTCTGCAAGAAATATTAAAGGGGATTCTTTGATTGGGAAAGAAAGATCAACAGCACCAATGATGAAAAAGTAACAGAAAATTCTCTAGAAACCACATCTTAACAAATAGTACAATGGCACTAAATTCGTATCTACCAATAATCACTTAGAATGTAAATGGATTAAATGCTCCAATCAAAGACAAAGAGTGTCAAAATGGATTTAAAAAGGAGACCCATCTATATATTGCCAGAAGATACTCATTTTAGACCTAAGACCACTCTCACCATTGTTAATATAGTACTGGAAACCCTAGCCTCAGCAATCACACAACCAAAAGAAAAGGCATCTAAATCAGCAAGAAAGAAGTCAAACTTATCTATTCACAGACAACATGATACTCTATGTAGAAAACCCAAAAGACTCCACCAAAAATTTCTAGAAATGATATACAAATTCAGTAAAGTCCCAGGATACAAAATCACTGTACATGAATCTGTTGCATTTATGTACACCAATAATGAAGCAGTGGAAAGATAAATCAAGGAATCGATCCCATTTACAATTGCACCCATAATACACTTAGGAATAAACTTAACCAAGGAGGTGAAAATCTGTACTCTGATAAACACAGAACACTGATGAAAGAAATTGAAGAAGATACAAAGAAATGGAAGTGATTGCATGGTCATGGATTGAAAAAATCAATATTGTTAAAATGTCTATACTACCCATACCTATCTATGCATTTAATGCAATCCATATCAAAATACCACCAGCATTTTTCACAGAGTTAAAACAAACAATCTTAAAATTCTTATGGAACCACACACACAAAAATAAAAGAAAGAAAGAAGGAAGAAAGAAAGGAAGGAAGGAAGGAAGGGAGGAAGGGAGGAAGGAAGGAAGGAAGGAAGGAAGGAAGAAGGAAAGAAAGAAAGAAAGAAAGAAAGAAAGAAAGAAAGAAAGAAAGAAAGAAAGAAAAAAGTAGCCAAAGCAATCTTGAAAATCTTGAAAATATATATCAGCCAGAGAAAGACAAATACCATATGATTTCACTCATATGTAAAATTTAAGAAGCAAAATAGATGGACATACAGGAAAAAAGACAGCAGGAAAAACCATTAAACAGACTTAACTATAGAAAACAAAATGAGGGGTGCTGGAGAGGAGATAGGTGAGGTGACGGGTATTAAGGAGAGCCATTGTGATGTGCACTGGGTATTAAATGTAAAGGATGAATCACTAAGTTCTATTCCTGAAACTAAAATTACACTATAGGTTACCTAAGTAGGATTTAAATACAAAGTTAAAACAAAAAAGGATTATATTTTATCACCTCTGACCTAGTGTCCTTGTAAAAAGCAAATCATTATGTTTGGCTGATACTCAAAGAGAATAAACTTCACAAAGGTGTGAATATCCAGAATATTCCAAACCCAAGGAGTGTATAAATATAATCTTGCTCCAAATATTTTCCAAATTTCTGTGAGAAACCTTGATCCCATGAGGCATCTGGAAAACTCTCACAGTAGCAAACATTAGCTGCATTCTTTGGCCAACTAAATGTCTCATACCATAACCTTCTTCATTGACCATGTTGATTTGTATATTAAATGGGGGAACTCATGATCACAACCTGAAAAAATAAAGAACACTACAATGATAGTTGTTTCCTAAACTCATCCTATTCAATGTTACAGAGTGCTACAAATCAAGAAATTCGATTCAGTTAATTAAATACAAATTCCATTCCTCAGCTGCAGTTTTCTTGGCTTCTAGAGACTTTTACTTTGCTTTCTTTTATCTGGGTTGTATACACAGTGCAGCTGAAAAGGAGAAAATAAAATATGTCACTGTTAATTGTCCACATTCAAAGAAAACACTATAATGAAAATCCATATTTCTCATATGGAGAAGCTATCTTAAAAATCCAATGCATTTAATAGCGCCTAGCACACTAATGCGTACAGGCAAGCCAGGTCAAAAATAAGAATGACTACTTAAAGAAGATCCTTTTATACTTGTCCAACTGCTGTTCGATGAGTTCCTAGAAAATGCAGAAAGATATGGAACATTATTCTTCCTATGCTGAGTGATTCATTAATGTTCAACTACCTTGGATAATAATGGAACTATCCAAGCACATTATTGGAAAAATGTAGCCCTGGAGAGTTGAACAAATGTAATGCAGAGGATAATGTGTCCCAGGAGGGAAGGTATGACCTACTCACTATATTAACTTTGTATTGTCTTTGCTTCTATGATTGGTTAACAAAACCTATAAAAATGGTTATTAATATTTTAGAGAAGTGTTAGATGCTCCGCATTTATAAAGGAAACCAAGCAAACTACTAAAGATTCCAGTCAAGGATCACTTTGCACTGGGATAGTTACACAATGTACATTCTTTAGATTTGGAATGCAGTCACACTTGAATATGAACTATCATTTAAAAGAAGAAAACTACTATTTGTGGGGTGCTTCAGTGGCTCAGTCAGTTAAGGGTCTGACTTCAGCTTGAGTCAGGATCTCGCAGTTTGTGAGTTTGAGGCCCGCATCAGGCTCTGTGCTGACAGCTCAGAGTCTGGAGCCTGCTTCGGATTCTGCATCTCCTTCTCTTTCTACCCCTCTCCCTCTCACATTCTCTCTCTCTCTCAAAAATAAACATTAATTTAAAACAAAAGAAATAAAAAAGAAGAAACCTTTAAATGTTTTACTGCTTTAGTTGTGATGGTAAATCAATATATAAGTAAAAAAATTATTGAATATTTACTATATTCCAAGTATAATTGGGTGACATAAAAAAGGACTTTCTTCAAAGAGATTAGAATCACATTAATACAACTGTATACATTATTTTAACCTATACAAATCAATGTATCCTATTAAAAGGATGAATTACCTTCTTGATACTTATTTTAAGTAATAAATTCAAGACTATGCAGCTTATAACATGACCTAACTGAAAAAACACGAGTTCATTGTTTTACTCTTCTAAGCAAGTTTTTATAAAGCATATTTTCAACATTTGAGTGTAAAATAGTGTTTCTCCACATGTCACCCTTCGACTACCTGACTGGAATCCCTTGGATCATGTCTTAAATATGCATAACCTGGTAACAAACTTTGCCATTCCATATCAAATTCTTCAAGGGACAGCCAGAAAAATCTCCATTTCAATCCAGTCTCTATGTGATTATCACACAGTAAAGCATGTGAACCATTTCCCTTAGCTGTGCAGATCCATACATCTTAGCTAGAGATGAACTTTCATTTGTCAAACTAATAGTGAGGGCTTGCAAGAAATGGAAGATAAAAAGGGAAACTGGAAAGTGGTAAATTGTGCTTCAAGGCACTAGGTTTTGTTTATTAATGACAATGGTTGACAGTTAGCTGTGTGTCAGGCAGAGTACTGAGTGCTTTGCATGCAGTAGCTAACTTAAATCTGTAAAACATCCCTGCTATGAAATAGGCATTTTGAATCTCCAATTTACAAATGAAGGAACTGAGACAGGAAGATGTATTGAACTAAAATCACAGTGATTACAAGAGAGATTCACAATCAGATCTGTCTCATTTACATTCTCTACTTCTATGCTACCTTGAAAAGAATAATGTAGTCTGCATGATTAAAGAAACCTTCACTGAGAAATGCAACTCACTTTAGAATTGGTATACAGAGAATCAAGATTCACAAGAGTCACTGAAGAATGACTGGAGTTTAAATAGCATGATAAAGGAGAGTGAGCAGTCCTGCCTTGACCAATGCTGTAAGTACATCCAAAAGTTGGATATAACTGAAATGTATGTGATACCAGCTAGTGAAGAGTAACGTTGTAGGTAGAGTTTCCTTCCTGGTTGAGTGAATGTTTCTCGGATAGTTCAAAAGTGAAAATTCATACCTCCAACCATATGAGGAAGGAAGCATTTTATTAATCTGGCTGTGTTGGAATAGATTCTTCCTTCTGTACATATTTATTGTTATATCTGAAGCTTTTGTCTACTCTTTTCTTTAAACTCTCTTCACTTTGTGGTTGAGACATCTTGTTTGGTCTGATTTCCTTTCATTGCCCTATTTTTTTTTTTTTTAATCAATCTCCTTGTCTCATTTCTCCTTCTGTGCTACTCATTCAAATGTGGGTTTTGTTTGGCATGCTGTCCGGATAGGTGGGACTCCAATGTTTTAACTACAATTTCTGGTAGGGGTTTCTTAAACTAGAGGCCACAATTTTCAGTCTTTAAGTGACTTAACAGTAATTCTTTGATGCCAATTCAATCTTTTTTGCTATTTCTTTCTTGTTATTGGCTGGCAGTGTCTCAATTGTGGTTAAATTTTAGCAAATCTCTACATGAATCATCCTAAGTCAATTCTTCTGATGTAATTATTTAAGAAAGGATATATAGGGGTGCCTGGGTGGCTCAGTTAGTTAAGCATCTGGCTTCAGCTCAGGTCATGATCTCACCGTTTCTGAGTTTGAGCCCCATTTCTGGCCTTGTGCTGATAGCTCAAAGTCTGGATCCTGCTTCGGATACTGACTGTGTCTCTCTGTCTCTAGCTACCCAATACCTCCCATCACTGTCTCTGTCTCTCTTTCTCTCTGTCTCTCTCTCTCTCAAAAATAAATAAACATAAAAAGTTTAAAGAATGGATATACAGACCAATCCTAACAAATATACATGAGAGGAAGCACTATGGGAAAAGGGAAGAGTGGTTCTTAGGAAAGATTTCTTTCCTGGTAAGAGACTCACACAGAAAAATTACCAGTGTTCTTCAGCTGGACATTGTTGGGTCTGGTTACTATCCTGGGAAATGCTTGCTTCCATTTCATATCCATGGAGATTAGTCAAAATGCAAACTGACACATACAGGATGGCAGAGAAGAAAGACAAAAAGTACTAATGTCCATAGTGGCATTTTGAATGACTGTATCACCCATCTTGGAACTTAATGTTAAGTATAACAATGATTTTTTTCTTATTTTTTAATTATTTTAATTTGGTCTTTTCTCTTTAGCCAAAGCCATCCTCACCAAGTCTAGTGGAAAAACAGATTGATACAACCTTGAAATTGTGAAATTCCATGCATATTTCTGAAAATGAGCTTGTAGCTTACACGAGACATTAAAATATGAAGTTATAAAAACTTCAAAGGTACTGACTGACATATTGATGGTTTGCATAAATGCATCTTCTATATTATTTTCATTAACTTCACCCTTATTCCTCACTAACACAGTCATTCCTTTGTTATCAAAATTCTACTTTCTATATAAAATCTTGTTGTGTTATTTCACTGCTTAAATCCCTATCCCAATCTCTAAGGTATGCCATCAGAAGAGTAAAAAATGTCATATTGCCTACAATACTAATTCTTCCATTTCTTTATAACAAGTTTATTAAATTACTCTAATCCTTCAAAAAATCAATAGGAAATTCATGCAAAGCTTCATGAGTGATGAACTTGTCATAAATAAAGAAATAAGAAAATAGAGTAGAAAGGTGACCTGTTGGTACCACATCAGCATTTCAGCTTCTGAAGATAAAGCAGTATTTCACTGAGGGGAAGTGTCCAAGAATACCAAATAATGGTCACCACTGGAGGCTCTGGCAAAACTGGGAGGGTCGAAGATACTGAGAAGCAGAAGATACTGAGCAGCAGCGAGAAGAGGAAAAATCAAGATGTAGTCTTTTTCAACTATGCTATAAAGAAAGCTAGCACCAGAATGGCAAGGAAAAGGACAAGAAAAGCTAATGCATTGTCTTCTGAAATTCAGATAATGAACTTACTTAAATCTCATTTCCTCATAAAAATTCCTCAGAACAGTAACTGATTAAATGGAGGGAGAAAGGGGAACACTATCTTTGATCTGCCTAAGGCACCATCTGTCTCCTCTTTCTTCAAAGTTTGGCTCTTTTGCTGTATTACTGTGGAAAGGAGAGAATCCTCTTTCTTCAAGGTTCAGTATCTTCAATGTGTTGTGGTGGAGAGGACAAAAAAAAGAAGAGATAAGTGTATTGTTGCTTTACAAGCAAAATCTATGGTCCTCCTTCTACTGGTTGACACAGTTTTTCTGAATGATGCTGTCCATCTAACACCCTTGGTAGGTGTTAGAACACTGGATGGTTTATGGGATGCTTTCTTCTCTCCACTTGTCCACTGAAGGTTGTGTAGATTCTACTTGTCCATAGCCTGATGCCAACTCTCCTCTCAGAGCCCAGAGTCTTTTACTAGTAGAGCTCTTTGCTCCATAGACTTCCCTCTTAGCTACCTCTTAGCAAGGGTCAGAGGTAACTGGCTGGGGACCCACTGCTATCCATGTGAAAGAAATAACTCTTCTCTAAGGTTTTCTGGTCCCCGTTGTGTGGCAAATGTATGACATTCAGCACCCCTTTTTCCTTAAGTCCATGGTATAATCTTATTTCTGAGAAACAGAAAAAAATCCTCAGCATTTTTTAAAACAACTTTCATTTAGCAAAAACAGAACAAAATAAACAGTATTAACATTTTCAAGTTGAAGTTCTTATGAAACTTTGTGAAAACAAACCTGTGGCTTTTTTATTCTTTTGCTATTTTTATTATTGCTTCTTTGGTAGAAACTTGTAACATAAAGAAAGCTTAAACATAAAAATATAACTGCAAGTGTTTTAAAATGTATTCCACGGAAGAAATACATGAGACATTGACTGTGAACCAAATGATTCACACCAATAATTGTTTCTTTGGGCAAGGCTTATCCTGGGAGCTTAAACTGTAGACATCACCCACAATCAAACATGAATAAACAGTGCCCAGGATTGTTTTTGAAGAAGGGAATAAGGAATTCTTATTCTTGAATTCAACCAAAATGAAGAGGGTTAGGAAAATACAGGTGACCTGATAATAAAATCCTCTTCATTAGTGAAGTTGGGTGATTCTTGTATCCATCATTTTATTATATATATAAATTCTTCCCTATCACTGTGGCTTCTATGTCTTTTTTTTATGCCTGGGTTTGAAACTCACATCCTTTTCAGTTTCTCCTGAAAAGTCCATTAAAGAAACCACTGCTAAGTAATAACTATTTTCTGTAGTTTTTCAAAACAGGAAACTGAAACAGGGTGTTTCTATTATAAATCTTGTAATCAACAAATAAATAATTTACCCAATTTTATTTTTTACAATACCACATTTCTTGATTCCTTGTGCCTTTTCTTTCCTTCCTTTAATTTTCATCCAGAATTTTCCATTAGCACTTTATATTTTGAATTTTTTTGTATATCTATCCATGTTTCATGCAGAATATTCAGCTTTCTCCTGGCTCTTGCATACAAAAAATATAATAAAAGAACTATTCAGTTCATATTGCCTCCTACCCTGGAAGGTCATCTGTGTGTTTGTATAGGAAGCTTTATATAAATTTTCTCTCTGCAGTCATGATCTTATGTTTGTTTTGAGTCATGAGACATAGAGAGACACAAGTTTGTTGTGGGAGGTAAAATATTGGGTAAGAGCTAAATGCCAATATGAATAAACTATAGCATGTCAGTGGAATAAACAGTATGGTTCCCACATAACATATAATTCAGAATATTGATCAAAAGCTTTTCCCACAGCCTCTGTTCAGGAAATGCTAAGGAGTTTATTCACTCAAGGTTCCCACTGAGGGACTTCATAAGAAGTAGTATTTTAACATCAGATCTCTCCAGAGGGAGCCTGAGAAGAAGAAAACACTATTCATGTGGTAGATGAGGGTGTGTTCTTGAACATGTGAGACAGAAATCTTGTGAACTCCACTAATAATCCAGAAGCACATAAGAAAGGCACAGCAGATTCCCAGTACAGGGGCTTACTTATTAGGAACACTATCCTGATTGAACCCCTAGAAAAAATGCTTAAAAAGTCATAGGCTATTTAATCATATAAGACTTTGAGAATTTGTGGACTGGACACACCTTCCAGAGATCCATCGGTCCTCATGTCCTACTCACTGCTTCTGCCACCAGTTACACAAGCTTTCAGACCTTGCATATGCTCAGAACAAGTCAGTTTTATGATTAAAGTATTTTCCATGCTTTATAAGTAATCTTGTTAGTTATTATGTGCATGTTCCTCAAATTATCTATTTAATGATATACTTATCTATTTTCTATGAGATCAAGACACTTTTTAGGGAAAATTTCTTTTCACAATCTATAAAGATGTTATTGTCCTTTAAATGTTTTTATGCTTTCTGTTATATATTCTTTATTTTTTATGGATATCGTAAATCAGATTTTTAAAAGGAAAATAAGTTAGTAAATAACAAGGACATGAGCCCTAAAAGCTATATTGTAACACAGCAAAACAAGACTATTAAGACAATTACAATATATCTGAAATAAATTATGGAGTCAAAAGTCTACTTGATCAGATAGAAATATAATATAATATAAAAACATGATTCTTTCTCCTTGAGCTATATTAACAGTTATTAATTAAAAATACAAACTGAGAAGGTATCAGGCATGCAGTAATGTTCTACTGAAACTTAGTTTTTATTTAACCTAATTACCTTGAGTCTATAAATAATGAAAACTGCCAGTGAGTAAAACTTGCCATTCTATGCATGGATTTTAGAGTTATGCAGGCTGAATAAAACTTCAAGTTCCTTTGTTTAATGCAATTCTAAATTTGCACAAGTTACTCAAACTGCAGAAGCCACTGTCTCTTATGCATATAATATCAACTTACATGTTTGGGAAAATGATTAAGTGACTATTTAGCAGAGTACTTGGTATTTAGTAGTGGCTCAATGCATATTAATTTCCACTCTTACTCTACAAGGAAATGGAACATTTCTTTTTCAGGGTAGACCCATATTAGAGGCCAAACTACTTATATTCAAAGCTAACTATTGAAAAAGTACTGACTATACATCAATAGTAAGTGCTTCACATGTACTATCCCATTTATATATCAGAATCATACTCTAGAGTAAGAAGTATTATTATCCTCATTTAATAGATAATTAACTTGGGACATAAGGAAGTACTTTCCTAATGAACACATTTCTGGTATGAGAAATAGAGATTGTGGTTCAGTGAGTGTGATGTCAGAGCTCCTGTTCCTTTGCCTATATTTTGTTGATTTAAATCTTTTTTTAATTTTTTTATTTTTTTTTTTACTTTTTATTTTATTTTTGAGAGACAGAGAAAGCATGAGCAGGGAAGGGTCAGAGAGAGAGGGAGACACAGAATCTGAAGCAGGCTCCAGGCTCTGAGCTAGCTGTCAGCACAAGCCTGACCCCGAGCTGTAACCCACGAACTGTGAGATCATGACCTGAGCCAAAGCCGGCCGGCTGCCCAACCGACTGAGCCACCCAAGCACCCCTGTTGATTTGACTCTTTAGCTTTTCCTATGTGTCCATAAGTTTATTTATTTTCTTTCACTGAGGGAATATTTTGAGTGAGTTTTATTTAACAAAAAAATATGAATGATGTGTTTATCAATGAGCATTTATAGAGTGTCTGCATCCAGAAAGTTTCCAAGTCAAATTCATTTACTGCTTAAGAAGTTTACTTTTCAGAATTAATAATGTTAACTAAAGACTCTCATAGGTAGTGTCTTGGATCCAAAGTTCTTGGGTTGGATGCATTTTTATAATCTATAGATACAGTTCAATATAGATACATACTTTTAGAAAAATGTTAAATGCTTCACTTTGTAATAGTTTTGGATTTACAGAAAAGTTGCATAAAATAGGGTCAGCTCCTTGAACAAGTTTCCCCGATGTCAACATCGTACATTATCATCATGCAGTTTTCAAAAATAAGAAACCATTAGTTTATTAGCATTAACTAAGCTGCAGACTCCATTCAAATTTTACCAGATTTCCGAATAATTGCCTTTTACTGTCCCTGGAACCAAATCAGGATACCACATGGCATTTCATTTTCACATCTCCTTGTTTTCCTCCTATCTGTAACAGTTAAAAAATCTTTCCATGTGTTTCATGACCTTGAGAATTTTGAAGAACACTAACCATTTACTTTGAAGAATATCCTTCAAATTGTCATAATTTGACCAAAATTATAATTTTAAAGGTAAAAAATCAAGGTGAAGTGCTTTCTCACCACATTACAACAGGGGTATATGACATTAATATGACTTATTAATGATGACGTTTACCTGATTATTCTGTCATAGAATGATAGTGGGTTTTCCCACTATAAAGTTACTATGTTTTCTTTGCATAGTATATTTTTTGGCATCAAGTTTTTAGGTCTAGTTCACACTTAAGAAGGAAATTCAAAATCACCTCCCAGAAGACAGGAAATATCTATTATTTAGAAATACTGTATAAAACAGATATGTCCCTTCTCCCTATTCATTCATTCATTCATTCATTCATTCAGACATTTATTTATATCTATATGGATATATATATATATATATATATATATATATATATATATATATCCATTTGTTTTATGCTTTGAGTTAGAATCCAATATGGGATCAGTTACTTTCTTTCTTTAATTTTTCCAGCTTTGAGCACCAGAAGCTTTTCAAATGAATAGTTTAGAAAATAAAATAATAATTAAAAAATTTTTTAAATCTTCTCTCTGATTTATAGGTCTGCACATATCTATAAAATCTCTTCCTTGATACCCGTAGCCTATACAGATTTTCTAACTTCTTTTACCAATTCAGCATTTTATTTCATAAGTAACAATGTATAAATGATTTTATTTACTAATTATATTGACCTATGAACTTTGCTTTGTTAAATACCATCTTGCTCAGTGATCCACCGAACAACTAATCTCTAGAGAATATTCCCTGTTGGGTAATGATGATGTTGGATGCTGTGGAAACTGAAGAGGCAAAATAATATTTGCCTTCAAAGAACATACAATCCATTTGACAAAATGAAAAAAAAATATCCTTGTAGCAATTACTTGAGACCTTAGTAAACGAAGTGCTAAGATTATGGAAGTGAGGGAAAAGGGCAGCAAGGCAAGGGTTTACAAGATTTAGAACATGATTTACCAAATAAATACCATGTGCTACATCTGAATAAAAGCAGAAGACTAAGAAGTCATGTCAAGAATGTAATAGCTTTAAGGTCAAATGGAGAGAGCGTTATGATAGAACTCCACAAGATCTGAGTCTGATAATAGGGTTCAAAAAGATCTCTGGAGTGACTTTTATATAAGACCTGGAGGATTAATAGAAAATAAACACTTTGTAACTTTTATACGGTCTTGGAAAGATTATCAGAACAGTAAATCAGAAAGATAATTATTCTACATAATGTAGGCTTTACTTACATTCTCAAATTAACTGTAAAAGATTTTGGGGTAAGAGTTTCTATGCAATATTAATATAAATTGTTTTACAGTAACCATTCTGATGGCATTTTATATGTATGCATGTACGGGTTTATGTGTGCATGGGTATATGTGTAAGTATATCTGCCCCTGTGCTTTCCCTGTTTGATTTCTTTGTCGATGAACAGATACCTAATCTCTCATTACTCACTCATTTATTCTTCCAACAAAAAAATCTTCAATTACTTTGTGGGAGGAAAGACTCTAAAATGATCCCCAAACACCCTCTCTCTTAATCTCACTCCCTTGAGTGTAAGTGGACACTAAAAATAATGAAGTATAAGTCGTATGATTATGTTACATTCTATGGAAATAGGAATTTTGTAGACAGAATTAAAGACACTAATCAGTTGACTCTGAGTTAATTAAAAAGGAGATTATTCATGTGCGTTTGAACTATTAACATAGGCCTTTTAAATCTCTATCTAAAGATAAGGGGAAGTTGAAGGATTCAAAGTACAGGTTATTCTTGATGCATTATTGATATTTTAAGGTATAGGGGCCACATGGATAATGATGTAGTACCCTTTTAATGTTGTGAATGATTCTGACCGATGGCAAAAAAAAAAAATAGGGAACTATATACTACAACCACAAGAAATTGTATTCTTCCAACAAGAATGAGCTTTCCATTGAATTTTTCCCCAAAGCCTCCAGATGACAACACAAGCAGCTCTACATCTTGATTCCAGCCTTTTAATACCCAAACAAGAAAACACTGCCATTCCATGCTGAACTTCTGACCTATTGACTGTGATTTAATGAATGAATGTTTTTTCAAGCCATCAAGTTTATACAAAGTTGTTATGCAACAATAAAAAAACTAATACATGTTTGAGTTGCCTGGGTGGCTCAGTCGGGTAAGTGTCAGGCTCTTGATTTCAGCTCAGGTCACTATTTTCCAGTTCATGAGATCAAGCCCCATGTCAGGCTCTGTCCCTCCCCTGCTCTCTCTTTCCCTTTCAGAATAAATAAGTAAAGATCAAAATAAAAACAAACTAACATTTATGTGCTTATATGTGTCAAGCACTATTTTAGATTCTTTTAATGATAGTCAGGATTTGCTCTATTATCTTATAAAAAAATAACTCAAAAAATCCCCAAATCTTTGTGGCTTAACACTATACAAGTTTAGGGTTGCCTGGGTGGCTATATCGATGAAGTGGCTGACTTTGGCTCAAGTCATGATCTCACGGTTATTGAATTTGGGCTCTGTGATGATAGGTCAGAGTCTGGAGCCAAGTTTGGAATTTGTGTCCCTCTCTCTCTCTGATCCTTCCCTGCTCATGCTTTGTCTCTCTTTGTCTCTCTCAAAAGTAAATAAATGTCAAAAATTAAAAAAAAAACACTACACAATTTTAGTTCTCACTTATGCAATTATCCCAAGCAACTGTCCAATGTTTAATAAGTGAACTCTCAATTCACTGGGGTAGAGGGAGAGAGAGAGGGAGAGAGACAGAATCCCAAGCAGGCTCCATGCTATTAGTGCAGAGCCTTACAGGTAGCTTGAACTCACCAACTGTGAGATCATGATCTGAGCCGAGATCAGGAGTCAGGCAGGTAACTGACTGATCCACCCCGGTGCTTCCCACTCACCAACATTTTTAAGTCAGCATCAGGTAAATCCATAGGCAATTAACTTGATGGAATTAGACAAGTTGTCCCCAATAAAATAATAAATAATAATAAAAAATAAAATAAATATGTAGATAAAATGTAAAGAGAAGGAAATTTTTAGGATTATACCCTGGTTCAAAAGAGAGAGTGGCCAAAATATTCTACAAATTTACTTTGGTTCTCTGCAGTTACTCAGCTTCTACATTTTCAGAGATGATTGTGGACCATTTTACACAGCTGTTTTTTACCTGTAATTTCTATGTTCCTCTGTGATTGTCAGTGCCTTAAAAAAAAATCAATGGATGTATTCAAATATCTAATACTACAATATAAGACACTATAATTGTTAGAAATTTAATTTCCCTTGCCATTATTAAGCTGCTTGTCAAAAGCCAGATTTCAATGTATATGAATTACTGTGATACAGACACTTGGAATCAATTGTTTTAATACATTCTACCAAGTTAAGTCTGTCTTTAATTAGTTTTAATTTTATAAGTCCCAAAGAAGTAATTCCTCATTTTTTATTGTTCTATCACCTTCTAATTCAAAGGAAATATTATTTTATGTCATATTACAGTACAAAATTAATTATACTGCTTTAACAAAAGGTAGTTGTTCATACTTTATCTTAAATAATTAAAAATTTGAGGTTGAGATACTTTTATTTGTAATGGATTACATTAAACATATAAATGTCATTATATTTGTTAATAAAATTTACAAAAAATAAAGAGGCAGTAATTATTAAAAACGGCAATTTCTATGCATTTAAAGTTTTGCAAATTTATATTATAAGCCAACATCTGGGTACTACACCTATTTCCATCAGGAATTAGTCACGAAACTCCAGGTCTCCAGGAAACCAGAATCAAAAAGGAGGATAGCAGGCAACAGATGAAACAATTGCTATTATATAAATCAGAATACATGAAGTGTTAAGTATATGTGAAAAGAACATATAATATTATAACAGAAAGTAATTCATTTCTTCAATCATTTGTTGACAAGTGTTACATGCCAGACTCCCGGGAAAAGTTCGGAAGTCAAGGATAAATGGCTGCAGGTCTCAACTTCAAGAAGCTTATATGCCCCAGGTGTGGTGGGGTGTGGCACACTTTCATGCACTGGTCAAGCTGAGTTTAAAGTGGTTGACTTGGTTAAATTGCCTAAAGAAGTTCATGGCCTAATTAGAGAGGAAGAGGATTCATTGTAGGGAAGTAATGCTTGGGTAAAGAAGAAAAGAATGAAGAATAGAGATTAGTCAATGAAAAACAAAAAGAACATTCTAGGAAGAGGGACTATCATGTAGTGGGGTCAGGAATTAAAAGAAGACCTTTGATGTAACTAAATACAGTTAAAAGAGTATAAAATTATTTAAAATGAGTTGACATCTGTGGAAACTCATCTGATTCTAGCAAAAGCAACTCTTTCATCCAAAGTCAAGTGTCTAGAAAAAGATGTGGACATTATTTATGTAGATATTAAGAGTATTTATTTTTCTAGTTTTAGAAGATTGGGAGAAGCCCAAGTACACCTGAGACTAGGCTTCTTCCTTCCATATAAGGTCCCTAAGGAAGATAAAGAAAGGGCAAGAAAGTAAATTCTATCTTTAAGTTTTACTCATGCTTGATATGTAAAACCATAAGAGAAAAAATTTCCAAGAAACAAAAACAGATCATTGATTTATACGTGAACTTCTCTCACCAAAATTTAACAGTCTGCTCTCTAGTCATTTTTCCCTTTTAATTAAATTTGATGAATTTAAAATATTAAAAACGACACATCACAAAGTCCATTAACTTCCATCCTTTCAGTTTACTGTTTTGTCAGTCATCTTTGAACTAAGGTTGCATAATCACCAACAAAATATTTCTATGTATCACCGACCCCGAATCACATGCATAATGGCAAAGTAGTCTGATATTTCATTCAACCCTTTTTCTTGCTTTTGGGTTTGGAAGCCTAAATTTTCCCCCTCTCATTTGGGTGATTTCTCAATCTTTAGGGAAGTTACATTTGCTGGAAGACTTGACTGAGATGTTAACATGGAGGGCAAACTAGGGCAGTAGAAGTCAGCGTGACCACATTTTTGTCTGCTATAGGGTAATTAACTGGAAGCAAACTATCATGCACAGCATGCCAGCATTTAAAGTTTTATCTAAGCAAAAAAGCAGCATCACTTTTTCATGTATAATGTCTGGGAATTTTCAGTACATACATGGCATTTATCCATGCAAACCCAGACTTGTAACTCAAACCAAAACTACGCATATTTTTGGAAAACCACCAAGCAGTCTTTAATTTACCTATGTATTCTTATATAATCATTTTTATTGTTTTCTGTTACTGTGATTAATATGCAATAGTTTTTAATCATGCTCCTCAATATAAGATCTGATGCACTGGCTTCAGTTGGATTTGATCGAACTGTAGAATCACAAGTGCCAGTCAAGACCTGTTGAATAAGAATCTTCTATTTTGAAGCTTATTTATTTATTTATTTAGAAAGAGAGAGAGAGAGAGAGAGAGAGAGAGAGAGAGAGAGACAGTAGGGAAGGGGCAAAGAGAGAGGAAGAGAGAAAATCCCAAGCTGACAGCACAGAGCCTGATGCAAGACTTGATCCCACAAACCATGAGATCATGACCAAAATCAAAGACTTGGATGCTTAACCACTGAACAACCCAGACACCCAAGAATTTGCATTTTAATAGGATGTTAGGATGATTCGTGAGCACATGGAAATTGGAAAAGCACTTGTTTATATGATAATCTTGGTATATCAGTGTAAACCATGGCTTCCAGGACTTGAAGTCAATCTTTAATTTGTGAAATGCTGTGAAATTTGTCAGAAGTTATGGCTCCTGGTTATCAATTTTTATTCCTTAGATAAATCATTGAGTTATTATCATGTGCAAGCATCTTTTTAGGTCCTGTGAATTCAGCAGTGATATAGAAAAGGTGGTGTTATATGCAAACCAACTTGGTAATAAACTAGTATTAAAAAATAAAAGAAACAGGAAAAAAACAGAAAAAAGCCTTTTGTGGCATCTTGTAAATAAAGGAAAGCTCTTTCACTACAAAAAAGAAGAAGAAGAAGAAGAAGAAGAAGAAGAAGAAGAAGAAGAAGAAGAAGAAGAAGAAGCAGCGGTGGAAGAAAGAAAGAAAGAAAGAAAGAAAGAGAGAGAGAGAGAGAGAGGAAGGAAGGAAGGAAGGAAGGAAGGAAGGAAGGAAGGAAGGAGGGAGGGAGGGAGGGAGGGAGGGAGGGAGGGAAGGAAGGAAAGAAAGAAAGAAAGAAAGAAAGAAAGAAAGAAAGAAAGAAAGAAAGAAAAGGCCATGTGCTCTGATGGACTTACATTCCATCAGAGTTACTGTATACACAAAATAAGTAAAATATTTAGAATGTTAGGTAGTGACAAAAAATAAGGAGTAAAATAACTTATAGAAAAGAGAGGAGGAAGATGACAGGATCACTATGAGATAGGATGGTTAAGGAAATTCTTACTAAAAGGCTAACATTTTAGTAAATTCCTGTGGAAAATGAGGCTACAAGCACATGGATATCTGAAAGAGAAGAAGTAAACAATTTATGTGATGAGATGTTTTCATATTAATCATGGAATGCATGATTTGTTTCATTTCCAAGGTCAGAAAAATATAATTATTAGGGGAAATTCTATTCCTCAAGTGACTATTAATTATGGTTATTGTGTTAACTAATTTATATATAGTATCTTCTCTAGTTTTCATGATAATTATCCTGGATGAATGTTATTATTGTCATAAGGAAACTGAGTCTCAGAAAATTTGAATAACTTTCCAAATTTCAAACAGCTTGAAATAGATAATTTAAGTGGCAAATCTATTTTTCTCAAAACCCAATGCTTCCTTCTCTACTGTCTGTCTGTAGTACCCTTAAAACAGGACAGATTGAATTTGGAAGCAAATAGTAAGCCAGAGCCAGTTTTCTAATAAGTTGAGAAGTGTGATTATGAAACAGAATCAAGACAAGTTACTACTGACTTCAGTTGTTTTCAAAGCCTATGAAGGATGATAAATAAGTGGCCTAACTGTAATATTGACTATATTATTAGTTTAAAATATTTATTAAGTAATCTCTGTGCCCAACATGGGGCTTGAACCCATGACCCCAAGATCAAGAGTCACATGCTCTACCAACTGAGCCAAGAAGATGCTACTTGACTATATTTTCATTTTTAATCAGCTATTTTGGCATTTGGGTGAAAAACGAATCAGCACTGAGTATTTTTTTTTTCTAAAGCCTCCTGTTGTTCCCCAATCCCAGTATTTTATATTCATTAATTTAGTTTTGGAGCTCAAGAATCTATTTTATAAGCAAACGCCCCGTAAGCAATTCTGACATGATAATATCTAACAATCACTGGGGTACGCTTTTAAAGAACCTGACCAATATCACCCAAAAGCAATTTGACTTTAGGAGAAATTAATTTATACAAGATTGGGATTCTAGCTCACATTCTTTTCTTTTAAGAACAATACATCTACCAATAAATAAACCAAATTAACTTTGTAAACTCTTTATCAACTCTGACCTAGGTAGTGTGCAATTTCCTTTGCAGTGTGTTTCGAGATAGTCTGTGCTGATTGGACAGTATCAATCTTATAAATTGCATTCACCACCTGTTATTTTAAAGGTTAGATAATGTGACCACGAGATAAGTAGAATGAATCTGCACATTGAAAATAGAATATTCCAAACTCTATTTGGTAGAGTTTAAATGCATTACGTGTATATTTGTTCTACTCCATTTCCTCAAGTTTTTACCTATCTTAATTTTAAAAATCTGTGTGACATAACTTAGATTTTATGTACCCATCTTTCATTTGCAGTGTATTTGAACTTTTAACTCAAAGTTCTTGAAGAAAAATCTGCTTTAATGTAAATTCACTTTGTGACTGACAGATTGATAAGAAAAATCAGAATTGTGAAAATTTGAGGATATTGTCACAAGACTATCTTTGAAAGTAGACAAACAATAGTGATATTATAAAGAAGGTCACTTACTGTGATTTTTGGAATTAAAACTTATCCAAGAGTATACAGTTCCACCATGTATAGTGAAAGCAATTTATTGCTGCTTTTCAGTATTGGAAAAGAAAAAGTTCATGCTGTCATTGATTGACCTTTAAAAAGAAAAATGTAGCTGACTTATGGGTAATAAGAAAGCAATATTTTTTTGTTACCTTTACTAGTAGACTTTCTTCATTTGAGTGTATTGCATAATTTTTCCACAATTTTATCATAATCTTATTGGATAAACAAATCATTACCAAGTCATATTACCAATAATGGATATGCAACTTATTTGTTGTTATATGTTTTTCACTGCAAAGCTTGCAAAAATAAAATTAAAAACTAGGAAAACTTATTTGTGTTTTAATTTAAGACATTATAATTTTCTCATTTGGTAAATGCCATGGCACAGAAAAGGTGTAATGATTTTTATCATTTGTTCTTATAAGAACAATGATTTTTATCATTTATTCTATATAAGAAAATAAAACCTCACTTTAAAAGAGTAATAATACTGGTTGTAGTTGTAAATATAACTGTCAATTTCTCCACTTCAGCAGAAAATATAATTATGTAGCATAAAGACAGTGACTGATACAAAAGTTTACATAATAAACGATCACAGTCATGGTCACTTTTTGCAGTTGAATAAGGAATGATTGTTGTGGAACTATGTCATTTTTTCCTATCCAGAATTACCCACATACGTCTTCCTTATTTTATGTTCATTTTCAGATCATCACATCTTTTTGTTATATCATATATTTTATGGAATGCTAAATAATATAAAAAAGACTTTTTGTGCCATGCTACCTCACATTATTGAAATAAAATATTAGCTTTACTTATATCTGGTTGTGTAAAATTAACATAATTATTATGTCCTTATATTCCATATATTACCTGTTTTCACAAACAGAATGTCAAATATACTTTATTTCTTGAACACCAATTTTAGTTGTAAAATGTAATTCTCTACCTCCTGATCTTCTGCTTCAATTTTCTAAATTTGGAGTACATGGGTTTGAGTGAGCTTTTAGCATTAAGAAGATGACATTTTAAAGCATAAGACTAAAATGTAAAACAAGGTTAAATGTAAGGCAAAAATATAAGGTAAAAATGTAAACCTAATTTCTGACACATTTACATTAGTTAATATTGGATGAATATTTTGATTTTTTTAACTCATTATATTTCATTTATTTTCTAAAATTAGGATTTAGTGATTCTTTCTTCCAAACTTTAATTTATGCCAACTAGTATAGAATCTAATGATAGACCCTTCTCAAAAGTCTCTTAACTTTAAGTTAATTGAGTTAAGCTTGAGTTAATTCTTTTGAAATCACTGCTCTTTCGGTCTTTGAAAATGGTAATCTTTTTCTTAGAAAGCATCAGGGCTTTTATATTTTATGGTATATGATTTATATATGTTAAGTCTTCTTTTAAGTGTTTCAAATCTCGTGTTATTGCTGGCTATAGAACCAGCTTCTACTATAGCCAACATTTAATGACCTAATCCTCCAACTCAAAGATTGTAAAGAACTATACCAGTCAGGATAGCCTTCTGTGCTAGGAAACAAGTCCTGCTTAGTTTATTCACATATTCTTACAGAGGCCAAGCCCTAATTGTAGAGAGCACATGTATCACACAAAACCAAATTTAAAAAGACAACAAATGTTCATCTTTTGACTTGTGTAGGCAATTATGCATGACTTTTTCTGCTTATTGCCTCAGGCAAGAAGCCATTTAGGCATGCTTTTCTTCATATTTGTTTGTCTTCCCCTTCCCTTCTATCTTATTAAAAAGAATAGTGGAAATGAGTTTGTATGAGCAGTTATCCTGATGTTCACCTTGTTGTCTCATCTTTCCATAGTATATTAATGGGAAATGGATTAAATAAGTATTTTGGGGTCCATAGGAATCTGGAATTTGGAAATTTAGGCAGATTGTTAATGATATGTGCTGTCCACAAATTCTACTGGGCTGACATTGAACCACATCTTAATCAGAGAATTGCAAATAATACTATTATATTAACATAAAAATTCTGATAATTCACTGGCTTGTCACAACAAAAATGAATTTCTCATTTTATACACCACTCAATATATGTAGAAGGAAGGCATGTTCAGCAGGCCAGGATTCTACTGTATACGTGGCCAAGTTTTATTAATCTTGTGCCTCCACCATCCAAAATATGATAGTGTCATTTCCATTAAGTCAACAGATAGAGAAAGAAAAACAGAATTCTGGAAAGGAAGTATTTATGAAATAATTGTGGAAGTGATACCAAACATATTCACTCAAACTAAACATTCATATTAACCACTGACAACAATATATTCACATGCCTAGAAAGTTAGAGATGTGAGGCATTTCAGTCCAGCACCCAGATTAGCTGCAAGGACTTTTCCTGATGTGTCGGGGCCCAGTAGGCCAAAAAACCTCCGCAGGGTGACCTTTATGGCTAGGCCCCGGGGCACAGGAGAATCTATATAAGTGACATTTGATGGCTATGCCTCCGGGGTGCGGGTGAACTATTTGAGAAGTTGCGGAACTAGTCAAAAGACTGTGAAACAACATTTGGCCTCCTGGGTCACACATGTGGATTCTGTTCATCCTGTCTATGATTTTCTCCTTGTTTTGCAAGGAAACATATACTTTTAGGCTTTGAATCAACTTGGGTCAATCAGTAACTCCAGCCTTCCCTTACTTTGTTTTTGTCTCTAGCTCATTGTCTGCTGTTGGGAGTAAACACAATCCTCTGTCAAAGATGTACTTTTTGAAGGATGTCTTGCCCATGAATAATTGCTGGAGGGCCTTAAGGAATGTAGATCTCCTCAAAGAGAATTCTTTAGGCTTATCTTATGCTTAAAAACAGACTCTTGTTAGGGAATCTCTCCTTGTAATGACTTATTTGTCCTGTTATTTACTGCTGTCCTGATAAGAATGACCCTTTCAGAGCATGTCTTTACTTCAAGGACCTTGAACTATGTAATCAATAAAGAAAAGATGTAATCACCCATAGTATATAAGACACTATCTTAGTAAAGTGTGGTATTACCACCATTCACGTTGTCTGTCTTCTTTTTAATAGATATTGCGCCGACACCAACCCCCTACTCAGAGACCCTTAGACTGAGGTGCGTGGGCTGGGCCCCGCACCGATGGGCACTTGCAATTTCTGTTAAAAATTTTTTAATTTTAAAAATACATATTCTATTTGTCATGTATATTTATATATTTGTATATATTTTACCTCTCTGATTTTATTCCATTTGGTTAGGTGACCTTGTCATAAGAGATCTAACCAAAAGCATGTTTAAGGACTGTAATCTACTTTGCTTTCCTCTAAGCCTTCATTATTATTTGGACATTCAATAGACTAGTATCTTTTTTTAATGAGATGCAAGGGTTTTTTTTAATGTTTTATTTATTTTTGATACAGAGAGAGACAGAGCATAAGAGGGGGAGGGTCAGAGAGAGGGAGACACAGAATCAGAAGCAGGCTCCAGGCTCTGAGCTAGCTGTCAGCACAGAGCCTGATGCGGGTCTCGAACCCACAAACATGAGATCTGACCTGTGCCGAAGTCGGAGGCTTACCTGACTGAGCCACCCAGGTGCCCCTCAATAGATTAGTATCTTAATTTTAACTCTGGAATTTAAGTCTTTAATCTAGAAACCTCTTTAGAATATGCTGAAGTTTTTATCTTTCCACGCTCCCCTTTATTTCCTGTGAGATGAATTATACAAGGAAAGGAAGAGGCAGAATGGGGTCTCTGTTTCTTAGTGAAATTCTTAGTGAAAATTGTCATACATGAGGGTATAGTCTTCTACATGGGATTAATGTTTACTTTTTAAATTATTATTATTTTAAGTTTACTTATTTTTGAGATAGAAGAGAGAGAGCCTCATGCAGGACTCAAACTCATGAACTGTGAGACTATGACCTGAGTAAAGTCAGACATTCAACTGACTGAACCACCATTGTGCCCCAGATTTGTGGTTTCTTATAACATAAAGAAGAATCATTTTTGCCTTCTGCACTAATTTTAGTTAATAATAACATTAGCCATATTTAGACACAAATTCTGGTCTTTAGTGATGGGCCTGCATCAGTTGTAAAAATAAATAAAATAAAAATAAAACAATTATTATGCAATTATTCAATAACTATAATAATTAGCTGCATTATTAAAGATCTGTGCATTCATAAGTGTTTAATATGAGCTTTTATACCCTCATGGAATTATTTGCATAGATGGGTAACCAAACGTGTTATAGAAAAATAACTTGACTATTTGTAGCAATATACTTAGTTTACTAGATGAGATAGGTTACTTAAAATTTGAGTGGTAGGAGATTCTCAACAAATATTTATTGAAATAAATTAAACTTTACATCTCTTGCCTTTGATGTGTTAAGCATTCTTGAAATATTCAGTCACTCCAATTAAACAAGAAATTCTCTTTTAAAAAAATGTATAGCTTTTTATTTTTATTTTTTAAATAGTTTATTACCAAGTTGGTTTCCATATAACACCCAGTGCTTTTCCCTTCAAGTGCCCCTTTCCATGACCATCATCCCCTTTCCCTTTCCCCCCTCCCTCATCAGCCCTCATTTTTTCCTTAGCATTCAAAAGTCTTTCATGATTTGCCTCACTCCCTCTTCCCAACTCTTTCCCTCTCCTTTTCCCTTCCCATGCTCCCCTATTAGGTTTCTCCTGTTAGACTTATGAGTGAAAACATATTGTATCTTTTCTTCTCAGGAAATTATAATAAATTCAAAATGGATAAGGGACCTGAATGTGAGTCAGGAAACCATCAAAACTCTAGAGGAGAAAGCAGGAAATAGCCTCCTTGACCTCAACTGCAGCAATTTCTACTCAAGACATCCTCAAAGGCAAGGGAATCAAGAACAAAAATGAACTATTGGGACCTCGTCAAAATAAAAAGCTTCTGCAATGCAAAGGAAACAATAAAAAAACCGAACTAATAGGCAACCCACAGAATGGGAAAAGATAGTGGCAAATGGCATATCAGATAAAGTGTTAGTATCCAAAATCTACAAGGAACTCACTAAACTCCAGACCTGAAAAACAAATAATCCAGTGAAGAAATGGGCAGAAGACTTAAACAGACACTTCTTCAAAGGTATAGCTTTTTAAATGGCTATAAATCCCATTTGTGTTAAATATGCATGATTATTACACTTCATAAAAATTTGTTTGGGGTTAAGAATGATGCAGAAAATGAGGCACCTGGGTGGCTCAGTCAGTTAAGCATCTGACTTTGGCTCAGATCGTGTGTTACATGAGTCTGAGCCTTGCGTGGGGCTCTGTGCTGACAGCTCAGAGCCTTGAGCCTACTTCAGATTCTGTGTCTCTCTCTCTTTCTGCCCTCCCCACCCCCACCCACTTGTGGTCTGTCTCTGTCTCTCTCTCTCTCTTTCAAAAATAAATAAACATTTAAAAAAATAAAAAAATAATGATGCAGAAAGATTTGAAAGTGAATGAAGCCAACAGATTGTGCAGCATTAAAGAGAATGTAATTATATTTGCTTTAATATTTAACTAGGCAAATGGTCCATTATTGAGGCAAAAGTAATGTAGGGCTCTAACTACTTAAAATTTGTATCTTTTAAGTAAAGATAAAAATTATTTAACTTTCTTTTGCATTAATATTTGGGTGTTAGTGATTGGCTCAACGCCTAACAGTTTACCATCAAAGTCTGAATAAAACATGATCATGGACTTCATTCAACAGATCTTCCAAACTATTCAAAGCCATTGACAGTCTCTTTCATGAAAGAAACGTTTAACTACCCTAGTATGGTTCTCAAAATAGAAGTAAAAATTTAGAGAATTAGAAAAGCTGGTCTATAAGAGGAATTCTGAAAAATATTGTATATTGAACCAATAGAAAAATAAAAGCACTATATTATTCCTTTAGTCTATTTAAAAAAAAGCTTATCAGAATTACCTCATTTATTGTCAGTAGACCTCTCCTTTTCTTATGTGTTTATAAGCAGTGTAGTTTACAGAGTGGGAACAAAACAAGTTAGAATCAGAATTGAAGCATGCTGGAGGTTTACGTCATGGAAACGTTCTCTTTAGAGATTAAATAACCAAGGTATTTTAGCTTAATTTCTTCTGATGAAACAGAACAATAAAAACAATGAGTATTAAGTGATTCTTTAACCTAGTAAGGGAATCTATCTATAAAACCTTTCACTCATAAAATCTTAATTGTTGCTGCTATTTGCAGGAGGGCCCAAACTAAGTTATCTGGGGACTACCCATCACGAAGTCATGTGATAATCATTTCTGAAATCATATATATATATATATATATATATGTGTGTGTGTGTGTGTGTGTGTGTGTGTGTGTGTGTGTGTGTGTAATCCTAAAGACTATCCACCATGTACATAAGATATTTATAGGTTTTGAAGCTTAAACAAGGCATAGATATATTTAATTTTCAGTGGAATGTGAATAGCATTTAATTTTAGGGCTGGAGTTCACATTTTTAGTGATGAGTATATTGCAAAGAATTGCTGAATGCATGTTAGGCTTTATCTTTCAAACTTTATAGAAAATATTGAAAATACAAATTGAACATTATTTTAGTTCTGGTTTTTCCTGATATTGACCAGGATATTAGGATTCATGTGCATGTAAATTCCTAATGAATGGAGCCCAAAAGGTCAAATGATGTTGACCAAGACCCAGCATCAACCCTGTTGCGGTTTAGCAGGGAGTTCTGCTGCTTTCTTATACTTCTCAGTGTCTCCCATTTGGAAGGAATATGTGTGAATGGTAGGACAGAGAGTGGAAACTTTAACCCTCCAGACACTTCCTTCTGCTCTTCAAATCTTTTTGCGGAAAGTTGGTTCTGGCAGCATAAGATGAACCATTAAAAGCAAAACAAGAGCATTTGAAGACCTAAAAATTAGTGCATAGAGGCACTAAAGGTATCCAACAGTGGCCTTTCTATCCCTTGTAAAAACAAAAGGGGATAGAAAATGCTTCTCCTATTTAAAAAAAGAGATAATATAGCAATGGGTTTATTGATTGGTGCTTAAACACAGGAACTAAATCTTAATTGTTTTTGCTTCCGGTGCCTAGCACAGGGCATGATATGTAATAAAATGCCTAGTAAGCAAATGTGAATTGAAAACCTGTGTGTGTACACACACACAAACACACGCACACTCAAAGGAAACACATAGTAAATGAACTTTGGCTTTTGCCTAATATATAAATCTACAGACTTTGAATCAATATTATATTTGTGACAAACCTTCTACCACGAATATCTGATGTAGGATTTTAATATTTAGTCAAATAAAAGAAAATGCCATGAGTTTTTATTTCCTACTACAAGTGCATGTATTTCTTTTGTACTTGACCTTCTTGTTGATTTCAAAGAGATTTGCTCAGCAGTGCTAAGAGCACAGGACTAAGAAATTTATGAAAAGAATATTCTATATTTTAAGTTGTTAATTCAGTACCCAAAGGGGAAAAGGAAGAAAACAGAGAAAGATTTATGTCATTATTCTACATTGATTTTAAGTGTAGCTAAACAATAGTTTTTCACAATTGTCTTTTTTTCTTATACTTCAATGGATTTTCTGGAAAAGAAAATTAACTATTTTTCAATTTGCATTATAATTAATTCATAAAGCAGGACCTGCAATTTATATGCACCAAACACATTAAATTCTGATTTTCCTAACCTTCTTTATTTTTTTCTGTATCAATTCTCTTCCTTTCTCTTTCTTCTCCTCATTCAAAATATATGTAAATATGTTATTAGGAGTGTATATAATATGAGAGTTGTATAATACATAATAATAGGCATTTTTAAACAACATGCTGAGCCTAAGATATTGTTACTAGGAAGCTTACTATACTATTTTAAAACTCTATTAAGAGGAGGCAAATGTTTCTCTCTCTTTTTTTTTCTGATTTTGCTTGTGACTTAGGCTCTAGAATAGAATTTAAAATTCATGAAGTGATTAGAAACATTCTGACTTATATTTGCCTTTGATGCATGACTGATGATGGATAATGGAGACATTTGCCTTTTGACAAGTTATCTGTATAACTGTATAACATATAGTCTAATTATGATGCATGATATTTATTAATGGTTTTATTTCTTTAACATGGCATAGAGTCGGGAAGAGATTTGCTGCTTAAAAATTACTATAGAACTACAAGAGTAAAAGCTCATAATGTCAAAATAAAATCTTTTAGTATTTATCTGGATATTTCCAGGAGTCAAATATTTAAAATAATTATGATAATATAAGATTTGAGAAAGAACAAATTTACTGGATTGAAGAATTCTGGTTATTGATAAAATTCCCTTTACATTTTACTGAATCTTATATAAATTATTTCTTCATAACAATGATTACTTTTCTAATTACTGCTTAGGATATATAATAATTTAATAAAGTGAAATGAGTTCCATTGTAGTATTGGGAGTTTCCCATACCTGCAATTATTCAAAATGAGGCTAGAATGTCACCTGTCATTAATGTTAAAGATATCTCAGTAGATAGAAATATAGAGTAAATGCCAAATATTTAATTCTAAATACAATCAGTTCATATTACTTCCTGTCTTAAAATCTTGCTGTGTGTCCTCTTTGCTTTCAGGATAGGATATAAAACACTTTAAATTATCTTATAAATCTACCTACAATTGTATTCTTACTGCTTTCTTTAGTTTCTTATCTTACCACTCATTACTTCAAATTCCTGGCTTCATCTATTTTGAATTTTAATTCATCAAATATGCCATAATCCTGCCTCCAGCCTTTGAAACAAAATTGTTCAATTAACCTTAACTACCTTTTTCTTCTCTTTCACCGTGTCTTCATCTACACATTTCCTAGGCTTCATGTCCCTTCAGATAATTGTTCTGCAGACATCTTAAATGACAGTCAATGTCTCTCTTACCTAGCCCCATAACATCAACTATTTGGACCAATGGTAACACTTCAGTCACTGAAATTTCCCATTACCTTATTTGCATTGCCCCAGTAGACTATAAAAGTCATGAAGTAAGTAATTGTACCCCCATTAAATCTTGAATCTTCACAGCTGGCAGTGTTAGCCACTCAACATTCCACAAGTGGAATACATACACACCATCTCTCACACGCACTCTCACAATTATAGTTCAGAAAATTGATGAGAATTCTTTTTTTTTATGTGCCAAAGAACCTCATATGTGGGAATACAAGGTTGGCATCTAGAAATAACTCTGTGAGGATATCTAAACAAGTGACCAGAATATACCAATTACTGTTACTGATTCAAGTATACGCTGATTCTAGTGAGATTTGAAAAGCATATTTAGACATACCGTATCTATACAATTTTTTGTTTGTATAGGGTATACTGATCTTTCTAGATTAATTAATTCATCTTTAAACTAATATATTATTTCATATTCTTAACAGTAAGACAATGGCTCAAGTGTATTAAACTTAATTTTTAATAAAATAAATGTGGCTTGGAAATATTCCAGTGATACTTCTTATGGAAGAATGAGTCTACAGTCATGAAAAGAATGTTCTCTTGAAATACAACTCTTATGTAGAGATGTCAACTCAGTCTCAATAAAACCTCCATTCTTTTTGAGTTCACTGCCTACTCACCATCTGTTATTAAATTATTTTTTATTTTTAAATTAACTAATTTATTTATTTTTAATGTTTATTTATTTATTTGTTCATTGAGAGTGAGAGAGAATGTGTACAGACATGCATGCATGTGAGAGAGGGACAGAGAGAGAGAGGAAGAGAGAATCCGAAGCAGGCTCCCCACTGTCAACACAGAGCCCATTGTGGTCCTCAAATTGTCAGATCATGACTTGTTCCAAAACCAAAAGTTGGGCACTTAACAGCCTAAGCCATCCAGGTGCAGGCAAGTTTTTTTTTCCAATGCAAGATCTATATGTAAATATGTTGAGCTCCTTCCCACTACACTTCTTCATTGAGCTAAATCTTTATCACTTGTCAATTGTACTCCTTATAGTACAATAAATTGTACTTTTTACCCAGTTATTGTTCTAAAGAAACCACTTGTGAAATAACTGCATTCATTTCCATTTCTAAAATTGACTGTCCTTTTTGGATTAAATTCCTAAAATATGAATATAAATTTATGATGTGATGATATGAAGAAAAACTATACATGTCTTCGTCTCACACAGTTATTAATTCTTGGTGATTAAATGGTATCTATGCATCCCAGTACCTGGAAACAAGAATGAGTTCAATTAATATTTGCTTAAGTAATGGAAAGAAAGAACTGGACACATTTATTAAAATGTTGAGTGGGAGGTAGCTATTAATTATATTTTCATTTGATCAGTAGACACTAAGTTGTTGATTTATATTCAAGTGTTGGATAGTTGATCTGTATACTATAATTTGCTAAATAAATAGAGCAGAGAAACCAAATTTCTTTGCCATTTTTCTCTCAAACATTTTCTTTTTACTAAAAGGGCAGAGAAGCATTTATCTCACTGTGTTTTACTTTATATGAGTATGTGTTTTATGCAGCCCTCTTTATGTGAATTTGAACATCCTCACTTTGACCAAGGAGGCACTCTAAAAATGAAGGATGGCCTATGTAATTTAAGCAACTGACTTGTCAGAGATTTCCCCCCCGCAAACAAAGCAAACCTTTTCACTAAGTATATGTAGCTATAGAACATTGTTTTAGTTCAGGTCCACACTTCCCTGTTCCCGTCTTTCACAAAACAAACAAACAGACAGACAGACAAACAATATCTATTACTAGGGTGAACTCATCTATTTGGAAGGTGATCTTATGTGTTTTACTGATAGTGTGCTTCAGTGGGACACATAAGGAGTGCCTTTGTGGAGCATTTAACAGAAAGATGAACAGTTTCTGCCTATTAACCTTAGAGAGTTGTGCCCCACACTTCTAAACTAAAATGTCACTGCAGTTCAGAGCTCTAGACATTTGGGGGAAGGTCTTGGGGAACGTGTGGAAAATTCATAGATGTACGTTGACGTTGATACTGGTAGCCAAGGTGAATCAGTAACATTTGACACAGTTGAGTTGAAATCAGTGATCAGCCCAAGGGATGAGATGCTCGTAGCCAAAATATCTGCCACAGTGGTTCTCTATAGGACAGACATGACTACCGGTGCCTGGGATGCATGAGTGAATAAGGAAAGCAAAAATCCTGGCCTTTGTGATACTTCTATTCTGGCAACAAAAAATGTACAGGTTGAGCTAGGTAAATCCCTGGGTAAACACAGATCTCTATTATTTGATTGAGACTTCAAATTATGAATAATTTGCAAAATTTCACAATAAGACTTTCACTACAAAGCATTTCCCTCTGTTACAGCAGTGTTTGCCTTAAGGGAAACACAGGAAATTACACTAATATTTGGTGATGAGAAATAGCAGTGCTAAGATATTACTATTAAATTATTTATAAATATCCTCATAATCAGAACATAACATGTGTATGCTGATATGCATATTTATTGAAAACAGTAAAAAATTTTCCATATATAACATTAATAGTATCCTTCCTGAATTAAAAATTAGAATAGTGTATTTTTAGATCATTTCCTTTGGAGACATTCGATTTTTACTGTTGCATAGAAAATTCTACAATTGCTAGCATAAGCAAAATAATACTACATTTATCATCTTAAGTTCCTTAATTTATCATCTTAACTAATACTACTACAATTATCATCTTAATTTTCCATAGGTTTTAAATTCCATAAAAATTATCATATTCAAGTATTTTTCATGATGGAGAAAAAAAAAGTGCTAGTACACATGCCCAAGGTAACTCTTGTAGCATCCACCATAGAAATAGAAATAATATTTTTATAATTAAATAAAAAAAAGAAGAAATCTATTTTTAAAAATTCGAATGCAATTGTTTCAGTAAACAATGTATAGTTTACCTTGTATTAATGTTCTTGTTCCAAGATACTGCAAGCTATTTTTGACCAGCTTGCTAATTTGCTAGTGCCAGTGTCTAGATGGTTTCATAATATTGAGATAAGATTGATTTCAATACTTGGAGCTTTTCAAGGTAGCTACAAAATTAGGATCAAAAGAGATATTATTTGAAAAGAGTGTGTGAGATCTTAAAATTTTGATAATATTCAATGTACCCTTGGGGAAAGCAATTCTATCTTGGGTTGTGCAGAGAGAAAGATATTTATTTATAATATTTGGGATGATTGCATTGCTCCTTGTGGGAGGCAGCGCTTTAGAGTAAATCCACAACAATAATTTCTATATCACATGCTTTTTTATATTGTGACTGTCTATTTCTACAATGGATACAGGATAATCCTTCACCTCTTGAATCTCAATCATCTGTCACTCCCCTTGCAGCCAACCAGATTTGGTGGCAGAGACATTGCATGATTTTAGAGGCTGGATCACAAAGGGCAACCTAGCTTCTATCTCCTTTGACTAGACACAAATTTTGGAGCTCTGAACCACTATATAAAGTGACCCTACTACTCTCTGTCACAATATGGGGAATCTTAAGATAGCCTATCAGGAATGACCACATGGAGAGGCTTTCAGACTACATGAAGATAAAGCAAATGTGAGAAAGACAGAGAGAAGGTCGAAAGGTAAGAGGGAGGGAGATTGAGAAAGAGAAAAAGGAGGAGTTAGCTGGTTTATAGGTGCTCCAGTCAATTGCTGTTTCAGCTCTGGCCACTCCTTGAATGCAGTTACTGGAGAGATTCTGCCAGAAACAACCCCTTGAGGGCTTTCTAAATTCTTGACCCGCAGAAACTGAGACAATAAAATTGTCCTTGTTTTAGGAACATAATCAAAATACATCTTAAGGAGAATATCTATAACTTTTGCATCATTAAAATTTATAATTTACATCAAGGCTTTCCCACCATACTAATAGTAAGCCCAGAATATGTTTTTGCTTAATACATATTTATTGATAATTTACTTTGCTAACTTTCTCTTACTTTGAGGAATCTATGTGTTTATATCCAAACTCTCTTCAAATACTTTAATCCATAGTAGAAACATAGTTTATAATAACTATGTGTGTAAAATAGTTTAAAGAGAGTATAGAGGGTCCTGGATGGCTCAATTGGTTCATGATCTCATGTTTCATGAATTTGAGCCCCATTTCTAGCTCAGCTTGTTTAGGATCCTCCCTCTCCTTCTCTTTCTGACCCTCCCCTGCTCATGCATGTTCTCTCTTAAAATAAATAAACTTTAAAAGATGATAATATAAATTACAGATAATGTTTATTGCTTCATTTCCTTATCATTAATCTAAAAGTTGAACAAATTATCTAATTAATACATTGGACTCAACTAATGGGAGTTTTATATATATATATTAATAAGGCAATATATAGAAACTCCATGGTTTTGTGAATTAATATGTAGTAATTTCTCAGGCTATACTGGATGGTTTATTCTTACTTTTTCAACTATCATGGAAATATATGAAATTTATTAAAAGTTAGTTACTAAGGAAACTTGAGTGGCTCGGTAGGTTGAGTGATGAACCTTGATTTCATCTTAGGTCATGATCCCAGGTGTGTGGGATTAAGCCCCATGTGGGCTTCCATGCTGAACGTGCAGCCTGCTTAAGATTCTCTCTCCATCTTTCTGCCCTTCTCAGTGAATAAAATTCAGTTATCTTACATGCAAATAACAATGCTTGTTCCCCTCTTCCATCTGGATTATACAAGGGGGCCTTGATTTAACAATGCATTAACTTCTGTTTTTCCCATTCAGATTATGCATGTATCTTGGAAATAGGCCAGGGAATCTGAGATATAACACAACTGACACCTAGTGTCTTTTTTTTTAAATCATAGTTATTCCCCATATTCTATTGGTTGGAGTTCAGCCTTTCATTTTCCCATTTCAAAAAATCTACAAGCTATACATTAGCTTTATAATTTATTCTTCACTCTGCATAAACCACTTCAAAACTCAGTAATTTAAAATAATAGCCTATCCTTGTGTTCATGAATCTATGGGTTAAGTGGTGGCTTTGGGCATAAATAAGTAATTATCAACTAGATCTGCTCATGTCATTTCCATTCAATTGAGTGTTGGCTGGTCTAAGCCTCATTCACATGTCAGGTGGTTGACTGATAATCAGCTGGGACTTTAGAGCTACTAAGGGTTAGTCATTCTTCTTCAGGCTTACATAGACTTGTTCACAAGGGAGTGACAGAGTTCTGAGGCCTACATCAGAACTGAAAGGTCCCTCTTGAAAGTCAAAAAGCCAATTCATAGTCAATGGATGGAAAAATAGAAAAATAGACTATTTCCATCAATAAAAGGAGTTTCAAAGCCGTGTTGCAAATCATCTCAAATGCAGTTGGAAAACAACCATCATTTTGAAAACATTCTGTCATATGAACCTAGTGGCCAGTCAAGGCACATGTTAGTTACCAACATAGAGAAAGAATATAATTGCTTCCTCTGATGGTCACCTCTCTGTCTTCCGACTCTATATATTTTGTTATTCTCATCAGGTTTATTTGTATACTCACTGTGATTAATGGTGATAACGGAAATAATAACAACAATGTTAATAGTATCAGTTAATAGTTATTGAACACACTTGCTATCTACTAGTTATTGTACTATTTACAGACATTATCTAATTTATTCCCTTTAGCAATGATATGAAGTAAATACAATATGGCATTAAGTTATGATTGAATAACTGCATCTTTTATGTTACTCTATTATGAATGACAGCTGTATATTTCAAAGTAAAATCACACAGCTGTGCATTGACATATAAGGACCTATACAGTCTTACACATTAAAAAGTCTTTGATGGTTTCTTCTATTCTACCAGTCTCTCTTTCCACTATAGGAAGTCTGGCCACCTTGCTCATCTCAAAGTTGGACAGACATACTCCTATGCACTGGGCATCCCATGCACCTGGAATATTTCTGCCAGCCGGATGCATGGCTCCTTCCCTCCCTTCCCTCAATTCTTCACATATAGAGCACCTTATTAATGATATCTACCCTGACTATGCTATTTACTACTGTAATCTACTCTCTTTCCTCCATTTTCCTAACCTATCCTTTTCTATTTTCCGTTTATGACTTGTTGCCTTCTAGCATATTATAAAATGGACACTAGAACTGAGGTTGGCAAACTACAACTTGAGTTGTTGTTAGTTCCAGTCCAATTTCTATTTTTGTAAACAAAATTTTAATGGAATGAAGACATACTCATAGAAATATGTATTATCTAAGGCTACTTGTGTGATACAAGGGCAGAGCTAAGTATTTCAACAGAAATGTGAAACGCTAAAGCTGAAAATATTTAATATTTGGCTCTAGAGACAAGTGTGTCTTACCTGTGTCAGAATGTAAACTCCAATAGGGCAGGGAGGCATTATTTTTTCTACGTATTTTACTATCTACAAAACCAAATTAATTTTCAAAAAATGAATTCACCAAACTGCCTCTCTTTTTTATATAACCATACACTAATTCTTTTATAAATGCATTGGACCAAAATCAACATAATATAGGAGGGATAGTTTTGAAGTGGACAACATAATACAGTTTAAAAATATTTTCATATACAACAGGGACACCTGGGTGGCTCAGTTGGTTAAGTGTTGGTCCTCAGCTCAGGTCATGATCTTATGGTCAGTGGGTTCGTGCCTACATCGGGTTCTGTGCTTACAGCTTGGAGACTAGAGCCCACTTGGGGTTCTGTGTCACCCTCTCTCTCTGCCTCTCCTCCACTCATGCTCTGTCTCTCTCTGTCTCTCAAAAATAAATATTAATTTTTAAAAATTTTCATATATAACATAGATTCATTATTGGACCAGATAAATACATTTGCCTATTCCTTTCACACGAGAGTTTGCTGTTGGAAGATTTTTCCGATGTATATATCTTGAATTTTTTCCTCCTCAAAAGTGATTGCTCCCCCTCCTTTAAAGTCCAACTAAAGGCTCATCTCTATTTTTGGATCCTTTCCAATTACTTCAGTCTAAAACATCTAATATCCATTTTAATCTCTGTATTTCCTAATAATTCTATTATTAGTATGGAAATTTTGTTATATGGTAAACAAGTTTTCTAGATATAGATGCAGTACTTTATCAAATTACCTTTAAAAAACTAGTTTCTTGAGTAGGATTTTGTCTTTGTTTACAGTAACCAACATTGAACTTGGAATTTCCTAGTCATTCCACTAATACTTGATTTTGTTGTAGTCACAATTTAACTCGGCTAAAAATAATTTTGAACATGCTAAGTATCTGTCTTTGGTTATAAAATATTATAGTATTATTTCCTGAAAAGATAAAAGCAGCCAAATATATATTCTTTAAAAAAATCATTATAAGTTCTCAAAAAGAGAAGTTCTCAAATGCTCAAGCCTCCTTTTTTTTTAAATCCAAGGTGTAAATATCATATCCCAGCCTTTGTCATTCTACTTTATTTCAGACAATATTAGAACGCGTTGACATGTGATAGGTCGATACAAGTTTTCATTTGAAAACCACCCAACCTCAGAAAAGTATTATTTCACATAATTAGAGGAGTGAATTAAAGTCAGCACTTATCATATGAAATCAAAATCCCTTTTTAGCTCCACTGTAATATGTATTACATTCATTCATTTGTTCAATAAGCATCTTAAATTTCCATTTGCACACACTTCATTGTGAAACTATAATTAACGAAGGCAGCTTACATTTGTTCCTTCTTATAAAGGAGCCCACAGCCTTGGAAACAAGCGCAGACACCGAGTGCTAACCAGGAGTTCACAGTGAATTCTACGTTCAGATGCATATCTGCAGGGTTTACATGGGCTTGTTCCAATCTTTATAGGCAAATATCTTACAATTAAATTTGTTGGCTTTTTGTTTGCTCTTTATAATCATGCATAGGAATTAGCTTTATATGTTTTTTTTTTCCCTAAGTTTCTGTAATTTCGTCAATTCCAAAAGAAAAATATCTAAAAGTCAGTTTTGGAAATTTTTACAAAAGTGTCCTAAAATACCTCTCACTTTAAATTCCTATGCTGCACAAATAATTTTAGTGAATGAAAGATATTTATATTTTCTTCATCTTTTGAAAATTAATGGTTGAAGAAAACTCTTACAGAGCCTACATTCTCCTAATAATATTTAACATTGTCATTTTCTAAATATTCTGTTATAGGACTATTTTTGCTTCATGTCACCTCTTCTTAAGTTCAATAATGTTTTAAGTGTAGCCACTCATGACATATACTTTTTCTTCTTTTGAGTTATGTAACCATTTGTATATATTTTATTTTTCAATTATATTTCCAACTCCTTAATAGTATGGAACATGTCCTATTTATTTACTATCACCCATTAAAAAATAATACTAAGTGATCAGAAATATTTTTACATAATTTGCACTTTTAAAATTGTAAATTAAAAAAATGTATCCAATTGTTATTTTATATTTCATCTTCACATAGCAAGAAATAGTGGTAAATTCCTCATCACATGGAACCTAGTATCTTCTTCAGAACTATGTATATTTTGAGCAATATCTTCATTTTTATTCTTATCATTAAAATTCAGATCTCTCTCTGGTCTTCCACTAACATTTTTAACATACAGTCCATGCTTGAATCTAGACTGAACTGGTGTTTTCCCTGTCTAGAGCACATCTCCATAGAATATCTGCATCCTTTGTCTCCTATTTCTTTCCAAATTTTGTTTAATATTATCTTATCAAAAAGACTTTCTTGGATTGCTTATTATAAAACAGTAAATTAGGTCCTGTTTATCTATTTACCACCCTCTACCATTCGTTTTTCTAATATCTTATTACTTTCTGAAGATAATGTCTATCTATCTATCTATCTATCTATCTATCTATCTATCTATCTATCAATCATCTACTTATATATTATTTACTCACCACTTCCATCCCAAGAATAATACTCTCTGACAGGATTAATATTTTGGTCTATTTTCATCCCTGTTATTTCCTTTGTGCATCAAACAGCATCTAACACATAGTAGACATTCAATAAATCTTTTATCCACACCACCAATTACATCCTTTTAAAGTAATACAGGGGCGCCTGGGTGGCTCAGTCGGTTAGGCCTCCGACTTCGGCTCAGGTCAGATCTCACATTCAGGAGTTCGAGCCCCGCGTCAGGCTCTGTGCCGACGGCTAGCTCAGAGCCTGGAGCCTGCTTCTGGTTCTGTGACTCCTTCTCTCTCTACCCCTCCCCCTCTCATGCTCTGTCTCTCTCTGTATCAAAACTAAATAAAACATTTAAAAAATTTTTTAAAAATAAATCAAGTAATACAAAAAATATCTTAAATGGATGAAAGGTAAATAATCAGTATCCTAGTATTTATTAAATGCTAATGTGTTTACCATTTCTTTCATCAATTATCAGTCCACAAATGTATAAATAAAATGTTATTTAAATTTTTCTATTAATTTTAAATAATTGTTATGTTTTAGTTCTTATTTGAAAGTAACACTGAAAGTCTATCTTAATTTTTGCCCTATCCATTCATAGGTGACTTTTCACTAAATAATAAATTTATTAAAATACTCAGATTTCATTTTCATAAATTCCTGTGAGATACCTGGAAGAGATAATCTCATTTTGTTCAAAGGATTATTAAGACAAAATGTTGTCCCTTTTCTTTATTGCCCTAAACTATCTAATTAATGGAAGAATTTAATTAATAGCAGAAAGTAATCATTTTGTTAAAGATGTTCATCATTAAATTAATCCCTGGAGTTTCAGTATTTATAAGAGTACTGCCAAGATCCTCATTTTGGATTAAGAAAGAGTAAGTGCAGTTCAGTACATGCTTGTCAACAGTTCTTCTTATGATACTTTTATTTTCCACTTTTAATAATTTTGTACTGGGTTGGTCTCTTCCAAAAGAGTATGATGGGCCAGGCCTATTTAATAACCAACTAGTATTTCCTTCATATATATATATTCATTTGACAATAGAATCTTCTAGAGAAATTCTCCCCCTAATCCCCAGGAAGTTAGTAGCCTTCTAAGTACTATATAAACTATTGCTTGAATTATGGCCAATGAGCTGATTGGATCAGCGTGGATACTTGACTCCATTGGATTGCAACGAATCTACTAGATATGAATGTTCTTCAAAGAGTTAGGACCACATGGATCTGATTACTGTTGAATATCCAATCTTCCAGCAGCAAAGACCAACACTGAGTACCTGTGGCACCATGCCCTGGCTTATTAGGCAAGTGTCTGATAACAGATTGCATTGGGCAATATATGAATATGTATACATATAATAGTGATATTTATATAATATATATATGTATACATATTGTTTCTCTAGAGAACATTGACCAATAGAACAGACATTGGAGATAAGATGAGGAATATTAGTGGAAAGGTAAAGGTTGGACTTACCAGACGCACACATAGTTCTGAGATTTCTCCCTAATTTACCAAGTGAATATGTTGAGCTTGGGAAAGGCAGGTTTATCCAGAGCATGCTAGTTGCCGAGAACCTTCTGGGTAGCTGCCAAAGCAGGTGTTAGTGTCTAGGGTGAGGGGAGTCTTAACTGGAGCACATGTTGCTCTGGGGCAGCTTCAAGATCCCTTGATTGCCATGGTGGACAGTTGGGTTGGAAAATTAAATGGAACATGTAAAAGATAATTAAGCAAATGTGCAATAGCATCATCACCAGAGGCTAAAATCCAGGAACATATATATTGCCAATCTTCTTGCCAGCAGGATTCTCCCAGCATGAAGAGTAAATGATTTTTGGGAAATAGAAGTGTATGGAATATCTTTATTATCCCAGAAAAGGTGAGCAGGGATGAGTGCTCTGTAAACGCCAGATGTAAAAATTTGTCAGTCGTTTCCATCATCTTCAATTAATCACACACTTTATTGTTGAAAAGAGCTGAGATAAACATCACTTTTTTTTTGATACCTGAAACTTTCTGATATTTTGGAACATTGGAATTTGTAAGTGACCTTTGTTCTAGCCCTTCCATAGTTTTGTAAGCACGTAAGGCCCTATATTAAATCCTTTCCTGCCAGAAATTTATATAATGTATATAATTGATTCATTGGGGATTTTTGTCTAAATCTTGAGTAATATGTTAATGGCTTCTAATTTATGATCACAGAAAATGAAGCAGACATGTAAACCAAAACAGAAATGATACTGTGTGGACCCTAAAATATCAACACGTTTTGGTAACTTTTTTCCCCCACAAAATCCAATTTTACTTCTTTTCCTCGGTGTGTGTGTGTGTGTAAATGAAAAGGCTGACCCTTATATATATGTGTGTTGTTTTAAGTGGCTTTCTTTTATTTATTACTGCATTAATTTGTTAAGGCTGCCATAACAAAGTACCACAGTCTAAGTGGGTGACTTAGAATATATATATATATATATTTTCTCAGAATTCCAGAGATCAGAAGTCCAATATCATGGGGTTGGCAGATATGGCTTCCTTTGAGGTGTCTCTCCCTGGCTTCTAGTTCTAGATGGCTCTCTTCTTCCTCGTCTTCACAGGTTTTCTTCTGTGAATCTATATCTTACTGGCCTCTCTTCAGAAGGATATCAGTCATATTGGATTAAAGTCTACTCAAATAACTTTATTTTAACTTAAGTACCTGTAAGGATCCTATCTCCAAATATAGTCATATTCTGAGATACTGTGTGGAACAACTTTGACATATACGTTTTTAGTGGGCAGGGGATACAATTCATGCATAATAATCACTTAAACAATATGAGCCTTAAAATCTTGGAAAATAAGTCATAAGACATAGAACATTAATTATAATTGTAATATTTGTCAAGTCGTTACTTGGTTCCAGGATGTGTTTATAAGGTTTTATATTTCCTCACTCTATAAAGTAAACTCAGGAGATCCTTTGTTTTTACCCTTGTTTTAGTATTTAGTACCCACCTGAGGGTCTGAGTTGTTGGATAGCTTGTCCAGTGTCATTTAGCTGATGTCTCAAGAGTGAGCCATATCCACTGCTGGTGGGTATGCAAACTGGTGCAGGCACTTTGGATAACAGTATAGAGATTTCTCAAAAAATTTAAAATAGAACTATACTACAATCCAGTGATTTCACTACTAGGTATTTGTTCAAAGGGTATAGAAGTGCTGTGATGTCCTGTTTCAAGGGGGCACATGCACCCCAAGGTTTATAACAGCACTATTGACAATAGCCAAAGCATGGTAAGAGGCCAAATGTCCATTGACAGATGAATAGATAAAGAATAAGTGGTGTGTGTGTGTGTGTGTGTGTATATATATATATATATATATATATATATATATATCCAATAGAGTATTACTCAGCAATCAAAAAGAATGAAATCTTGCCATTTGTAACAACGTGGATGGAACTAGAGTGTATTATGTTAAGCAAAATTAGTCAGAGAAAGACAAGTATCATATGACTTCATTCATATGTGGAATTTAAGATAGAAAACAGATGAATATAAGGGAAGGGAGGCAAAAATAATATAAAAACAGGGAGGAGGAGGAGCCAAAACATAAGAGACTCTTAAATACAGAGGACAAACTGAGGGTTGGTGAAGGGGTTGCGAGTGGGGAGATGGGCTAAACGGGCAAGGGGCATTAAGGAAGACACTTGTTGAGATGAGTACTGAGGGTATATGTAGGGGATGAATCACTGGATTCTACTCCTGAAACCATTATTGCACTATAAACTAACTACCTTGCATGTAAATTTTAAAATTAAAAAAAAAAGAAATGAATGAAAAAGGGTTGAGTGAATCATTTGGGACAACTGGAATGAGTCAGGAAGATATAGAACATGCATTATCAGAGATGAGATAAAATAGGAATAATCTCATTAACACCAAATGTTCCAGCTAACTCTACCTTTAAAATCAGAAGATGGGGGCGTCTAGGTGTCTCAGTCGGTTAAGCGTCCTACCTCAGCTCAGGACATGATCTCACACACAGTTCATGGGTTCGAGCCCACATCGGGCTCTGTGCTAACAGATAGCTCAGAGCCTGGAGCCTGTCATCAGATTCTGTGTCTCCTTCTCTCTCTGACCCTCCCCCGCTTGCGCTGTCTCTGTCTGTCTCTCAAAATTAAAGAAAAAATATTTTAAAAATTAAAAATAAAAATAAAAGCATCTTGCTTAAAAAATTAATTAAATCTGAAAGTGTTTTATTTTTATACTTTGAATTGTGATGATTATGATGCTGTGGACAATTATTCTTTCTTGGTTTTGGATCTTTGTCTTATGCCTATATAATGAACTCATTTCATAACTTTCCAGGTTAAAATTTGTATTCTTAATCTATTGTTTATAATGAAAAATAAAAATAGTAGACAAAAGTTCAGAAGCCTGTCTCTTATAGGTCTAATATTGACACACACTGCTATTGTAACTTTCACCTCACCACAGGCCAATGAGCCTAGAGGCCAGATGAGAAAAGCAACTTTACTCAGAAAACCAGCAAACTGAGATGGTAGACTTTGTTTCCCAAAGAACCATCTCCTCTTGGCATAAGATTCAAGCCATTTTATTGCTGTTGTTAGCAAAAAAGAGGGAGGCTGGAGGGGATTGAAGTCAAAGGTGACAGACATCTGTAGACATTCAAGGAATAGCAGGTAACTTATTTGTCCTTGGATAGTTGATTTTTGCATACAGGAATCTGGTCATGTAATTCCTATAAATCTTAAATATAGCATAGTCATTTCTGTATGTACTTTCTTATCCCTTCAGGTGAGGTAGTTTTTGGAAAGAACAGTTTTTGCAAATATTAGCTGTAAGTAAAATTTATTCTTTGCATAGGGCTAAGCAGAAGTTTCTAAGCAGCAAGTTCACAGCAGCAAGGGAAATGGAAGCCATATGGTGTCAGACATGCTAAGTATCTCCCTGTTACACTATAAGAAATATAGTGGTATTTTAAATAAAAGGATTTTTTAAAATATTTTATACAAGGTTCCGCTCTAAAAAGAATTTGGCACAATGGAGCTAAATAGGATAGAAAGAAATAAGTTGTGTGGGGAGAAAGAAATAAACATGAATGAGCCTTCCAGGAGAAGTAGGTTTTTAATCATAATAGGAAAACATTATGAAAAATGAATATTATACTAATATCCATTTTCTTCAATTCATTTTTATATGATTCCCTAAGCATAAAAAGCCATGGTATTTCCTTCTTCCCAGGTGTGAAAGAAATTCTAAAGACATGGAAGGTGATGGGAGGAGTCCTTGCTTATTCCTTACCTCTCTGCTTCACCACCAACTGCTTTGCCAGCTCAAAGAGTTAAGAAGAGTGTCAGCCTTATAGTAGTCCCTACAAAGGGGCAACCTGATGAAACAGAAGAGAAATAAAAATCCCATTGCAAGATAATTATGGAATCATGCACAAACCTTTAAAGGTTAATGAGCTCTCTAGAGAAGATGAATGACAGTTCTGGAATCAGTTGTCTGCCTATAATCCATTTTCGACATAATCCTAGTTGTGAAGATTTGACATATTACAGGTAATTTGGGGTGAATGTTAACTGTGAAAATGGTAATTTAAGTAAGCCCAACTGATATTAAAAGAAACATCATTTGACCAAGGGGTGAAATGGAAGAATTTTAAACTTAGTGTCTAGAAAAACCAAAGCACACCTTCATGATAAAAAGTAAAGTGAATGACCGAAGGGTGATCTCTTAATTCTCGGTATTAGGTCAAATGAAGCCTATCTTTCAATTGCTCTTTTATGTGAATTTTCAAGTATATAATTAAGCAAAAGTATTCCCTTCCTGTTAAATGATATCATGATAGGAAAGAAGAAAATCATACAAAGAGAAAAATGTTTACCAAAATAATCTGAAACACCTAAATTGTGTTTACTGTAGAGAAATATAGCATATTTTTCAAAACAATATTTCCTACTTTATACTTAATAAAAATCATATATGATAAAAGAGGATAAAGACTTTAGCAAGGACATATACTGGGGCAGTCAATTCATATTTGGTGAATAAGTTAAAATAAGAATAATTTATAAAATTAAATTGGTGAAGAACAAATTACATTTCAATTTCATATAAAAAGAGCAGATCTCTCTAACATGTTTAAATTTTTAAAAAGTGTGTTGTTGGGGTGCCTGGGTGGCTCAGTCAGTTAGACATCCGGCTTTGGCTCAGGTCATGATCTTGCGGTTTGTGGGTTCAAGCCCCGCATCAGGCTCTGTGCTGACAGCTCTCTCAGAGCCTGGAGCCTGCTTCAGATTCTGTACTTCGCTCTCTCTCTGACCTCCCCTACTTGCCCCATCTCTCTGTCTCTCAAAAATAAAACTTAAAAAAAAAAAAGTGTTTTGCAAATCAGTAACATTGACATGCTATATAAACTATTTTTAATATTTACTTGCGCTCATGTCAACTTGTATATAATCTCATTATTAGTATTAATAATATTAGAAGTAAATCTTTACTAAAATCTATCCAGTCCATGTTATTGTCTTAGAAACGGTGTTAATCACTTTATGTATATTATTTTATTCAAATATCTTAACAACTTTACAAGCTTTGTATTATTATTATTACTATCACATAGGGTTTAAATACTGTGATTTTATGATCATATGATTTATCCAAAATAACCCTGCCTATAAATAGAGAAATCAGAATTTAAATTTAAGTGATTTTCTTTTAGAAATTGAATTTTAGACATTATTGTTTTAATACTCTCACCTTTACAAAAATTAAAATGGGACACACAGTTTATTTAAATTTTAATTCTTAATAAACATAATCAGAAATAACTTTGCATTGGTCTTCATGAATAAGTCATGTTAAATACTTTATTTAGTTTCTGCAAAAATGCAGCCCATTATGAGATAAATAGATACAGGTATAGATATAGATTTTTTTCACCATAAGTTAGAAACTCAGGCAGGCTTTTTACATTGCATTCTTAGATGGAGAATTCATTTTACTTTGGGGATTCTCAGTTTTTTTCTTTTAAGATCTTTAACTGATTGGATGAGTCCCACCCATAATATAAAGAATAATCTGCTTTCCTCAAAGCCTACTGATTTAAAAGTAAATCACACCTGAAATATACCTTTATAACAATATCTAGATTGGTGTTTGACCAAACTACTAGGTACCTAGCCTAGAAAATTTGACATATAAAATCAACCATCACAAATGTCACAAATGTCTAATCTGTAAGCATGACTAAATTTTATCATTTTGAGGAACCTAAAATAAGTGAGCAAACGGTGATTCAGCTCATATGTGAATGGTATTAGAATAAATAAGATACAGAGAGAAAGAGAGAGACACTGACTATTCCATCTCTACTAGTCAGATCTCTGCCTTGACCATAAAACCCTTAAAATAAGTGGTATATTTCCTTAAGGTAGTAGAGGTGTGTGTGTGTGGTTTTGTTTTGTTTTGTTTTTTCATTTTGTTTTGGTATTTTTGTTTTCGTTTTCTTTTTTGATTAGTTTGTTTATTTGCTACTTGCCACCAAAACTGAGCTGGAATGTTATAGATTTTATTCAGTTTGACAAAAAGTCAGCAGAAAATTTTCTAGAATATACTAGAATTTAATCTAGTTTCTAGTTAAATAGAAAATAATCTATTTTCTCAAATAATCTCAATTACAACACTTTTGCTTAAAATTCTAAGCTTGTTTCCAAAGCAAAAATATGAATTTAAATTTATTCTTATAATTATTATGTTAATTAATATTCACATGCTGGATGTGGTTTCATGACATCACGTTTAGAGGGAAAGTCAGGGTGTGAAAGAACTCCTTTCATTTCATGATACAGTGACTTCAATATTTATAAATTAATCCAGTACACATTCTTACATTAAAAAATGACAAGATTAATTTGCACCTGAACTAGTTTTAATGATTAAAATATATGAAGATCTACATTTAACCTAAATACTATATAGTTTTTACATTTGTGTTGCATTGTACAAAGACAACGGTCACTTACTGGTTTTGTTCAGCTGACCAATGCCTGTTTTAAATATTCTCTGATCTTCCAGATACTTTATAGTTCTTTTAAAATGATAAAATGGTAACATTTCAATGTTAACACTACAAAAGTTAAAGATTTTAATTGGTTACAGATCAGCGGAAAAAATGTTCATACAGATATAGATTATAAAAGGACTGAATTCAGTGACATATATAATGGAGGTTCTGACAAAATTAGTAGAATTGGGAAAGACATTCCTCTTAGAACCTTCTTTTAAACATTTATTTAATGTGTTTCCCTGAGGATGAGTGATGCTGAGCATCGTTTCATGTGAGAAACCTAATGGAGGACCCTGGGGAGGGGAAGTGGGAAACAGAGCTGGGGAGAAAGAGGGACACAAAACCTGAGAGATTATTGAATGCTGAAAACTAACCAAGGGTTGAAGGGGAAGGGGGAGGGGGAAGGGAAGTGGTGGTGATGGAGGAGGGCACTTGTGGGGAAGAGCACTGGGTGTTATATGGAAACCAATTCGACAATAAAGTATTAAAAAAAACATTTATTTATTTTTGAGAGACTGAGAGAGACAGAGCATGAGTATGGCAGGAACAGAGAGAAAGGGAGACACAGAATCCGAAGCAGGCTCCAGGCTCCAAGCTGTCAGCACAGAGCCCGACACAGGGCTGGAACCCATGGACTAGAGATCATGACCTGAGCTGAAGTTGGCCACTTAACCCACTGAGCCACCCACGCTCCTGAAGACACTCTTCTTATGTCAATTTTTCTTACAAGTACTATATGAAATTAGCTATAAAACACAAGGCAGTTCCTAAATTACATTTACATCATTGTCATGTGATATACATACATGTATATGGACATATGCATAAATACTCATGCAAGATGAAAAGACTTAATATTATAGTGCGTATACAAAACTCAAAGCCAGCAAACTCTCTATAATACATTTTTTCATTTATTGTTAGATAATAAGAAATCATGTCGTTCATATTATTTCTATATAATGAAGAAGGGGTGCTGAGCTTACACAGAAGTATGTGCTATTGTCTGGTCTCATGCTTGGAAAGAACAGATATTGTACACTTTGCGGAAAATGTTTGACAGTAGAAAGGCTGCAAAGTTATCATCATGAAAGACACTGAGTTTGCAAATGTTCTTCTCAGAGCCATAGGAGCAGTTCTAAGTACAGGGCAGGAAATGTATACTAGAAACATGGTCAGAATTCCTGAAATCCCAGCAATAAATCTGTCTGTATTTTCATGTGCTTCCATAATGGGTTATCATGTTTCTATTTGGGTGCTGGACTTTCCCGCTGCTGTCAGGCATTTAGTATCTTTCCAGTTATAGATTTAAAAAATCAGCATTTCTATCCCAGCTTTTGCAAATCCTTCTGAAAGGGGAAAATTAAATAAAGCACTTACTGTGAATACTAAGGCAAGTAGATTTTCCAAACAATTTATGCTAAAACAGAATAGCATAGCAGACAATGGAATGATGGTTCTTAAATATTTCTTTTTCTTCATATGCCCTCTGCTTTCCTGTATAAGCCAGATTTTGTTTTACTTCTTTCCAATTTTTTTTTTTTTGGTTGAGCCTAAAATATTTAGAACAGAAGATAGCAGTTCTCCTTCAGAATTTTGAATGTGTGATGTGAAAGTTAAATTGAAGTCTCCATAAAAATGAAAGAAGCAAAGTTATCTGAAAGAGATGACCAGAAGAGCAAAAGGGAAACACTTTATTTTTTCTGTTAGGAAATAATAAAGCAAGAACTGGATTATTATAGGATCTTAAAATAATTTTCCATACAAATAATTTTACAATATGCATTAGCCATTTTTCCCAGACATAAGTGCAGCATTTTTTACTAATACTGTTAATAAGTTGGAATTGATGAGTGAGAACAAATGGAAATTGACAGAGGACTCTCTTAGATATATTTGAAATACATTTCCCTGAAGATTATAGGGTGCATAACCATTACATATGATGTTCATTTTTAGCCTATTCTGAGCATTCTTCATTGTTTCTAGGTAACATCTTTTTTTCCCACTCATTTTTCTTCCTGACGAAAACTTAAGGTTAATATTTGTCATGAACTGTTGCTGACTTCTTATTTTTTAGCTTGTCTCCAAGGAAATGTGAGATGATTATCTAAACATTAGTTATGTTTTTACAGAGATGAAATTTTTACATTCCATGTGTATTTAAAGAGCTTTTCATAAAAGGAAGGAGTCATTCTCGGTATATACAAGAATTATAGTGTCCATTTTTCAATCACACTATGGGAAAGTCTGCATGAAAAATTCACACTTTTCTATATCTTTTGCATTAGTAATCCAATGTTCATACATTTGTTTTCTTATTTGACTGTGATAACCTTGATTTATTTGAGTTGCTAATGACTTTTTTTCACTATAACTTAAGTTATAGTGAAACAACTTTATGGTAGACTCATCATCATTAATATAAATTAAATAATTGGCTAAAGGTCCCATTTTCCAAGTGGCCAAATGTTTTATTCTTGACACTTCTCTGTCCCTCTCTCACATATATATTTGATCTATAAGCAAATAATTTTAACTCTACCTTTTTGATACATCCAGAATTTATCATTTCTCGACATCTTCATGGTCACCACCTGGGTCCAAGATAGCAAAAAACCACACAGGTTTTCTTGCAAGAGCCTTCTAATGGATTTCCCAAGCATCTATTTCTTATACGGTAGTCAATGTGATCTGTTAAAAATACTTCAGACCATATTCTTCTTCTGCTCCAAGTCCACAATGATTCTTTTCTGACTGTTCTGAACAAAATGGTATCACAAATACCCTCACCCTCCAAACCCCTTTTAGATGCTTTAATCTTCTGAAAAGCTCTCATAACCATGTGACATGTTATATTTCTATGTTTACTATTTATCAACCCAGATATAACATAATGAAAGTGTGAGGTCAGGAACTTCATTTTCTTAATTACTATATTTTACATGCCTTGAGTTTTCTGGTCTGTTATAAGCTCTGGGTAAATATCAGCAGAATAAGTAAATAAAATTAAGAATATGCCAAGATTCATGACTACAATTAATAGAAAGAGTCTAATATCTGTACATTGATTAAAAAGGTAATCTCCTTTAATATGGATCATTTTATCATTCTTTTATGGTAATTATACCAATAGCTACATTTTTCTTCTGCCTTTATGTTATACAGCACTATGGTAATTTTTAAAATGTACATTGTCCTGTTTAATCTTCAAATGTTATGGGTACTTGCAAGAAATTCACCATATTTACAAATAAAGAATCAAAATTTAGTAAGATTTGGGGTGCCTAAGTATTTCAGTCGGTTAAGCTGCTGACTTCGGCTCAGTCATGATCTCACAGTTCATGAGTTCAAGCCCCGTGTCTGGCTCTGTTCTGAGACCTAAAAGCCTGGAGTCTGCTTCAGATTCTGTGTCTCCTTCTCTCTCCAGGCAGATGACATATTTACAAGAATGCAAGATTGCCCTTGAAGTACAGTGACTTGGTTAATGCAGTAACAGCATGCCCCACGTGTTTTAAACAATGCTTAACTCAATTGCCAAAGAGGTTTGGAGCCATCTCCCAGAGCTACTAACCAGTGAAGAACTGACAGATTGATTAGAGTGGCTCTTTCATGGCAGGTGAGACTCTAAATATGTTTCTATGTGTATAGGCATCTCTATGCCCTAACTCAAGCTTTCCTCTGCCACTGCACATACCAGGCTGTCACAATTAAGCAATGAAGAAGCTGAGTATTATGCATAGACATAATCATTGAATAGACAGTTATTGGGGTCACATTTCAAAGTCATGATGCAAGCTACACTTTTGAACCACATTGTGTCTGGAATGGAGCATACACCACTGAAAGAAGGGGATAGTGAGGGTCCTGGTCCAGCACTTTCCATCCCTAGTCCATCTCCTCACATCTGACAGTGCTGCCCCTCCTGGCCTCTTCTGGTATGCACAACCTGGTCAAATTCCTGAAGATGAAGCCACATTAACTTTTCAGGATCAGGCCACAAGTGTAATTCTTATAGAAGAGGAAGACATCCCCATGCAAGTTCCTACTATAATATTGGTCTTTTCAACCTTAGACTGCCACTTCTATGGTTCGGTAATGGAATGGGCACTTGATGGAAATACCTTTCTACAGTGGGTACATTGTATGCTCAGGAAAGGAATCAATCTAACTGTTAGGTATGAGGGCAGGTGCTCCTCTCTAGCTTGTCAAGCTTGTCATGGTTATCAACTTTCCAGCATGGGATTGGAAGACTATAGAATGGTCCAGTAAGGAAGACCAAGCTAGGGCTAGTCCTATCAATACATCTGCTATTACCAATATCGATGCAGAAATGGAGCTTGTGTCACACACTATCAATAACACTAAGTATTCTTTTTCTGACAACCAAACCCTACATGTAGCCCATCAAACTCCTGGCCAGAAGAGTCTTTAAAATACCATCATTAGAGCCATGGGTTGTGACAGTCATATTTAAGATGGCTCATTCATGTGGCTTATCGGGGGTTATGGATGTTTGAACATCTGGAACATTTTTATTGGGAAGGGAAAAACTCACTCACAACCGACCCAACCCAATTGTTCCAGGAATATGGGATAGATATCTGGAACCATGTAGTTGTGGTTTGGCACTAAATGGTTGCACCACCCTTCTATTCATTGGGTAGGTTGAATGGGACCCAAGGGTTATATGGCTCAAATCTTTGACCATCGCTTCCACCAGGGTGGTTGGTTTGCTTTACTCTGGGTTTTCCTTAAGAAGAGAGGAGAGTCTGCGACATAGTAACAAAAATTGTCAACCTCTGTCTCAAGACCAGATGGACACATTCTGGTTTCCATTGGCAAGGTCACTTGGTTGCCATTTTTGTTCCCTCCATTGTCCTGGAGGACATTATAAAACCTATAGAAAACCTTACTAAATTTACCTAGTAAGCCTCAAATGATAGCTAACAAAGCTTTCCCTTACTGAACATTGGACTGTCTTTATGAGAAAAGCTGTCCTGCCAAAAAAATGGCCTTGGGCATTATTATTGCCTTGTAAGTAGGTACCTGCTCCATTCTTCAAACAGAGTTTTGTGTGTTCGTACCTGATGGATCTGCTTTATGTATTATTTTTATTAGATCACATGAGGATACATATTAATACCCTGAGGGATCCAACACCCAGTTTAGGGGACTTAATAAATCAGTGGTTCAGATATTGAGGTTCTTGGTGGGAGAAAATGCCACTTATTTCAGGAATTATTATGTTAACCAGTGTTTTCTCTTTCATGTAGCTCCATTGCTGTTGTGCTATCTGTCTTTGCATAGTCAGAGAGGTGCCAAATGAGCAACCTCCAAGTGTGTGAAACCTACTAAGCCACTAGGGGCACACTGCAGAGGAAGGGGGCCTGTAAGGTTGTAAAAATCTGTTCATGAAGGGTAGGGTGACGGAGAAGGTCATCCCGAGGATGTGACCAGCGGTTGACTCATAAACTGAATCCCAGCAATGAGATTCCTCACCCCTTCTTTATCCTTGGAATATAAAATGTGCCTTCCATTTCACAATGGAACCTGTTTTCAAGGACACAGACTTGAAAGCAGAATGTGCTGTTGAGACCCTTGGATGGTGTGCATAATTGAATCCAGTCAGGTAAGGCCTCTATATGAAGTTTTAAATTCTAGATGGTGGAGATGGTGATCCACTTGTTTGTTAAACTGCCACCTGCCAATCTGGAATGGTCTGCCTCTTCATTCTCTCCTCACTTTTTATGTATGGAGGCCAGTTTGTAAACCAACAATATTATATACATATTATAAAATAAATTGCATTTTTGCTAATTACTTACAGGCCGTCTAGAAATTATCTTTTTTTCATTTTATCCCAATGTGTATAGAGTTGCTATTATTTTCCTAACTGGCCTCATCTCCATAATGTTTTACTACCCATTCATCAAGCAAAGTTGAGCCTTTTGTATCATATTTTGTTTCTTGAGGCACCGTTGTTTTTCGCAGAGGAAATAATACAACAAACACAGAGTGTGCATCTTTGTCAGGGAAGGAGGAAGAGAAATGTGAGGTGTGAATTCTGCTCTGCCCACAGTCTTTGTCAGCCAGCAGCAAGAAAAAAAAAAGGTTTATAAAAATCTATTGCTCAAGTGGAAAGAGAAGAGGTAGCAGGTACTGTTACTTAAAAAAAAACAGTAATAGCAATTTTTGTCACTGTTTGCAGCTTTGTTTTTCTGCCAAAATAAACACAATTCTGTTGTGCCTTGCGATTTCTCTTTCTGTCTATCTCAGTGAGAGAAAGAAAAATTCACACTTTACTGAGTTAAACAAGTTACATCATCATTTTCTGAGGCAAAGGTGTGAGGTGCGCTTTCAATGGTCTTACAGACATCAGTCAGCATTTTCTTTTGCTATTAGGAAAGATGATGGACAGGATTAATTTTTTTCTTGACTAGCCATGTTATCTTCCATTTGTCAGTTTCCAAATTGTAACTCAGCAACTTCATCGGGCAAAATTTGCCAGGTTTATAAAATTTTCCTCCCCCTACAAATATATTTCTAACATCAATAACCTCTAAGATTTGGCAGTTTTTAGTGTGTGTGTGTGTGTGTGTGTGTGTGTGTGAGTGTGTATGTGTGTGTGCCTGTGTGTGTGGGAGTGTGCCTGTGTGTGAGAGAGCTGTTTTAAACTATAAATAGCAGTTTAACTCTATAACCAGTAATTCAGAACAAAGTATCATCAAAATACCTACATATCCTTTAAAATGTATTATGTCATTTACTTCATTTATTTAGTGTTGATTGTATATTTGGCAAAGCAAAAAACAGAAAATAGATTCTACCTTTGATAGGTACTCTCAGAGCAACACAGAAGTGAGAAAAAATCAGCTGTAAGAAAGGAAGAATTCACATGGGAATTATGTTTAATGACTATTGTTTTAGCACTATATTAGTTTCCTATTGCTACTGTACAAAATTACCCCAAACACAATGACCTAAAACAGTACAAACTTATTATCCTACAGTTCCATACATCAGAATCATGAACTAGGTCTCACTAGGCTAAAATCAGGGTGTCTGCAGTACTCAGTTCCTTTCTGGAATTCTAGGGAGGAATACATTTTATTGCATTCTCCACCTTCCCGAGATTGCCAGAATTCAATAGCTAATCATTTCATTTTCCTCAGAGGCATCAATGGAGCACTGAATGGATGCGTCTTTTTCGTATCTGAAAGGTAGCAGAATATGCCACCCAGAATATGTCTTTTTGGCATGGGGATTATTTTGAGTTGATTATTTTTGAAAAATGTCAGACACAGAGAAGCTCAGAAAACAAAGTAGAAATTACCCTTTTGTAAAGGAGATTTACATTTATAAAGAAAATCTCCATTCGTAAGAGTGTCTCCCACTTTGTACCAGAGAGAGAATGATGACTCCAAATCACAAAAGAAACTCCTCAATTGAGAAGTCCTAAATTTAAATAACATAATGTACCAACCTTCACCCTTGTTTACCTTGTTTTCCTTGGTCTCTTAACTGGCATTTCTCTCCAACACCTTTCTTTCAACATCTCTAGCTAAGGATGGTATTTAAGGTGGTGGGTTGGAACATTTGGAGGAGTTACATCACTTTTCTTGGGTTATCTCCCAGGTATAAATGATAAACTTCTATTTGTTTCTTCTTCTGTTAATTTATCTTTTACTGCAGGGGATATTTGACAATAACTAGAAGAGTAGAGAGAAAAGTATTTTTCCTGAATTACACATCACATCATTCTAACATTGACACTTAGGCCTCTCTCTCCCATGTTTTAAGACCTTATGTTCACTCTGGGCCATTGAATCAATCTAGGATAATCTCTGTATTTTAAAGTCAGCTGATTTGCCACCTTAATTACATCTGCAGTCTTAATTCCTCTGCACATATAACAGAACGTATTTATAAGTGCAGAAGATTTTTTCACACACATCTGTAATGGCTGTTATTCTTCCTACTATAAGAATATAATATGTGCTTTATATTGTGCCAATTATTTCAAGAAATTAAGGGAGGAGCCAGCAAGTCAAAAATAAATATATATGCTTATAATAAAATATATTTGTTAGAACACTTTTGTTAGAACAGATTTGTTAAGGATAATTATGAAAATACTATGTGTCCAAACAGAGCATGACCTCCAACAGCACAGGGAAGCCTGGGGGATGGAACTGCTTTTAGGCTTTTTACAAAAGAAATGCCTTGACTACCAGATACTGGGGCAGGAGGGAAGGGAGACTTGGTAGATGAGTTGACCCAAATAAAGTCATTAATGGTTTTGAGCTGACCCTTAACCTGAAAGTCTACAGGTTATAAAAAGACTTACAAGATCCAACTCATGGAAGATCATAAGACCTTATTTCCTCTGCTAGTAAAAGCAACAAATGCTGAACATTCTTAAAATAGCTCCCTGTGGGTAATTTCACAACCCTAAGACAATCAAAAAACTAATAGCCCAATGTAAATGATAAACCTAAAGTTAAAAAGTAGGTCCCTCCCTATACAGTTAGCTAATTCAAAACAAAATGCCAAAAACCAAAAACTTATAAAACCCTTCCTTACTGGCAATGGGGATTGGGATGGCTTCCTCACCTAGAAGGAGAGACTACTTCCTTGAGAAGTAGATATTGTCTCACTTTTATACTTAATAAGCCTTCTCTAAACAGCTTGCTCTTGAATTCTTTCTCATGCAGTCAAGGGCCCTCTTGCAAGGGACCTGAAGTCTGCCCTTGGGATCCCAGCCCATGCAATATCAATACTACTGAATGAGAAAGAGTTAGCCCTATATTAATCTTATTCTCATTAGGCCTTGGTTATGGATTTAGCCCACTGACAATATACAAGGATGAGAGACTAATTTTGATCTAGAAAGCACCTGTGTTTTGGGAAAATCTGAAGAAATTTCTATTTAATTAATCCCTTGACAGTTCTTCATAAGTTCCAAGAGTACATGGAATGCCAAACTGTTTTCACATGGCATTGATAAGACTAACTTCATTTTGGAAGAAATGTGTATTAAAAGTCTAGAACAATGATTGTACAATAGGTACTAGGTAAACAAAAATGAACAAGATATATCTAAGAAATGTAACATTATTCTCAAACACACTCAGAGTATCAAAGAATATGGGGAAAGGACATTTAGATTGCTTCAGCGTCATACATCTTGTAGGCGGTGTTAAAGAATTAAAATTCAGCTGAGTACATTTGAAGATCTAATTGGGTTTTTTTTCGGCCATTCATGAACTGTAACAGCACCCTATCCAGCAGGTAGAGTGAAGCTCTGAAGAGTTACACAAAACGGAGAGATTTTATAGGAAGGAGAGTGAGGACAAGAAAGTTGTTAACAAAAGAAAACAGGATTATTCCTTAGGTGGAAGGGCGAGGAGTCTCAATGAGTGGATTACCTCATCTTTGGGGGTTGAAGATGGCCCATGTGACAGTATCTTATTGGTGTCAATCACAAAATTTCCTGACTGTCTAGTGAAGATTTACATTTGTAGGGAAGGTTGAAACTGCAATTTGGTTAGGTGGTAGGCCCAGGTTTGGTGACGACAAAAGTGACACGATTTGGGGCCTGTTTTTTTTTTTTTTAACAGAAGTAATATTTGATTTGATTCTTAGAAAAGAAGTCAGATTAGTTTGTGACCAAACTGTAGGTTGAAATAATAGGTTGATGGTGTGCAGAGCAAATTACATGAAAGAAAACATCACAAAACTACAGAAACATTAGGGTACTTGGAGGTTACAAAGATTTCTAAAACATCTGCATTTTCCAGTGGCATATTTACAAGTATACAAATAGGTTATAAAAAGTTACTAAATAGTTGCTTGTGAATATTTGAAGTAAATTTTCCATTCATTCACAAGGATAATGACAGAACCTTGGAGTAGATGGTCAACCTCTCAAGTCTTTTTCCAGGTGTCATTTATTCTAGGTGGAGCAAAATGAAACAGTATTATAGTGACAGAATATTCTGTCTCACTCCCATGCCAGTGAAGGGACGCAACACACAAAAACAGAGTCATGACAAAATAATTTCAGATAGAAAGACTGGCAATAAAAAAATAAAATAAGATATAATGTGACTCATTGAAAAAAACCCGGATGGCATTTGAGTAAAATTCATGATAATGAGAAGGACCCAACTGTAAAAATACCTAGGGAAAGAAGATGTTAATTTCTGCAAGGAGAAGCATAAAGACCTACAGCTATATTAAAACAGTAAAAGTCAGATGTTTTGCAGACAGCAAATAAAGATTTTATTGTTCAAAACAGGACATTTTATAAGTGAAAAATTATATTAAGGTATTTATTCAGTAATTGAATAATCTTATTTTATTTTTCTGGTTGTCAACAGTTATCTGAAATTTATTTTTGAAAATAAAATTAATGCAAAGCAACTTAAAATTACACATATCTGTATTAATTTTATATACATTGTAGCTAAAGATAATCGATAAAGCCAAAATGTATCATTTATATTAAAAACGAATCAAGCAGAATATTTTTTCTGGTTACATATTCATACACTTCAGTTTCTTTGTGTATTATACCTTGCAACCAGTATTTTTCAACAACAACAAAAATTAATATAATTCTTCTGTCTTCCTCTTCCTCTTCTTCCTTCTTCTTCTTCCAAAATCACCCAATATCTTCTTAAAGGTTGATTTTTTAATTAATAAGCTTGAAATATTGACATTTTTATTGCCACTTCTCTGTACACCATAACATTTTCAACTGAGAAAATTTCATTTTGTCCCACTCTTTTGGTAACTGGTAAAAATGAAACAAACTTTAAAAAATGGTCAGTAGTTTAAATTCTAGTTTTTGATTTTTGTTTTGTTTTGTTTTGCCATAAAATATGAACGTATTTTTCTCTAGTAGATTTATAGGTACTGTCCTATTGCCTTCCCTCAGAGAACTAATATTTATAACTAATATTTTACAGGACAAAATTTGTTAAATTAAGCTCATTCCATATAAGACATTTGAATGCTCCTTTGTATGCCTTTTTGTCCAAACATAGATGCTTCAAAAGCATAGGATTTCTCCACTTAACTGTATGCCAGTATCAAATAGAAACTATCAAATAAAAAATAATACTCTATCAAAAAATGTCTTCCCAAATGTAGAGATATTCTAAAGCATACTCATAACCTTTTAAAATTAAATCTTTAAATTTTATAAATTTTTATTGATTAATGTATTTAGTCTTTTCACAGATTTCATAGAAATACACTTAATGGCATCTTCTTTGCAAGATTTATTTTCAAATTAAAAGTTGATAATATTTACAAAATATAGTTTTATGCCATTCTGAGCTTTATTGGATAATTTTATTAGTGATGTTGACCTGAATTTTAAGAAAATGAATTCAAAATCTGGAGGACTCATTGGCAAAATGTTGACATTGTCATTAATTAAATAACAATAGGATAATTAAAAAACATTTATTACAAGACTCTAAATGTCTAAAATGTGATCATGTGTGCATGCACACTCCTTCAATGAAGGAAGGCAGGAAAAGAAAGAATATGTTCAGACAAGAAGAATAAAATCTCATTTTCAGCTTTCTGATTTCTAATTTTGTAAAATGCAGAGATAAGACAAAGCGATTCACCTCTGATGTTTTTTTCAGAATTCTATAGTCTTATGTGTAAGATTTAAATTATGTTGAGCCATATTTTGAATTTTTGTGAAGTTGATTGTTAGAAGTAGACAGAAATTAGTATAGTAGGCATCTTGTGATCTCCAGTGATCTCCATCTCCTGGTGTAATAATACCTCTTTCTGGAGTGGGGGCTAGATTTGGTAACTCATTTCTAATAAATAGAACATGAAAGAGGTAGGACGAGATTTCCTTAATTATTTTATAACACACTGAAGTTTTCTCCTTGGGCTCTCCTCTGTCACTGGTTTTGAAAATGTCCAAATGTCACGCTATAAGGAAGTTGTGTGGACAGTTCCAGGTGATGAGAAATTGAGAAACTGTCTAGAATTTTGTTTCTCATTTCATTGAGGATTTATTTCTTGTGTCTATTCTGTCTAATGATACAATTAATGTAAAAAGATAATATAATAGTATATGGCTGGATACCTTCACTAAATATGCATTTTTAGAGACTGTGACTGCTATTTCCACGGTGGGGGGGTCATCAGCTTCAATTGACAAACAGACTCACTCATTGTTTTCTAGACTTTGCAACTAAACAACTTCTTTTCGGGGTTCCTCCAGCCATTCTTAAATAAGAAGTTTCATTTTAAGTAATTTCATTTTACCTGCTTCAATGTTGTACCAACTTCATATTTTGTATTTTTCCTACCCATGTATGTTTTTTGCACAAAGTTTAGAGATTTCCTTTAGAGAAATTCCAAAGATACAAAATAATACCATTAATATTGAAAAAGAATTATGTACAATAATTTTTCTGCTTTTAACTTTTTTAAAATTTTATTTTTGAGAGACAGAGATACAGAGTGCAAGTGGGGGAAGGTCAAAGAGAGAGGGAGACTCAGAATCTGAAGCAGGCTCCAGGCTCTGAGCTGTTGGCACAGAGCCTGATGCCAGCCAGGTTCAAACTCAGGGACTGTGAGATCATGACCTGAGCTGAAGTCAGAAGCTTAACTGACTGAGCCATCCACGTGCCCTGAATGTTTTATTTGTATGATGAAACACCAAGCTGACATATTTCACCATGAAATAAATATATCTAATTCATGCCAAAGCTACATTCTATATGTTCTTAAAAAGAGTTAACTTTTTTAGGTCAACTTTGGAACATTAATTTGCTATTTTTTTATAATTCAAATATTAAGGTTGATAATTTGAAGATACTAATCTTAAACTTTCAGGAAAATTGCTAGTTGGTCTGAAATAAAATATCATGTCATTTTGGAATTAGCTATTTAATTAAAATTTTCATTCATCTTCTTGAAAATAGAGATAACTGACAGGCAAATTTTAACCTTCAAGAAATTACTAGTTATAATAAAATTATTAAACTTAAATTACAAAAATTTAATTTTTTGTTTGCACATTTTTCAGGTAGTTTATCTTCACAGAGAGTTGAGATTTAATTGTGGAGAGAAAAATCCATATAAATATACATCTTATACAACATTGCCTCAAAGTTAATCTATTTATTTTTTAACTAGTAAGCACATAACTGATTTTTAACTTTAGTATATTAATCAAAGTAAGTTGTCATTTTAAAAATTTCTGTTATACTTTTTTGACAAACATAAAGCCTGATTTATGCTTATCCTTGCATAATCAATATTATTTTAATGATCCTCAATTTTGGTTAAATATCTGATAAAAATAGTATTTGTTCTTTAAAAATATTGAGACATCTATTTTGTAAATTAACTTACTGCTCCAAAATAAAGCTTCACATTTAACTAGCTCTTACAAACAATAATAAAACATTACACATCTTTGCAAAGTCATAAGCTTATGATATATTGGCAACTTTGTTCTTTTAATCATATTATAAGGTGGATTGAATGACCTGCTAAGAGCTGAATTTGAAAGGGTCTAAATTGCAAATTCATCATCTATTTAAACATACAAACCAAGGTCTGCATTTTTACTCAGGTATGGGAACTGTCCTTTAATTTAAATTAAAAAAAAATAGCAAGAAATAAGCATATATCTGTAACTGTTAATTCTGTGACTCTTGCTGTTCCAATAATTCTAACATTGGAGAATATTAAATGAAATCCCAAAGTAATGGAAAATACAATTGTGTTAAAAAGGACTGAGGTTATTACCCTTCTTGGCAGTGCCACTGTGATATGCTAAGGGAGCACGGAGATCAGCAGGAATGCATAAAATGCAATGATGACTTTAATTTTTATGCAGATTTTCTTTGTATTCTTAGAGTATCCTGCATCACACTCCTTTCTAAACCAGGAACTTCCATATTGTGCTCAGCCACTTGCAACAGTGAAGAAATATTTTAAAGATATGTCCTTGAGTCTGAGAAACAGTGTCTGGAAAACCACAGTGGACATCAAGATTGACAGTGTGTTAGTCCTGGCAGAGGATTAGCCAAAGAATCAAAAGTGTTTTATTGTTTGAACCCCAGCTTACCCCTTTTTACCCATGATCTTAAGCAAGTTATTTAACATTTCTGTGCCTTAGTTTGTCAACAATAAAATTGTGATAATAAAAGTAATAGTATCTGCTTCATCAAGTTCATGTGGGTCAGAGAAATAATAGAAAAGCAGAACACTTAATGCAGTAGCTGGAACATAATGGACACAAAGCTTTAATTCTTACACCTAAAGAACAAAATATATGTTTTTATTAAGTGATATATGAAAATGTTTTCCTGGGTAGAAAAGATGTACAAGTCAATTGTAGAAAATTTGGAAAACAAAGAAAATAGGGAATAATGAAATCTTAATCATTCTTAATACAATAGTTCACAAATGACTATTACTTTCAATGTAATTATTTTATTTGCTTACTAAGAATATTTTCTATATATTAAATATAATTTTACAATATTATTTTTGGTGACAAAATAGTATTTATGACTTTAGATTATTCCATAACTGGAGGCAGTTGAGTGTCTGACTCTTGATTTTGGCTCAAGTCATGATCCCAGGGTCTTTGGATTAAGCTTTGCATTGGGCTCTATACTGAACATAGAATCTGTTTAAGATTCTCTCTCTGTCTCTCCCATTGCCCCTCTCCCCCAGTTGCACTCTCTCTCTAACAACTAAAATAAAATAAATAGATTATTCCATAACGTACCTACTGTTGGGGCCTAGAACAGGCTGCCCTGAGATGGACTACTTGGCAACAAGATTATGTTGAACTACAAGAATACAAGACCCTGTAAATTCCATGGAAACTTTTTGCTTATCTCTTAACTACGCAGAGGAATCTAAACTGAGGTTTTTCCCAGAATAACAATTATTACCAGAGATAAGTGTTATCTGAGTAATACAAGTATGGCAGCACAAACATCTAACTACCAAACATCTGATCTTCTGGCTGTGTGAAGTTCATGTCTTTCCTCTGAAGTCCCAGACCTCTACCCCTTCTTAGTTCAGGATGACATATATATACTTCATTTTACCTGACTGACTGAAATTTCCACATCTTTGTGGATTCATCATTTCTCCTGTTCATCTGTCTCATGTCAGTTTGATTCTAAGTCCAACGAGATGGACCGTGAAGAGGACTGAATATTATTGCTTTCTGACACTACCTTTTAATATCTGAGCAGGTCTCAGTTTCTCATCTCTCCCTAAAGTGCACACAGTAGTAAGTATCTCTGTAGTAGAAAAACTAAGTTAGACAACTTATATAGAGTTAAAATTAAAGTACTAAACAAATGTTAGCCACTGTTACTACTTAATGGTCATAACTTCAAACAAGTGCATTTTGTTTAACTCCTTTTATACCTTCAAATGTGTATTGGGAAATTCACCAGGTTGAAATACTGAAGCATACATTATAAATGCTGCTAAGATTTTAAATCTAAGAATCATTTTTAAGTTGCATTCAAGCATAACTATTTTGACTAAAGTTTCCTTGTTTTTCCTCTAAGCAATTAAATTCCCAGAATCCCTTCTCATTTTTCTCTCCTTTTTAATGTCTCAATTCAACAGTTCTCCAAACAAAGACTTAGTCTACCCTTTCAATTACATGACTACACTATCCACACCATGTCATTTATCACTCTTTATAGAGCTAATAGGGTTCTTTTGCCTCGAACCATCTTTAAAGATATTTAAAGGTGATTTTATAATGCAAATAATTTCAATTTTATATCTATGACTGTAGGGAAATTATTCTAATTTGCAAAGATATTAAATGCAAACTAAGTGAAAAGTACTAGGGAGAAACTCAGCAGAATCATTCAGTTTTAATTTTTTTCCAAAATGATCTCATCTGAGCTCTTCATTGGATCATGGATATTAAACATATACCTGCAATTTAAAATTATTTGTTTACTTTCTAAACATGATCTCACATTTTTAAACAATAGACCACATTTTCTTATAAAGAGTAAGTTAACAAAATTGGGGGAATTTTGTCATATGCTGCCAGCATAAAATTCTGTTTCATAGCAAACAGGGATATATTTCTTAGATTATGGACATTTGACACCTGAAGAACTAAGAACATATTCTTTTGGACGATGAAAACTATTAGGATTTACTATGATCTTATGAGCTTTATTGATTGAGTAGTTTCATTGACAGCATTTGCATTCTTCTATTCTGGCATTGTCAGATATTTTAATACTTATCTAATATTATATTCAATAGTATGCACATGATTGTCATAGAACTATGAGAAATTACTTTTTAAAATTTTATTATGAGTAATTATTTTAACTAGTGGTAGAGCCTCACACATTACTGTAATACCATTAGTAACCAACACAATTCTTAACATTATTCTGATATTCTTATCTTCTTATTATCAAAAATGTTAATTTATATAAATAAAAACAATCCAAATAGGAAGCATGCAAGTAATAGTAGCTGGTCTTCATTTATTTGATATTGAGGATGAAATAGGTTCTAAATTTTATGCTAAATCTGGAGAATTGTAATGAGGATCTAAAATTGTGCCAAGAACCAAAGTAAAGAGATTGATTAGAAATATTTGCTGAAAGAGTATTAAGAAAACTAGTGACATGTATACCATGCATTAATCATGCCCTGAGAATTCTTTCTCATTTTCAATTCCTCTTGTTGTTCATTATTTCTTTATTAGTCAAGCTTCTTGCAGCTGCAAGAAATAGAAAAGAACTCTGAATGGTCTAAGGAAAAATAAATATTTTTGATTGTCAAATGTAAGTTGCATCTTTAGTGTTATATTTCTGTTCAGGAACAGGCAGATACGGGGGGCTTTCTCAAATCTATCTAATCTCTCCTTTATCTCTGTGTTGCCTCACTTCAATGTTCAATTTGTCTTTACAGTGTCAAACATGATCACCAACATCTTCAAGCTTTTATATTATCAGTTTATAAAACCCAGCAGGAAAAAAAAAAGAAAACAACAACAACAGCTTTCTAGTTACAGGACAAATTGCATGGTACTCTCATTTGTTCAACCTGTAGTAGTGGAGAGTTGATTAGATCCAACATAATTACATGGACTAATGGTAGAAAACAAATGGTACATAAAAGGAAATTCAAAAGGATTTCAGCTTCAAAAAGAGTTAGGGAGAAGGAGGGAAGCAAATCATGGAAGATTCTTGAATACTAAAAATAAACTGATGGCTAAAAGGGGAGGGGAAAAGAGGATGAAGGGTGATCGTCATGGAGCAGGGCAATTGTGGGGAAGAGCACTGGGTGTTATATGGAAACCAACTTGACAATAAACTATTAAATACAAATAATAAATAAATAAAACTTAAAATAATTAAATTATAATACAATTAAATACTTGTATATGGAAAAACCATAAGAAATTTGATTATGTTAAGAAGTCCCTTTAGACATTTCCTGGCATTATATAAATGATGTTTTATTAAACAAAATATCTGAGAAAAAAATAAAGCACGCTTTTTGTAAAACAATTAATTATTGTCTACCATTGTAATTTTCTAATGACACATTATATCAGACATTGTATCATATGCTTATTTGTATATTTTCTTTGGTGAAGTGTCTGTTCATATCTTTTGCTCATTTTTAATTGGTTAGTTTTCTTATTGTTGACTTTGAAGAATTCTTGATGTATTTTGTATACAAGTCTTTCATCAGTTATATATTTTTTTGTTTCAAATATTTTCTTGCAGTCTGTGAATTGTCTTTTTATTATCTTATCAGTGCCTTTCACAGAGCAGAAGTTTTTAGCATTAATGATGTCCAACTTATTAGTTTATGGATTGCACTTTTGGTATTATATCTAAAATAGCATTTCCAAATCCTAAATCATGTAGCTGTTCTCCTATTATTTTATAAAATTTCATGGTTTTGGATTTTATCTTTAAATCTATGGTTAATTCCCAATTATTTTTCTTTCATAAAAAAGTGTAAGTCAGTGTTTAGGTTATTTTGGGGTTTTTTTTGTTTTTGTTTTTGTTTTTGTTTTTGTTTTTGCAATGTGTACTTCCACTTGTCCAGCACCATTTGTTGAAAAGACTGTTTCAACCTATTGAATTGATTTTGCTATTGTCAAAGATCACCTGACTACATTTGTGTTGATCTATTTCTGGACTCTCTTTTCTGGACTACTGATCTCTTTATCTATTCTTATACCAATATCACATTGTTTTGATTATTGTAGCTTTTCAATAAGTTTTGAAGTTTGGTATTGTCAGTCCTCCAACCTTGTCTTTTCTTAATATTTTATTGTCTTCCATACAACTTTAGAATCAGTTTATCAATATCCATTAACAACTTGCGAGGGTTTTGTTTGGAATTGCATCAAATGTACAGATCAAGTTGAAAAAATCCGACATCTTTAAAATATTGAGTCTTTTTGTTCATCAATATGGAAAATGTTTTTCACTTTTTTACATCTTTAACATTTTTTTAAATAATAGTTTTGTAGTTTCCCCTTAAAGATCTTTTATGGATCTTGTATACATTTTGTACATACATATATGTACCCCTTGGCTCTAACGTTCATAAGTAATTCTCAGCCCTTTTTTCCCCTGAGGTAAGATACATAGGCAAGTTGGAGGCTAGAATAATGTACTTCCCATAACCAAGTCAGTTAGACTGTGTTAAAACAGTTTCCATTGACCCAGGTGTTTAGTAAGGAGAACAGAAAACTCTGGGCTTACTTCAAATGGCTGTTTTCCTCTATCTATGCCTAAAGCTTTAAGAAATTTTCCTCAGATATTCACCTTAAGGATCTGGTGAATTTCTGAAGATAAAACTCATAAAATTGTTACTTATGCAAATAAGCATTATCTAGTACTTAATAGAATCATCATATATTTCATCTACATAGGATGAAACATATATGTAGGAGCAGCTCTCATCAGAAACATGTAATTTTAAATTAGCCATTTATTAATTTTTAGAAATGCAAAGAATGATACTGAAATCACAGAAGTATTTAATATATTTATTCCAACTCATGAAGAATTAACAAGAAATCAACAAATACAACTTCAGATAAATAATTACACTAGGTAATTTAAGAGAATTTACATATTAAGTGGTCAATGTCATATAATCTGGACATCTTTACTCTTCTATTCAAGCTAGTTGTCATTAATTTCATTTTTAGTCACATTCAGATATTATATGATAAACAATACATATTTTTACAGAATGTATCTTAAAATAACAAGTCGTAAGCAGTCAGTTGTTTTTGACCATGCTTATTCTAGTATAAATGGATTTGATAAGCATGATAAGTGAGTGAGTATTCAAAGGGGAGGATGCAATCTTACAACAGACTGTCACGAAACATTTTTTAAGCTGTGTGATTCTAATTTATAACAATGTGGTCAGAAAAAATAAAACAACCTTTTTTTTAATCAAAAAATGATGTTGTTATAAATATCTTTATTTTTAATCATAGCCCCCTCAATGAGAATCATAAATATCATATTTCTTTTTCATTTATATTTAGCTATGAATTTTAATCCTCTTTATTCTGGAGATATGAAACTTTTTCCATAAAATACAAATGCTTATGAAGAAACATAAAATCATTGACTGAATTAAAGCGACATGGAGGAGAGAGAGGAAGAGAGAGACAGAGATAGAGAATATGCATCAGAATGTTGAAACACAAAAGAATTTATATAGAGGAAGATGATTTTACAGAAAGAACATCTGTAAGAAAATCAAAATACAGAATAAATACACAATAATCTTTATATTCTGGGTTGTTACTGAAAACACTCACCAGTGGGAAAGTAAGCTGTCTTATCCATAAACTCTATAAATTTATTAGTGAAATCTAAAAAATGCATTAACAGAATAATATACTCTAGTCCATACATATATTGAAAGAGTTACTTAGAATTGAAATGAATGATAAAGGGATAGATTAATGAAGGCCAAGCAAGAAGCCCAGGCTTTTACATTGCATGGTTCTAGAAATGTGAGCTTTGCGATTTCTTTATAGAATTCAGGATATGTGGTGCCTGGGTGGGCCAGTCGGTTGAGCAAGTGTCCAAATCTTGATTTTGGCTCTGGTCATAATCTCTGGGTTGTGAGATCCAGTCCTGTGTTGGGTTCTGCACTGGGCATGGAGCCTCTTTAGGATTCTCTCTCTCCCTCTTCTGCTCCTTGCCCCATAGTGTAATTTAGGATATCAAACATTATCTTTTTTCCCAATAATTTTCTTTCAAAATAATATAATCTTGCACCCCTATTTATTTTGCAAAGACCAAGTCTCTGGCAAAAGAGCAGAATTCTGTACTTCACATTTTATGGGAAATCTCTTTAATCTTCCCACATTTTATACCTTTGGGCACACCGTTAATTCATGTTTTTTCAGAGACCAAACTCCAATTAATGTCATTAATGGTGTGAGGAGATGTCAAGTCATGGCTGTATTTAGGTCTATTAGAAACCTATCAAACGTTTTGCATCCAAACACAAAATATATATATTAAAAGATGGGATGTACTGGGGGTAAACACAGGATTTCACACATTGACAGAAATGGAAAAGGATGCATTTTTTTTCATTAATGACATGGATGATCTGAAAATGTCAGTTGAGGATGAATGGCAAAGTTTTTATATATCTTATTAAAATAATTAAAATTAAAATTTTATTTTCTTCCCTATTTATTCAATTATTATTTTATTTTTGTTATTGTTTCACAATTTTCTACTTAGTGTTCCAAGAACGGTGTTTCATGTGTGTACTTCATTCTAGTTAGATAAATCTGTCATTATATGCATTATTTTTAACTTATGTCAAGCATGCAACAAGGTATAGTTCTTCAAAATTACCAGCATAACATTTCAACATTCTAATTATCCATATTTTTCATTGTACAAGTGATGTATAGAAAAATTCAAGCAATATAAAACACTATAAAGTAAAAAGTAAATAAAAATAATATTTTCATTTTTGCAACTACCTGTTTTCTCCCCACATCAACCATTCCCTCCAGAAGTCACTATAATAAAAAATATTTTTTAATGTTTACTTATTTATTTTGAATGCAGGGGGGAGGAGCAGAAAGAGAGGGAGAGACAGATAATAGCAAGCAGGCTATCAGTGAAGAGCCCCCAAATAGGGCACAATCCTATGACCTGCGAGATTATGACCGGAGTTACAATCAAGAGTCTGAGAGGCTCAACCGACTAAGTCACTCAAGCACGCTAAATTTTTTTTATGTTTAACATTTCAGATCTTTTTCTACAAACAGAACACATACACAAACATAGATGCACTTGTACTTTATTCTAACATGATTATTTTAGACTTACGAATAGTTAGCTGTTCTCCCCCCAACTCTATCACTTAACAAGTTAGCAATACAAATGTGGTCTTCTATTTTTAGCTTGCTGCACACTATTCTACACTATTGATACACTCTCATGTCCTTACATTTAGGTGGTTATTGATTTATTTCACTCTTGTAAATAATGTTGTAAGAAAAAATCAATTTACCCATATGTGTAATGTTTAGGCTATTCCTAGAATTAAACTTTGATGTCAAAAGTATACATATGTGTATTTTTGTTAGATACTATCATATTTATCTCCAAAAACCGTTACACTCTGCCACAGTTTATTTTCATTTATTTTTGTTCATTGTGTTCTGGAGAAAATGTCAATGTATTTTTTTTTTTTAAGCAAGAAAGGCCAGTATGATAATCCTCACTTTTGATAGTATATTCATGCATATTAACCAGAAAGGGATGCAAGATTAAGATAGTTACTAAGTAACTGCCCACTTGCCTATATTGAAAGCAGTCTTTCGATCATTTTTCTGGGGACATTATTTGACTTTCTTTCTCCTACCATTTACGTATAGCTCAGTGAACTGGGCCATAATTTACCTCGCTTGCTCTTGATTAGATTTCTCATGACCAGTTCAACTGAAATACACAAAAATAGCTAGAATTATAGAAATCACATTAACTGTCTAATTAAATGATCTTAAGTTGTAGGCATTCTTTTCATATTGCCCAGTATTGTGATTTTTTAAAGATGTAGTCACTTATATTTAAAATGACACTGTTGATTTTGGAATCACATTATTTTAGTTCTGCCACTGTGGCATTTCCTTGGTGCATGAACTTTCAGTCCTTGAAATTGATTCTCATTAAGTTATTTCTAGCCTGCCTCTCAAATCTCTACTGTTTTAACCTATGGGTGGCAGAACTCCTGCCTCTTTGTATTTAATTAATTTGGTGATTATTCCCTTTCCACGTCACTAATAAAGATGCAATACAAGCCCCTTTACTGCATCGAGAGAGAAGAGATCTGTGTGCTTGCTTGGTGCTACTTCTATGAAATGGAAGCAGCTATAACTCCTGTTCTCTAACCTCCGTCCTGTCTGATCTTCCTTTTCCTCATTAGCAACCTCTCTCTCTCTCTCTCAGCTATTTTTTCTCCATTTTCCAAAGTACTTTTATGCCTTGAGAGGTTTGTGTTTCTATGGAACCTTTCTTTAAAAAGCAGTTCAAAACGCTTACCTGTCATCATTTTGGTTAATTCTCAGAGTTCACTGTTCTGTTTCCAAGGAGCAAGTTCTATATTGATAGTCCCATTTTACATTGACTCTAAGGAATAAAGAGATTAAGTGTACTTTTAAGGACACATAATAAGAGAGAGATAGATTCAGAAATAAACTTTTACTTTGAATTCATTCTTCCACATCTATTTACCAAGAGTATCTTTTGTCAGAGCTCTCCTATGACAAAATTGATTCTTATTCTTTTCCCAAGTAAAATATGTGAGGTTTTTTGTAAGCATGCAAAGAGACATAGATTATTACTAGCATCGATGTATTATTATCCAGGTCTAGGAAAGGCTGTGTATATTTCTGCTTTTATTTCCATGTTATTCAGTAATAAAATATGTGTAGAATTCACTAGCTTTTCATTTGCCAAAAGTTTCTTGGGGAACTGGTCAGGGTGAGATTTAAAAATATATCAAGTTATTTGTTTGTTGTTGAATCTCTACCAAATATGTGGTGAATTTAACCAAGACTTCAATACTCGAGGAGTACCAATTATACTTTCAAGTCGCATACATTTTGTGGTTTAGAATCTTAGTTTCCTATGCATCATCTTAATAACGTTAGCAGTCCTTGGAAATGCCTATAAGTGTTCCCATTTTCTAAGTGAGGAAATTGGGAACAGAAAGTTTAAAGGGTTAAGGATAGCTTTAATTTTTAAATGAAAGAACTGAAATTCAAGTCCAAGTTTTCTGGCTTCAGTAACTTTTGCCTCTTAATTCACATTATAATTATTAAGGGTTTATAATGTGCCAGGAACTACAAGCTTCATCTTATTTAAGCATCCCAAATACTAAATGGAGAAACTTCATAGTATTCCAGATTTACAGGTGAGAATTCATAGACATTAATTCCATGGCTAGTCAAGAATGAAGCTATGTATCAAATCTGTGTATCTGAGGGCATGGTCAACACCCACAGCTATGACACCCACCTTAGACACTACTTGAATCAAGTGTTTAGTATATATTTTATTCATGTAATTATGACCAGCATAGAAAAAGTGATTTTTGCTCCTCAAAAGTACTCCTGGACATCATGCTTGGGATGAAGTCATGAGTGTGTCTGCATCATCAAGGCGCTGTCCGCATAGCAGAAACAACACACCTGAAATCCTATGAGGAATTCGACCCCAGAGGCCCCACAGAGCAGATCTGCTGTATAACAGTCTTTATTTCATCTTTATTTCACTAAGACCTCCAGGTGATTCTATGTATATTAAAGTTTAGATAACACTGCCTTAGTGAATCGGCAACAACCAAATACCACTTTGAAAATTGTATGTATATTAAAGATATTTTCAAAGTTACTTTATTTTGAGGTTTTAGTGGTTATTATTTATAAATGGGAAATATTGTTCCTTATAATGTATTTGCAATTTATAAAGGTCTGTGGTTTTACAAATAAGAAAATTGAATAAAATATTATTTATATTTAGCCCCATTGGCCCTACTTCTGCTTTAGCCCTCTAGATTTCTTGTTGTTAAGTTTCATGAAAATCTATGGTATTGATGACAAAGTACCTAGTATATCGTAGCACCATACTTCTGCAATGTAGACTACATACAAAAAAAAAAAAGGGTGAGGAAAAGTTTAGTTTAGAAAACCTGAAACATATGGGGCACCTTTGTGGCTCAGTCACTTGAGAGTCTGACTTTGAGTTCAGCTCAGGTCATGATTTCACGATTTGTGACATTTGGCAGCAGAGATCCTGCATGTGATTCTTTCTCTCCTTCTTTCGATCCTTTTCCCACTCACATTCTTTTCCTCTCTCAAACATCAACCTAAAAACTTTTTTTTTAAGGCTCAAAATAAAACTTGAAGCATAAATCAAATGCTTGTCTGTTTGGGAACAGTTAAAATAATATGCAAAAGGGACGCCTTGGTGGCTCAGTCAGTTAAGCCACTGACTTCATCTCAGGTCATGATCTCATGATTTGTGTGTTTCAGTCTCACATCCGGTTCTGTGCTGACAGCTCAAAGCCTGGAGCCTGCTTTGGGTTCTGTGTCTCCCTCTCTCTCTCTGCTCTTCCCCTGCTTGCAGTCAGTCTCTCTCTGTCTCTCAAAAACAAATTTAAAAAATTAAGTAAATAAATAAATAATAAAATTACTTAAAAAACAAAATAATATTCAAGACAACCATTGAAGATGAAAATGTACATAGGTCAGGCTTTCCTTTTATTTGAACACTAAAGTATAATAATGCACTATTATGATAATGTCATAAATGTCTTAAAATTTCATAATATTCTTCCTCTGAATCTATGTTTCAAGTTATAATGATCAAGGAAACTTTTGTCATATATCATGATTTATATTTGTTGAGAAAATTAAAAAGAAGAAGAAGAATCATCCCATATACATTTATAACCTTGTTTATATCCTCATAAGGCTTGCAAACCTAAAGAAATAATATATTTAAAAAAAGAGAGAGACAGACAAAAATATCAAGCATATCAGCCCAGTTGATCACAGTGTATCTTTCCAAACCATAATATTACCAAGGCTATGTTTCTACCCATTAGGTGATTTACGTTTATTCATTGTATCTTTTAATTTATTTCTTTTGTACCATTTTGAAGAATTATAGCATGCATGGGAGTATATTATCACTTAAAGTAGGACTAGTTTTCTGTCTACAATGTTACCCTCAGGCAGCGAGTTGACAAATGGACAGGAATTTAACCTCCCTGAGGGTCCTGCAAGCTAGTATCATCCTGACATTGCAAAGTGTTTACCACAAAAATCCTCTACATCCATCACCCAGGGCCAGCCTTCGCCTGATTCTAATTCCACTGACGCTGAAATCTGAAGCTCTCTCTGCGAGTCATTTATCACACTTATTAAAATGTTCCATTGTGGATTAGAATAGTAATTCACTATTATTTCAGAGTTCTGCCCACGGGGCATTCCATGCAGCAATCTTAATACTTTATTGAAATAGTACTTTGGTTTTAATAAATGATTCTTTGTAAAGGTACCTCGCTTTCAATTATGAAAGGTGATGTTGGCTTTTTAAATCTGGCATCTGTGCCCAAGATTATGTAAATCCTTTAGTTTAATATTGCGTTTCTCTGCCCTAAATATTCCCCCCTCAGTATTTTAACATGGATATGTCAACTGGACTAATTAGACTGTTGGGTAAGAAATATCTTTCTAAATTCCGTTTTTGGAAATGTGGTCAGATGATCAACATATAATGAAGACTTTGAAATAACAAATATGTTTCCCATGACTAACACAAAAATACAATTTTTTCTCACAAGAAATGAAGTATTTGCATAACAGAGATGTGATTTCAGAATAGAACCTGTTATTTTGGAAGAGGCTTTTTCCCAAATCAATATTTGGTACAACTTTTTAATTTTTTTTCTCAGAAACCTTTGGATATACAGTATCCCAATCCACTCTCTGTCTTTCTCCTTCTCTCTTCCAGTCTCATCATGAGTGACATTATCTCTTCGACATCTGACCAGGAAAAGAATAAACATGATTTTGTATAAGTTCTAATTCTCCTTTCCTACTTGAAGATTCAGTCTTTGTGACTCCAAAGAAACAGATGGTCTTTTATTTTTGAAAGAAAACAAGATTGACTTGTAATTTAAAGTTTTAAAATAACATAGAAAATTATGCATGGTATAAACTGATGTTTCATGTCCTTTGATAATTGAAACATACTAGAACTTCTTTAGATATATTTCCTCCGTAACCAATAAAGTGATTGAACCACAGGTTAGATTACTCAACCAAGCTTACATAGGAAATGAGAGGAAGAGACAGAAATATAGCTTTTAGCTTAAAAATCTTAATGACTTTTCCTGATGCTAGATTGTGCTTATTTCTCAACTTTGACATGCCCCTTTAAATATTCCTTGTTCTCCTAGTTAGGAAAACTGAGTTGGAGACAATATGTACACATATTTTTTCTTTCTAAATTCAAATTTGACTTAATAAAATACTGAACCATAGGAAATTTGAGTTTCAAAATGACTTTAATTCCTTAGTTTTGCAATCTGATAATTTTTTTAAATTTGTATGGAAAATTTACAGCACCATGTATAACAATTCACATGAAAAATGGTACTTGATTAGATATCTTATGGTAGACAACAAACACAATGATACAAAGCAAAACTCTGAAAAAAGGTAAATATTAATTCAGAGTGAATATGGAGACATAAATCTGAGGGAGGCAGTGGAAACAAGAAAAGTCGCATCTGAATGAAAGGGATTCAAGCTTCTAAAACCACTATGTCATAAAGTCCATCCCCATTTTTATCCTTTCATCTTCAAAGTGGAAAATCAGTAGATTGTGTTTCAGAAGATTGTTCCTTCTAGAAACTACAATTTCAAGTAAGTTCCCTTGATGGGAAAGAGAAAGAAGAAAGAGAGGCTTCTGCACAGTCTTCTCTTCTCCAGAATGAACACCTGGGAATAGATTCAGAAGTTGTGATAAGGACTCCATGGATTCACTCTGGTTTCACAAGGGTATACAACGGTATAGAATTTCCACAGCTAAATTAAAAATAAAAAAAGGATGAGTGTAGACAGCCTAAATATAGCTTTTGTGTTGTTTGTCAGCACGAATTATATTTTTCACTCCCATCTTTTGAAATTTGACTTCTGGAAAACTTGGAACGATTTCAAAGTCTTGCTTAATTCTGACACACATGCAGTCATGAAGATGTGAAAATTAAAATCATGGGACAGATGATATCTCATTTATTGAGAGACCTGACCATGGGTATTGGGGGTAATGACTATTTATTAAAGAGGAAATTAAGTAGACAACTAAACACAGTTCGAAACAGCAATTATTTAGAAAAAGACATCCTTTTTTCTGACCAGACTAGATCTATCTAGAAATTATTTTTATGAAAAAAATTATTCCTGTAATAAATACCTTTAAGGATGAACAAATTCCCTAATGCACACCCCAGAAGAAGGTGGCTACAATATATTTTTCAATTATTATTTCAATTCAATATTCAATTAATATATTCAATTATTGTTATTCTCTGCTAAACCTGTCAAGTTGAAATAGTATTTACTTTTTTGTTGAACAAATTCAAGGACCTCTGAGAGTATTTGAAGAGTGATGACTCTGTTATAGCTATTTAAATACCTGAAGAAAAAAATAAAGTTTTAAGTAAGAAAACCAGATAATAATGGGGGGAGAATACCTCCAAACTGAAGTTTAATTCTGGTATCTTTCATGTTACTTCATATTACACAGATAACAATTAAAGTCCAATAACATTTTGTGTTTACATATTTTTTAAAATTTTTATTTAAAAAAATTTTAACATTTATTCATTTTTGAGAAAGAGATAGACTGTGAGTAGGGAGGGGCAGAGAGAGAAGGAGACACAGAACCCAAAGCAGGCTCCAGGATCTGAGCTGTCAGCACAGAGCCCAATGCGTGGCTTGAGCCTACTAATCATGAGATCATGACCTGAGCCAAAGTTGGACGCTCAACCGACTGAGCCATCCAGGAACCCCAACACTTTGTTTTAAAATAGCTTTCCAGTAAAAATAAAACCATTAGAAAACTCTGGCAGCCATAGTAAGAACACATGAATCTGGTCACAGTCAGTTCTAACATTTTTCCATCTCTGCTGCCATTTTAATATCCATAAAAGTTTGTAGTTCCTTTTATGTTAAGTAACACCCTGGAGTTGAAGAAAATAGTGTAATTACAAATATCAATTTAGATGGCTTTTATTAAGGGTAGTTTTCATATTTCTCTTTCACAATAAACATGTGCATAAGGAAATTCACTTACCAAGCACCTACTTTTAACTTTTTAACATATCATAACATACCATACTATACCATACCATAAAATGAAATAAGATAAAAAATGATTGGATTCCAATTTTTCTAAATCATGTGAAGTATATGAAAAATGACAGAAATACCAGTTGATATTATGTTATAATAAAAAGACAGGATCTTAAAAAAAGTTCTAGGACTTTTGTCATAGTTGACCACACATTAAATATGATGAATATAATTTACTTAGTATCTTTGAAATTCATCAAATTATTGTGAAGGTATGGACCATAACACATGGAAAATTACTGGACATATATCTGATAGTTCTTTGGTAGGTTCCCAAGAAATAAATTCCAAATAATTACTAATTGTTAACTGGAAATTTTATGATTTTAAAGTTTAAATTATGATAAAAAGCCTACAATATACAGATACAACAGTGTTCAAAAACAAAGTTATAGCCTGGATTTTTGTATTAATAAAAAGTGATTTTTTTTCATTCTCAGATTGGTGAAGTTAAAAAATATTATATCAGTATACCTAGCTGGAGGACGCTTAATTTTTAAACTTGTGTCAAAGCAAAAAATGCAAAATTCATGTGCTTTTGTACCCATTATTTCTACTTCAAGGGATTTATTATATAAATATACCCACATATGAAATTGATGTCTATTCAAAAATATTTATTTATTTATTTATTGCAATAATTTTGCTCTTCCTTTCTAGGGTTATTGAGTTATAATCAGAGATGAATATCTGTACTATTTCCACTTTCTGGACTTTGTTGGATTACTTTGTGCACTAAAATTTTATTAAGACATTCGTTGAATGCTAAAAGATGCTACTCTTTTTGGTGGATGATATTTGATATTTTGCTTACTTATGCTTTATTAATCAATTCATGTGAGCCATACCACACAGTACTAAACCTTTTTGCTATTTTCATTGAAGTTGTATTGTTCAGGAATTTGTAAAATTAGAGTTAATTTTATTATACCTTTATATAACATTCTGTTAGAAATAAGACATTCACATCCAACATATTATTGTTTCTGTTTAAATTCTGTATGTTAAGAAATATTTTGGCTCAGAAGAAATTTATTAAGTTATTATAGAAATGCATTTAGGGCAATTTTAAATATATACATACATATATATATTTTTTAATGTTTTTTTATTTATTTTTTGAGTCAGAGAGAGACAGCATGAGCAGGGGAGGGTCAGAGAGAGAGAGAGGGAGACACAGAATCTGAAACAGGCTCCAGGCTCTGAGCTAGCTGTCAACACAAAGCCTGATGCAGGGCTCGAGCCCACAAACCGTGAGATCATGACCTGAGCTGAAGCCGGACGCTTCCCCGACTGAGCCACCCAGGCGCCCCTAAATATATATTTTAATATACTTTTTTAGGTTAAAAAATATGCTGGAAGAAATTTACTGACATAGTGACTCAACCTCAAAACCTGTGATTTTTTTTCCTTTAAAATTTTTTTTTTAATGTTTATTTATTTTTGAGAGAGAGACAGACAGAGACAGAGTGTGAGCAGGGAAGGATCAGAGAGAGAGGGAGACACAGAATGGAAGCAGGCTCCAGGCTCTGAGGTGTCAGCACAGAGACCCGATGCAAGGCTCAAACTCACAAACTGTGAGATCATGACCTGAGCTGAAGTCTGCCGCTTAACTGACTGAACCCCACCAAGGTGCCCCAATGTGATTGTTTTTTCTTTAAGATGATGTAAATTGATATGTTCTGTTCCTAACAAAGTGAGTCAAATTTACATCTTTGCTTTACTCCATTCAAAGGCCAGATAAATGTACAGGTATAGATAAGATTTTTTGAGGGAGGTGTTGAGAAAATGTGTATTGGTGCCCATATTCTACCACTTAATAAGGATGATGAGGAATTTACTTAATTTCTCTAAACCTCAGTTATCTCATAGGTTTGACTAAGGATTAGCTAAAATAAGGCACATAAAGTCCTAATTGTGCCGTATGCATGGTAACCTATGAAGAAGAAGTTTAGATTCAAGTTAGTTTCTTTTTATGTTATTAAAATATAAATACTTTTGGGACACTGGGCAGCTTAGTCATTTAAGTGTCTGACTATTGATTTTGGCTCAGGTCGTGATCTCACAGTGGTGGGATTGAGCCCTGTGTTGGGCTCCACACTGACTTGCAAAGCCTGCTGGGTTCTCTCCACTCTCTCTGCCCCCTTCCTTCTCATACATGCTTGCTGGCTCGTTCTCGCTCTCCCTCAAAATAAATAAATGACCATTAAAATATAATACGTTTTTATATGCAATGGAATACTACTTGCTAATGAGAAAGAATGAAATCATGCCATTTGCAGAAATGTGCCTGGAACTGGAAGGTATTATGCTGAGTGAAATTAAGAGACAAAGAAAGACACATACCATGTTTTCACTTCTACCTGAATATTGAGGAACTTCACAGTAGCCCATGATGGAGGGAAAGGGAAAAACAGTGACAAACAGAGAGGGAGGGAGGCAAGCCAGAAGAGACTCTTAAATACAGAGAACAATCTGAGGGTGGATAGAGGGGGTTAGGGGAGAGGAGGGAAATGGGTGAAGGGCATTGAGGTGGGCACTTGTTGGGATGAGGACTGGGTGCTGTATGTAAGCGATGAATCATGGGAATCCACCCCAAAACCAAGAGTACACTGTACACACCGTATGCTAGAAAATCTGACAATAAATTATATTAAAAAATAAACAAAAAGAGGAAGCATTATGAAAAATAATAAAAAATATAAAATATAAAATATGATATTTTTGTTCACTTGATATATAGTTGAAAGCTGAACCAAACTGAATTTTTATTCTATTGTTTTCTATGTGCCCTCATACTTTTACTTTTTTTTGAATAGTTATGCCCTCAAGTCCTCTATTCACCTATTAAAAAAATGTACTTTTTTTTTCCTCCGGGCCTTGAAAACCTTGCAGGGAGTACTGTTAATATTGACTGAGCATCTTCCATGTGCTGGTTCGTTTAAGAAAAGTTTTTTTGTTTTTGTTTTTGTTTTTTTTTTTCCCAGCAAGAAGAAAACTCGGGCACAGTTTCATAAAGGCAGCTACACTCACCACTCTTAGAGAATCCAGCTGAAAACGGCCGAAGTCCCCAAGCGGAAAGAGACCAATGGCCACTTTGACCAGCCACAACGCTGCACACGGAGATACCCACGTCCATCTTGAAGGTTTTGATTATAACATATGATGAATATGTTCACGAATGCTTTAACATTTCTAATTTGGGGTCATATACTTAATCATTAAAATATATTTAAGTGTTTTTACCTTGATTTTAATTTAATTTGATTTAAAGATTATGAATCTTAAATTTTGTTTTTATTTCCCTGGTGTGACTTTGCTTATTTTACAATTTTCAATGTCCTTGGGCTTTAAAAAAAATGTTCATTTCTGAGAGAGAGAGAGAGAGAGAGAGAGAGAGAGAGAGAGAGAGAGAGAGAGAGAATCAGAGGTAAGCAGGGAAAGGGGCAGAGAGAGAGGATGACAGAATCCAAAGCAGGGTCCAGGCTCTGAGCTGTCATTAGGGAGCCTGATGTGGGGCTTGAACCCGCTAACTGGGAGATTATGAGCTGAACTCAGATGCTTACCTGACTGAGCCACCCAAGTGCCCCTGGGCATTCTTTTAAACATATGAATATCCGTAGCAGGGCTATTGCTGGGTCATAAGGGAGTTCTATGGATAGTTTTTTGAGGAACCTCCACACTGTTTTCCAGAGTGGCTGCACCAGTTTACATTCCCACCAATAGTGTAGGAGGGTGCCCATCTCTCCACACCCTCGCCAGCATCTATAGTCTCTTGATTTGTTCATTTTAGCCACTCTGACTGGTGTGAGGTGGTATCTCAGTGTGGTTTTGGTTTGTGTTTCCCTGATGATGAGTGATGTTGAGCCCTGCTAGGGATTTATCCAAGAGATAGAGAAATGCTGATGCATCGGAGCACATGTACCCCAATGTTCATAGCAGCAATGTCAACAATAGCCAAAACATGGAAAGAGCCTAAATGCCCATCACCTGATGAGTGGATCAAGAAGATGTGGTATATATACACAATGGAGTACTACATGGCAATGAG